>NC_132882.1:32409939-32709939 GCF_030463535.1 Salminus brasiliensis
GTTTGATAGCCAGGCTCAGCAAGCTGCCATCCCTACTCCCAAGGGCACTGCAGTGATGGCTCCCCATCGTTCCGGGCATGTGCGCTCATTGTCCACTATGTGTGTTTGCTCATTAGTGTGTATTGCACAGATGACGAAGGCTAAATTCCATCTGTTTCCAACACAAATGGTGATTATTAGTGTCTTTGTCACTGAATTGAAAGGTAGGTTGGCCTTGATGACAGTGGTAGCTCTCTTTCAAGGTTAATAGTGCACTTTTGGACTCATTCTAATGTGTTTGCTGTACCGTTGGCTAGGAATACTGGGCAAACTGGTTAAATGGTATTATAAGAGTGGACAATACACAATTATGGAGCTCTGAGGGATTGACCATGAGAGAAAGGTAGAAACTTTTATGTTTGAAGGCTTTTGTTTTTTTTAAGCTGTCCTTACTGCATGGTTTCAGTGCACTGAAAACCATGCCCTGTTTAGACATGGTTCTCCACAGGAAGTCACACTTTAGGGCTTAAGGAAACTGAGGTTAGACGTATTGACAGATACCATTGCACTTGCACGAAGACACACACTCACTGAAGCAAGGCCACATGCTGTCTTAAGTTGTGTTAAAGACATTTCTAATCAATATTTCATAAATTCCTCAGAAAACACACTTAACTCAATTGCTCAATTCTCCTGCAGCATCAGGACAGTGCTGAAACTGATGTATTAACACATCACCAGCCTCAGCTCTGGTAACTAATGGTATCATATGGAGTTGATGATCTGTTTTTATATAGACCATCTTACACTATCTTGCCCTTTAAACTTCTTCACACTTCAGTACACTTCTAATAGCTCTACTCTCAAGCTTCCTTTTCTTCTGTGCCATTTACACACACACACACACACACACTAATGTGATCCTGCATGAAAAGTGTTCCTGAGTGTACTGACTACAGTCCTCACAGTCCTCAAGTCTTTCATGCATTCGCAGGTAGACGCATGGTGGAAAATAGTTGCCTTTACATTAAAAACAGGTCCTTAAAAATTACATGATTTTTATATTTTAAATAAGTTTCTTCTTAAATAAGTTGCATCTATAGTGCAAAACACCACTAAAACTAAAGGACCCCAAACCTCCCATAAAAATATTTACTTTACAATATTACAATCAAATCCAGTCATCAATAAGACACACATGAGCAATCTTCCAAAACACCTTTCCTCAGACACTAAGGTGCTAAATGGCTACTATCTTTGGTGGCACTGCTCAATCAGATAACAGCCTGGTTGTGCTAGAGGCCCAAGCTCACAATCATGTTAGGCAAAATGTAATTACCAAAAGGCATCACAGCACATTGTTAAAATGTTAAAACGGGGAATTCACTCCCCTCCAGACATTGTAAGCGGGTGTCTATAAACTGTTTACTATTCTTAATCTTTTCACCCTGTAGATAAAGTGTAGAAACCCACGGTTTTGCTGTTGTACATCTGCCTTTCTGTTTTTAATAATGAACTATGCATCAACCAGCTGAGACCAGTCCATAAACCGGTAAACAGTGAACCAGTATGAATTTATACATAATAACAGTGATTCATCATTCTTTTCTTAAACTGATATTTATTGTTAAACCCAAATCCATGCCAGAATGCATTCCCTGAGCTGAATCCGGTGTGTTAAAGATGGGGGGAAACGACCACACTAAACTAAGGGGTGGCCACTTTTTAATGTCTGATACCATAAAAAATCTGCTGATACTGATACCAATCCAATGCCATTTTCCCTCCCTGTACCCTTAAGCCAATGCTGTGAGATTTCTTTACAGTTTATCATAACTTACAATGTGATTATTAGAGTTGAGATATGAATATATTGGTATATTGATTGAAAATGTCAAATTTTATTTATTATTTTATAGAATTCATTTTTCTTCCAATGTACGATCCTGTGATTTTGGACAGTATCGGACCAATAGCGATACGGAGTATTGGATCAGCACACCCCTAGGAGTTGGCCAGTTTCACTGGGTGCTGTTAGACTGTGCTAAATAACTAATCGAGTGCTTTTATATTGGTGGGTATTTTAAATTTTCTACTTAGAAAGTAGGAAATGACAGAAATGAAGATGAAGAAACAGATATATGCTGTGACATACAAACTAATACAGTACACTGATAATCCATATCATTAAAACCACTGAGAGGTGAAGTGAATTTCATTGATCTTGTAACAATGGCACCACGCCAAGGGGTGGGATATACATATTAGACAGCAATCAAAGAGTCCGTTCTTGAACCGATCTCATCTGGACATGAAAACCAGGCAGTTGGGAAGAGGGAAATGGCTCAAACCGGTTCATAAAGTGTTCATGCATGTTCCACTAAATCATTTTAAGCCCATAAATACGCTCTGTGTAAGGTTTAGATGAATGTATGTTGAATATGTTTTTATGTCTTTTATTTGTATTGTTTATTTGTTTTTGTTTGTTTGATTGTTTTTCTTTTATGTTTTGAAAAAATACCTTTCCTTTAAAGAGCTTGTCCTTTAAAGGGAAGCCCCATTGACCCAGCAGTTCACTATCTAAATGCATTTCCGTTGTGTAAGTGTAAGTGTGTGATGGGTAAACAGAGAGGGAGAGTGGTCATGGTAACTGCCTTATTGCTCTTACGTCTTCAGGATAACATAACAGAGGAGAAAGTGCAGCAAATGAAGGCCAGGTTTATGTCCGCCTACGACGTCACCGCTGACGGACGCCTGCAAATCCAGGAGGTACAGCCGTCCCTTTTCACACTCCCACCTGCTTCTGAACCATTCCTGACTTATATTTGAACAGATCTGCCTCGACGGTTCAGCTGAGTAGAGCTGAATCAGTGCTGGATGTCGTTCACTATGCAGTAGAGGTGTACAGTACCCCTGTGTGCTTCTCTACACGCTGGCCTTGTGTGCATTTTGCACTGAGGCCATGGGTGCCCGAGGTTTAGGACAAGTGGAGCATGCATACCCCCACTTGTCCTGATTCTCCCTCGATTTATTCCAACTATTACTTGCCACTTGAAAAGGAGATGAGTGAAAACACTGCAGTCATTTGAATGAGTGCACAAATTCCACTGTTTATTTGGAAGCCCATTCCTGATGGAGAAGGAATCTTATATTTTTGACCTTTTAAACGTTTAAAGAAATTGGTCTGAAGGTTCTTCACCTCCCATCTCTTTACTAAACCGGTTGTTCTATGGCATCACTCAAAGAACTCATTGCAGCACCTTTATTTTACCTTCAGTTTATCAAAAGAAAGATTTTTTGAGGAAAATGTGACTCATGTTATGGAAATTCTGCCAAATCTGCTTTTGCTCTACTATTAGGGTTTTCTTCTGAGGAAATACACACTTACTGCCAGAAATCATTAGACCTTCTCTGAAGACCTGCTCTGAATGCTCTCCATGCCACCTCTACCAACCACAGGATGAATTCAGCTTCTAAGGCAGTAAGAGAACAAAGAGATAGATGTTTGTAAAGCTGCATATTAAGACCCAGCTTAAGAAAACTACACAGAGTAATTCATTTTGTCAGCTTTGAGAGCTTCCGGAAATTGTACTGAAGGGAAAAATCTATCTCCTACACTCTGTGGTTGATAAGTGGTAGCTGTCACTGAAGCACCTCCAGCTATGAATATGGCACTAAAAGGCTTTGACCCGCACTACAGCCCACATCCTATTGTACCTAATTTCTCCCATTCACAAGAAAATGTAGCGGATCTCCTTCAACTTGTGCACAATACTCACTTCCCTCTACCACATCAGTCTGTTAATGACCACAGGACCGCTGATCAGAAATGATTTGGTTGGTGTATCATTCTCAGGGTGTACTGATGGTAATGGAATGATAGTGTGTGTGGTCCTGGTCAGTGTCTCTGTTAGGTTGAGAGTGGCTCAGCATGAATAATTTCCAACCAAGAGTGGCTCTGTGGTCAGAAACTGACCTTAGAAGAAGTAGAGGATGGTGGAAGGAATGGGTTATCTCTGTACTTTGCTCCATTTAGCTTTCTTCCCTCAACCCCTGACCAGTCTTTTTATCCCAGCTGCTGACCCCCACAGCATGATGCTGCCACCACCATGCTTTTATGTCTTCTGTTATTTTCTTCTTTCTTCTTTGTCTCTGTCTTTTATTAATCACTATTTATGTAAAGCTGCTTTGTGACAACATCAGTAGTAAAAAGTAATCTGGCTTTACTGTAGGAATTGAATTAAGCATGTGATGAGCAGAGCCTGGCTTCCTCCTGACATGACACTTCTGACAGTTTTATCAGACCAGAGAATCTTGTTTCCTTTAGGGGCTTTAATGTGTCTGTTACTGAGGAGAAGCTTCTCTCTGCTGTTCTTCTCTCAGAACTGCCATAAAGCCCAGATTGGTGAAGTGCTGCAGTGATGGTTGACCTTCTGGAAGTTTCTCCCATCTGCGCACAGGTTCTTTGAAGCTCAGCCAGAGTAACCATTGGGTTCTTGGTCACCTCTCTTACCAAGGCCCTTCTCTCCCAATTATTTCGTTGGTGGGCCAGCCAGCTCTAGGAAGAGTCCAGCTTTTTCCAAACTTTAATAATTATGGAGGCCACTGTGCTCTTAGGAACTTCCATTATAGCAGATGTTTCTCCAGATCTATGCCTCTGTTTACACAATTCTGTCTCTGCGCTCTACAGCCTGTTCTTTCCTCCTCAAGGCTTAGGTTTTGCTCTGATATGCATTGCCAGCTGTGAGACTTTATATAGACTGGTGTGTGTCTTTCCAAATCCAAATATATGCGCTGGTACGAGTGGATCACACACAGCAGTGCTGCTGGAGTGTTTAAACAACTGGGAATAGTCCAATAGTCCACCAACCAGAAACATCCATTAAAGAACAGGGTAGTATACAGAACAAAGTATGCAGAGAAACAGATGGACTGCAGTCTGTAATTGTAGAACTACTGAGTGAGCTCCTATATGGAAAGTAGAGCTGATATAATGGACTTCATTCCAAACAAGGGGAGGCTGTAATACTTAGAGACATCCAGATATTATTAATGCGAGGAGTGCTCCAAAAAGGGGCTGTTGTGAATTCCTGCTGCAGTGTGGACTTGGCTGTGGTTCTGAGTTATGGGCTGGACCCAATGTCATCTTGTTAACAAGAGTGTTGATCGTGGTCCAAGTCTAATGGAAATTGATTGTGTAATAAATCTCAATCTCTCTCTCTCTCTCTCTCTCTCTGTGTGTGTCTTTCCATGCCCCTCACATTCAATCTCTCGCTCACTCACTTTCTCTGACTTTTAGTGCCAAGCCATTCATTTCCATATTGTCCTTGACAACACAGCGGATAAAGCTACATAGTTTAACAGGGAAGGAGTGACTCACCGTGTAGGAGAGCAGTCTAAAGAAAAGGCGAAGGTAGTGGGAAGTAGTGGGCATTTTCAGGGTCGGTGACCTATTACTAAAGAGGAGGTGGAAAAATAAAATCACTTGGCTACGGAAGTGTGAAGAGTGAAGAGTTTTTCTGATGTTTTGGGCTTTTCTTTTTGGACTGAAGTAGTGTACTGTACTGCTGTAGGGTCTGACTGCCCACCCAGACAAGCACACAGCACTACACTAAGGAAGAGCTTGCTGACGCCTTGCGCTCTTGTCTGCATCTTATGATGATACTCGTTTTATTTATGCTCCTTAAGAAACGCATTTCCAGTGTGGCCAGATAAAACCCATTATTACCTTTTACATTAAGAGCACACACAGTGGGGTCAATCAATTCCAAATGAATGTAAAGTTATTACTTCATTGATGGCACGTCCCCCTTTTCTTTATTGACGAGCAGGCTCTCAAGCTGGCATGGCCTGCACAAGCTTCTCAGTAAGTCACATCCACATGATAGCCATCTGAATATGATGTTCTTCAGTGTTAGAGATTAGACATTTGACCTCTTTGTCAAAAGGCCTTAACATGGCCAACGTCCCCCAATCTTCACAGATGTTGAGTGTACTTTGGACCATTTCTTCTTTAATTTACTGCTTAGATTTTTCCGTTTTTCATTTTTTCTGTTTTTCATTGTGGTCTCAGACTTTTGGACCCCACTGTTATTCTGGTAACCTACTGGAAACATGGTTTCTCTGCTGTTGATATCAGTGTATTAATTCATGATCACATAAGGAGCCATCTATAAGACAATCCACAGACAATTATTCTCTCACCAGTCTCACCAGGTCCAAATCTATTCTGACCGCCTCCAGATGTGGTCGGATAATTGGAGTTATCCAATTATCATATGATCACGATGCTTCTTGGGTGTGCTTACACCTGGCTTTTCATGTGGTCACGTGAAAGCCCACAACCCTGTTATCGATATCCCAGGGTTGTGGGTTCGATTCCCGGGCTCTGCAAGCTGCCACTGTTGGGCCCTTGAGCAAGGCCCTTTACCCTCTCTGCTCCCCGGGCGCTGGAGTTGGCTGCCCACCGCTCTGGGTGTGTGTGTGTACTCACTGCCCCTAACACGTGTGTGTGTGTGAGTGTGTGTTCACTACCAGATGGGTTAAATGCGGAGGACACATTTCGCTGTACAGTCCACACTGTACAGTGACGAATACGTGCACCTTTATCCTTTTACCTTTATCCTTTAATCTGCATGTTATCCCATCCACTTCTAACAGCTGACTGGCTCATTTTCACAGTCAGTGATCCCCAGAAGCTCCGGAGTGACGTGAAATCGATTCCCAGCAAAGCATAATTGACTAATTCTTCTGTTGCTTTCTAATTATGTTAGATGTTCTCAGTTCTGCTCATGAGGTCCCAACCAGTGGCAGAACTGAATTGTCTGTATCCACCTAAAAACCATGGGAAACAAAATCCTAATCCTTTTGAATCAAAATGATGGAATTAGATTAATATAATCTTGCAGAGTTTCAGGCCTTTTCTTCAAGACATTTTTGCTGATGACTGCACTGAACACAAGTGCAATTCATAATCCCAATTAGATGGGATGGATTTCTGCCATGTAGCCATATTTTGTTAACTGAGTGCATTGTCCTTTGGGCCCTGTATGACCGCAACAGGCTTTTTAATCTATATATAAAAAATCTGGCTAGCCAGAAAACCACTCAAAGGAACAATGCGGCCTCAGGCTGGAACTTGAATTGATTTGAGGGAAGCTAAGCAGTCGGCCATGTGGCTCTTCTTCCTGTATGGCCTTATTGCTCTTTGTATTGTTTCCTTTGTGTGTGTGTACGTGTGTCCTTTAGCTCGCTAATATGATCCTGCCAGAAGATGAGAACTTCCTGCTGGTGTTCCGCCGTGAGGCCCCTCTGGACAACAGCGTGGAGTTCATGAAGGTGGGGTTTAATTCCATCATGCTTTACTTCATCCCTATTCTTCCTACCTGTTCTAATCAGCCATGCTAAGGGTAGCCGTGCTGCATGTGCTGCAAGTATTACATAGAAAGAGCTCACTGACTCACATGTTGTTGCATGTTTACAAGGTTGTTTCTTCTTGTTCTACATAGATCTGGAGGAAGTATGACGCAGACTGCAGTGGATATATTTCAGCAGCAGAGCTGAAGGTAGGGCAGCAGCATTCACAAGTTACGGCTCATTTGATGACACTCACTTGTCATTTTATTATCTTATGGCTCTACTTTGTTGGTGAACAGTTAGAGGCTGTGGCTCATCTGTTGAGCTACAGTTTGTGCTAGTCATCTCTTGCCTTTTGCCAATGGTTAGTTTAGGACCACAAAGACAATTGGATATTTTTTGGCTTTTGAAAGCTAGCAGTGACCCTGACATGTGTACAAACTCTCGCAACACCACTATTCCAAACATTACCATACCCCTACCATGTCATGCCGGGTCTCTATTGTGTTGGGTGTGGCCCACCAGCAATGGTCCTGTGGGTAGAAACTGACCAATGATGTTACTGTTTTTGAAATGTTGTCAAATATTTAGATATGTTATTTTCCCAAAAAGTGGGTATGAGCTAGTGGGCTCAGAGGTCATGCCACCCAAAACTAATCAAGTCAAAGCTTTATTGTCACATCACATTAACACATTCACAAACATTAACAAACTAACTCAAGTTATACAAACATATACAAAATAAGGAATACAGAATATAGACACAATAACTATGAACACACTATACATACTAAACATACACGATCCATACACTATACACACACTATACATACTCTATACATGCTATACATACACCATACACACTATACATACTATATATATTTATATACACTGTACTGTTTAAATGTACAGGTTTAATGAATAATCTATGAATTGTACAGGCATTTATCCATGATGTTTGAGTGGAAGTTTGCCACTGAGAAGTGAGGGAAACCATTGATAATCTTCATCTACAGTAACATCTGTCAAAGGGTGACATATATTAGGCAGTAAGTGAACAGTCAGTTCTTGAAGGTGATAAAACATATCCAACACATTTTTGTGATAGAACCAGTTAGAGGGTGATGGGCACATAAGGCTCATAAATGTGATCCATGGAGGCTCCACCACACAACTTACTTAGGACTTATAGGATCTGCTGCTAAAGCCTTGGTACCAGATACCACAGGACACCTTCAGAGGTCTTGTGGAATCCATGGCTCAGATGGTCAGATGGTCTGTTTGTGCAAGACAAGGGGGGGGGGGCTACTCAGTATTAGGCAGGTTGTGCTAATGTTATGGCTAATCGATGCATGTTTTTTTCATACTTTTTTAGCTACAATAACTTTTCATGTAACACTTGTATGTAAAGTGGTAAGCTTGTATCAACATTACAAATGTGCAACTTTGAAAAAAAGAAGTGAAATATAAAAATAAATGAACCAGTAGATTGACAGAGTCGACTAAAAATAATACAATTGGCTGTCCAGTTGACTAGTTAGACCGGGAAGAGCCCAAGCTTAAATTTGGTAATACATTCCAACTAAAAGTTTAATTAGTAAATTAATAATGGTCCCAGTTTCCTCTTTGCCATCAGCAGCCGGAGTCAGGGAGAGCACAATTGGCCGTGCTCTCTCCAGTTGGGAAGATCGCTTTTAAAGCAATGTTGGCCATCACATATGTTATATGTTAGCACATATAGTATGTTACATTAGCATATATTAGTTGGTGCGGTGGAGTTGGGGACCCAGAGCTTTCCTCTGAGCGTACCGGCTGCCTGGAGATGCCATTACATGGTGCTAGGGGGAGTTATGAACAGGAGGGTCAATTGGCACTACCAAATTGAGAGATAAAGGGGAAAAAAGGTCTCCATCCAAATGTTTGTTGAAAAAAATAAGAAAATAGTGTTTATATTTTAACTGAAATAAAACGGTTAAAAAGGGAACACAATGCTAACAAAAGCTATGGTGGAGCTATAAGTCAGGTGGAGCTCAGGAAGTATCCAGAGAGTAGGGTAGGTGGGGATTTCTAATTGGATGTAGTTTTCTGGACGTGATCAAACCCGATCTCCGTCACTGCATGAGCAGCTTTTCACAGACACAACAGAAAGCCAGGGCATTATCCGTTCTCCGTTTCTCAGGCGGAAACTGTTGAACTAGTACAGTGTTCCTTGGGGTATTTTTAGTTCCCCTCTGGTGGGATATGCCTCACCATGCCTTTCTTTGAGTGTTCCAGGGGGCGCTTAGTCACAGCTTGATGCCTTTAAATCTTGTACATGTTCTCACTCAAAGGCTGCAGAGAAAAGTCAATCAAAGTCCTTTGAGGCAGTTTTGGACGGCCGCTGCCTTAATTGAACAATGATTCTGCTGCCGTTTCTCAAGCATATCTCTCGACTGCAGCAGACTGCCTTAAGCCTCCTGCTCCTATTGTACACGTGGGCTCTTCTTCAGTACATTAAACCTTCACTACTCACAACTTTTCTGCTTCTGTGGTTGAGCTAACCGTGGGTTTGGTTGCTTTCCAACACACCAAAACACACCATAAACCTACAGATGTTGAACTAGTGTATTACACATACACATACTTATAACTGTCTGTGGTTTAATTCTCTTGATTTCTATTGCTCCCCTTGCAGAATTTCCTTCAGGATCTGTTTCAACACCACAAAAAAGGGGTGCCCTCCAACAAACTGGAAGAATACACAGATGCTATGGTAACATTTTTCTTGTTGTTTCTATGTGAATCATTAATCAATGGTCTCCAGGAAATCAAGCTCTTACAATTAATTAGTGAGAGAAGATTAGCATTGGAGAGCATCTCTCCTGCCTCGTATTATCAGAGGATTAACAAAGATTGGGCTGCCTCCGAGATAAAGTGGAGGGAAATCCGATATTTCTGATTTTCATGAATGTCAGACTTTCTAAGCCTCTGTCTGCACTGCTGCAACCGTTACACTTACTAACAGGCTGTATTAAAGCAAAGCCTTTTTTGGTGAGATGTTCCTGCAGTGGCTTCTGGTACAGATGGCCTATCCCACATGCTGCTTGGTGACTGACACGTATATTTATTGACTGTGGAACATTTACATTTTGTACTGGCATTTAAAGCATGTACATGCCTATTGAACAAATACGTACTTTGAAATGTTCATGACTCACATCCTGCAGACTTTTCACCTTCCGTTCAGGCCATTTGTTCAAAGGCCAGCCATTTATGTCAGTCATTAATCTGTCAGCTTCGACTTTTCCCCTGCTCTGAATAGAAAGTAATACGGTTCAGTCTTTAAGTAACTGGACCTTGTTGCAATGTGAAATAATGAATATGAATGATGACAATGTCAAAGTCGAGGGTCTGGTCAATTTATATCCTTTACATTCGGTAGTTATAGTCATACTTAGCCTTCATTCATAGCCCTTATTCATAGCCCTCCAGTTTCCAGGTACTGCCACTAATTAGACTAATTGGACTAACTGTTACTTGGAGAGGGTTCTCAATGCAAAGCAAGACATAATTACTGGAAAGAAAGAAAATGCATCCTTAATCCACACATAACATAAGATTAGTATAAATGGCCCAGACCAAAAAAAAAAAATGCAAGTATAGCCTATATGATTGGCCAAGAAACAACTGTCCAATTACTTATGAGCTTCTGAAATAGGGGCATGGGACTATGTATAACAGGTCTGTTAGGTTCACCCAGTCCACAGGCTCATTGTTTTCAAGCTGATTTCTAATGCAATTAACTGCAGTACAGCATCCAAACAACTGCCCCTTTCCAGGAATGACTGTGTGTGTGCGAGTGTGTACCCATGTGGATGCAGTCACAAAACCCTCAGTGTTCGGCACCCTGCTTAAGTGTTTTGCCTGTGACCCTGTTCAGCTGGGGGTGGCTCAATCTTGGCTGGGATGGCGCAGGCAGAGCAGGGTGAGATTGGGTGAGCGGCTGACAGCACCTGATCACTCAGCTCATCTTCACAGCCCAACAACCACTTCCTCGCTCCATCCCCCAGAGCCAGCATCTACAGACAGACTCTTAATACGCTCGCTGGCCCTCACACAGGCCTCTAGCTTCACAATTACAGCCCCTCACCCCTGAGAGATCCCTGTCTACTGATGCTAGGCAGGAAGACTAGCATCACTAACATGCTCAAAAGTCTGGTTACACATGACTAGTGAAGATGCTTTAATTACAAATGAAGGTTTTGCCATAACCTTTCGGGCCTACTGGTGGGCCACTGGCTGTTTAGGGGGTTAATACAATTAAGGAAAACAGGGTCCCATTTGTAACACTCTTGGTTATTGTGTCAAGCACACATTTTTGTCCCTTATATTTGGGACGTCATTTTTTTTTTAGATGTTTTTAGGAAAGTAAAATGTATCATTATTATATACGTATACATAATATGTTTGTATTGTGCTGTATTAGAGATGTGTGAGTGTGAAGAACCTTGAAATTAGACATTTACAGCAAGTGAAGGAGGTTCTTTAGACTTTGTAAAGGTCCCTCACACTCACACATCTCTAAGACAAACATGGGTCTTCTAAGACATCCCTCAAAGAATGCGTTGAGGTCTGTTTATTTTCTAGAGCTTATGTCCTGTGGGGTTCTCTGTTTTCTTGCTCTGCAGATGAATATATTCGACAAGAACAAAGACGGACGGTTGGATCTAAACGATTTAGCAAGGTATCGTTCAGAAACTACCACGTTTGTCCACAGGATGCATTCTGACCTCCATTACCCGCATTTCCCCCCACATATATGTATGTGCACTCTACGGATAAAACGGATACATATGCACTCTATAGAGTGGTTGGGTGGGGAAGTGCATCATTCACTAACATCGCTGTCTACCTGAACATGCACTTCATTACTGTCAAAACAAAAACATGGATCTCCAAAATGCCAAATTTGCAGTAGAAAGGAAAAATCGTAACTTTTAATGTCACTTAAGCTCTGGTTGGGTAGATGTCTCAACATGTCTGACCTCATTGTGCAGTAAGCTGCAGCCTTTGCATTGTAAGCACATACTACAGCTGGATCACGACAAACTGTGTGTAAATCTGTTCCTTTCGGTGTGTCTGTATGTATGTGTGTGTGCGCGTGTGTGTGCATGCTTTTCCTTTCTGTATGTTTTGTGGTTGGCATCATGACAGTGATGGAAGAGACTTCCACTTTTTGTGAAATGCAGAACCAATCAGTAGACCACAAAGCGAGATGGAGAAGTACTCGGATGTGTAAACACGACTCATGCACAGTCCATTACGATCCATTAGCAGGCCGAGCAAAGCATGCCAACATCAGTAAATTAGGCCTACTAGGTTTTATTCCGACACTGGTTGCACTTTAGTTTTCACATGACGGAACGCTGTTTTGGGATCCGATGTTAATCACTAGAGCTGAACGAGAGCTGATTTTGCTGCTGGACTCTGTGTTCTAGGTTCTGTGATTCCAGTGATGTTGACTGTAGAATTGTGTTGCTTCCCCTCCAGAATCCTGGCCCTGCAGGAGAACTTCCTGTTGCAGTTCAAGATGGATGTCAGTATATGTTCGACCTCTCGCAATAATTATTCCTCAGACGTTCTCTCATTTCACAAATGTTCTCATCTCAAAACTTACTGTGTGCCCCTTTAGGCCAACACTCTGGATGAGAGAAAGCGTGACTTTGAGAAAATCTTCACACACTACGATGTGGTGAGTACAGGCAGCCAGTGGAGTTGCCTAATCGGAGCCTTCTGCACTCTCTCTTAACCACAGACACACTTCCTCTTTCAGTATGTTTGAACTCAGACACGTGCTTCCTAAGATGTGACTCAGGGAGATGCTCGAAGAAAGCTCACCTTCCTGTACAGTACAAAATCAGTAAAAAAAAAAAAAAAAAAAAAAAAAAAAAAAGCATCTGACATGGGTGGAAATGAAAAGAGCTTATGAAATGAAATGTTAGTAAGCCGCCATGTGGCTGTACAGCCTACTCAGGCCCTCTCCAGAGAGAGTGACTGAGCAAGAAAGAGTTCCATTGCTAGCAAGGTCTATGCAGCCTTCACTGTGTTATTAAAAGCATCCCTAAGGGCTTGATCATCAGCTGATGAGCTGAATCAGGTGTGCTGAGTTAGGGAACACTTGGAATCGTGCAATGCTGCGGGTCGCCATTCACTGCGTAATGTGTAAGCCTTGTGATTCTGTTATTACTGTATCACTTTGCTGTACATTTGCATTACAAATGAATTTAACACTACACAGCTATTCAAATTTGATTCATTAACTAATGAATTAATAAATAACATAGTTGTGCATATAGTGCCTATAAAAAGTATCCACCCCCCTTGCATGTTTTCCCTTATATTGCTTTTTTATATAGCTGGACTTAAATAAATGGTTGGACTTAAAAAGGCTGTTTACCCCCGATCCCCATGCAATTTCTCAGAGCTTGAATCGAATCGAACCCACAACTCTGTTATCGATAGCCCAGCACTCTGGCCTAAACCATATGTGACTTTGGTTGGGCTGAAAATTCTGAGATGTCATTTAACAAACAACCCTGTTATTTTGCCTTAGAATGAAACGCACAGATTTCTCCAGGGGGGTTTTATAATGTGATATAATAGTGATTTATGGCCCTGACGAAAGCTGACGACAGCATAGTTTAAGTCCTACCGGATAGTGTTGCCCTCCTCTCGTCGTGTCCTCTCAGCATAATGTTCTGTTAGCAAGCTAAAAAGATTAAAGCCAGGTTAGCTTTTAGCCTTGCCCCCACTCTCTTTCTTGATATTGATATCCTCAAGTCTTTTTGTCCTTGTGTGTTTAGCTCCAGTTTGCTTTAGCTGAGGTGTTCTAGTGTGTTTGTCAAGGAATTGGACATTGTAGAGCAGAGATGGTAAAAGCTAGGATCAGCAAGCATTAGCTTTTAGCCTAACCCAGCTCCACACCTGCTCCCCCCAGCTTTTGCTTTGTCACATGTTGAGTTTAAGCTCTCATTTCCCAGACACTGGCACAGCAAACTCGTATTCCCATTCCCAGCTAGCGGAGCTGTTGTGCTGCCCTCCAGTCTAAAGGACAGCCAAAGTTGTTGCATTTCAGCTTTTTGCAAGTGGGCTGATGATTTTATGCAAATTGTAGGCCGTATATATGGTTAATAATATTATATATATATATATATATATATATATATATATATATATATATATATATATATATATATATATATATATATATATCATTTTACATTTTGGAATTGTCCTGTTTTGGTTATATTTCTTTTAAATGAAGAGTCTACAGTGTTTGAGAAATTACGATATGTCACTTTCATTTTAGGGGCCCTTTTAATGATTCTTTGCCTGGTTAAAGGCCAAGGAAAACCTCTAGTAGATGGTTTTATTTTTAAGAATCTCATAAACAACCCTTAAGAGTGCTTGGAGTGAATATTACATTTATAATTAATTATTTTATTCTGCACTTCCAATTTCTTTCAGTTTGTTTCATGCTAATTCGTTAGCCCCAATCTAACACTATTCATGAGACAGTGATAGAATACGATGCAATGCAGCACCTGACAAAAAATACACCATTGTTTTAGCACTAGTGACGACTGTGAATTCTCAGGGTTAAATTGCAATGCTTCACATATGTATATAATACAATTATGTAAAGAGGTCACTGCTCTTCCAGAGTAAGACAGGTGCTCTCGAAGGACCAGAGGTGGACGGCTTTGTCAAAGACATGATGGAGCTGGTCAGGGTGAGTGTACACGGCTCTTATGCAACTTTACCAGTTAATCATTATAGGAGTGAATTTGAACATCAGATAAGTGTGTGTAGGTTGGGTACGGTCCCACTAATCCAGCAGTGCTAATGTGCTCTGTGTGTGAATACTGAACAGTAGTGCAGGTGTTCCAGAGACCATCGTCTGAATCTGCTTTAGTTTTTTTTCATTGAACTCCTTCCTGCATTTAACTCCCGTCCTCCCTCTCTCTGTCTGTCTTTCAGCCCAGCATCACTGGTTCAGAGCTGGAACAGTTCCGTGAGCTGTTGTTGCGCCACTGTGACATTAATAAGGATGGGAAGATCCAGAAGAACGAGCTGGCCCTTTGTCTAGGGATGAAGCCCAAGCCTTAGTCCACTTACTGATTCTTGCAGAATGTGCACACATGTCCAGTGTATGGGAAAAAAAACAAACATGTGATATGAACATTTGCAAAAGACTGTATATAAATACATTAATAATACAAATTATTTAGTTCCAGGGCACAGCTTAAGCCTAGTCTAAATGACTTCACTGGAAGAATGTAGTCTAGATAGTTTAGACTGGTTTAAACTTCTTAAAACATCTAATTCACAGTTTCCCTTAACCCAAAATCAGCCAAGGCATGTTTGGTGACTGAAGGCTGCTTCTTTAGTTTTGCACTGAAGCTGGAAAGCTACTGTAGCTAAAGCGTAATGAAAGCTCATGCCAGCCAGCATCCTGCTAACAGCATTCCTCAATACTGTCCTTCAAAATACAGATGTTTTCACAACTGGTTTTAGTTATGCAACATACTTTTCCATGCTGGTTGATACCATCTAATCCAATCCGTAACATTAAAACCACCGACAGGAGAAACAATGATTATCTGTTCACAATGGCACCTATACAAGGGGAGATACATATTAGGTAGGATGACCACAAGTCCTCTTATTGGGATGTGAAAAAAAAGGGTCTGGTTGATTTCTAAAGTTTGTAAAATATCTGGGATTTTGCGTTGATTTTACATCAGCGTTTGTGTCCAAAGTTGAGCCACATTCTGTGTCTACATCTGTTTAAGCCCCACCTCCTTACCGCCACTATTGGTCAAGCTGTTCCCCACCACAGCTGATTAGCCCCAGACTAAACTACCTGCAAATGTAAATGAACACAAATCTGCTTCACACTCTATTTATTTATGTATTTAGGGCTATTTATTAGTTTTGGTAAATGAGTAAATGTTTGTGGATTAATATTCATTTACAACATAGGCATACTTAAAGCCCCCCAAACCACGATGAACACAAGGAAACATCTCCGAACAACAGCAGGCAGTTCCTATCGGATGTTCCCAGTACACAGTGGTCAGTACCTACCAAAAATGTTCCAAGAAAGGACAACCAACGGGTGAACCAGCAACAACCTTGTGTGTGTGTGAGGAGCAAAGGCTGGCCTGTCTGGTTCAGTCCCGCAGAGGAGCTACTGTAGGTCTACTTGCTAGCTGTATCTTGTGAAGTCCATGCTTCCATGGTTCAGGGCTGTGTTGGCAGATCTATTCAATATTAGGCAGATGGTTGTAATGTTATGGCTGATTGGTGTAAGCTTCCATTACTTGTTAGCTACACTAGCCTCATAACTCCAGTGCAAACCTAGCTGAAGATCTACAGTTGGGTAAAGAGGGAAACTGTGTGTGTGACTTTTTCACTGTTCCCAGAATAAACGTTCCTTGTTCCCCTTACCAAACATAACGGTGGGTTGTTTTTTTCTATTTTCAGATCTTTCACAATGTAGGGTATACATACAGTCAGGTCCATAAGTATATGAACAGTGAGACCATTTGCCTCTGTATACTTTCTCAATTGGAAATGCTGACTTATAGCTTTATACACTGTTAAGTCCTGTTTGGGACCAGTGTGAGACTTAGATCAGAATAATGTCACACAGGGGGCTTCATCTGTTTCTGCTCAGCCTGATCTCACTTCAGTTTCAGCTGAAGATCTCCTCATGTCTTAAAGATCTCTTCTACATCTAAGAGATCTTTCAGCAGTCCATCAGAGCAGGAGGAGATGTTGCTCTCCCCTTTTCTCCTAAGGGAGGGTTTAAAACAATACCAGTGAAACAATACTGGCTTTATTTCTCTTCTCCTCAGACCAAGTTAAGACAAGACGTGGCCTGTTCCCTCATTACTGCGTGACAACGCAGGAAGACAGATGGTCTGTAGTTGATTACCAAGTGTGGAATTAGTATTTGGTAGACTTGATGGGGACACTCAAGATCATCTTGACTGCTTCATTACAGACTGTGCTGGTGTACAGAAGCAACATGACAAAAGCTGTGTTCCAGTTCCAGTACTGATAGATACGACTGTATATGGACATAGCTATCTTAGCTGCATGGGACCCTGCCTGGCATGATTTTTGATATTAGTGATGTGTGTGTGTGTGTGTGGGTTTGGATTAAAGAAGCAAACACTGATATTTGTTTGCCTGTTCTAAATCAAGCAAGAGGCTTGTAGGTTTTTTTGTTTCAGAAATAAAACTAAGAAAGCACGTGTAAGTCATAATTAAATATTGTCTGTAATACTTATATTAGACAAAACAAATAAAAATGATGTTGAAAACTAAAGTAAATAGACAAATTAGATAAACAAATAACCTAAAAATGTTATAGTAAGCAATTACATGGACATGGTAAAAGCCTTTAACTGCAGTGGCACTTGTATTAGTTGGCACACAGCCTTTTTAGTTGCTGGCTTAGCTGAGCTTAGCTGAGCTTAGCTTGTTTGGTTCATGTCTCTTTGTTTATCCTTTAGTTTGTTTCTTTGTTAATATGGTCCCCTAACAACAGCTGTCCCCAATATCAGGCACTTCTGCATAGTGAGCAAAATAACGTTGTTCGAATCCAAATGTATTTAGCAGTTAGTCCCCTAACAACGGCCATCCCCAAAATCTCCTTGCCTTTGCCTCTTTCATTTGGATGAAATTGAAAAAAATTAATAAATAAATGTAAGCTCCTTCCTTTAGAGATGCATTTAAACTTTATTCTTGTAAAAAATCACATTTGAAGACAATATCTAAACATCCCGAACAACGTTGTTATTTTGCTCACTATGCAGAAGTGTTCGATATTGGAGACTGCTGTTAGGGGACCATATTAACAGAAAACAAAGCCAAGGTAAAGTAGAACCAAAGAGAGAGGAAGCAGCCAAGCTAAGTTAAGATAATCTAAGCCAGCGAATAAAAAGGCCAAGCAAACAAACCATGAACTACCATGTTCAAGACCAGACCAGGAACACTGTAACAAAGGGACTAGTTATACACAAGCCAACAAGGAGCACCTAAGACTAGCGAGAGGGCAGGGCTACAAAGGAGGCACAGGTGGGGACACTAATGACAAGACGGGGCTTGGGGCGGAGACCAGAAACAAACAAACAGAGCCATGTGCTGATGTGAACATGGGAGGGCAAAACAGAGACACAGACTTGGAAGGGAAATCACAAAGGGTGAGACAAAGATACCTGTTACTAATGATGTTCTAAAAATGTAAGTCGTCCCTTTTGCAAATGGAGAGATGAAAAGCATGTTGATGGATGATACAGTCTGATATATATATATATATATATATATTTCACAAAGTAAAACAGTCGTCAAAGGTCTCCAATAGTTTTTAACCCATGCTTTTCCACTGCAAGAAAACAGCATCCTTCTACATACTGGGTTATCTGTGTATGTATTGTTCTCCAAATATTCAGTGTATCGTGAATCATGAAATTATTACCGATAATACTTCTCATTAGGGCTCAGTAGGGTGCAGGCCTTATCTGGTAGATTCTGTATGTGAAAGATTAACTTAAAGGACAGAACATCGCAGCCTTCCCGCCTCCATGGAGCCTCAGCTCAAAGCAGTGATGGAGGAGAACACACCCTACAGACAGGCCTTTCCTCTAATGATGCGTTATCTTTATTTCAGTGCCTGGAAACCGCAGTGTATTAGTGCATATTAGCTAAGAGAGACGGGGAAACCATGCATTACTGATAGGATACACCCAAGCGCCTAATGGTGAAGGTTGGCGTGTGTGTGTGTGTTTGTGTGTGTGTACATAAGCCACTCTGCACCACCTGTCAGACTAACAAAAGGTGGGTTTTGTTGCTGTGGGGTTGTTTACAGTATGTTCATGTGGCCTTTAGTGCTCATAGAGTGAAGCACCTGCCCCAAGGCAAACAGATCACAAAGCACAACCATGTCCCCTGTGTATGTGTGTGTGTGTGTGTGTGTGTGTGTGTGTGTGTGTGTGTGTCCGCGTGTGTCTTCAGCTCTTTGTGGAGACCAAATGTCTGCAGGATGACTGAGAATATCCTCGTTTGGCTGCTCCCCATGAGGATGTATTTTTGTAAAGTGGAGGATGAAGCCCATCCTGAGGTAAAGGGTAGAGGCTGGATCTGAAGTGTTTAGCTACAGGTCACACAGAAACACAGCCCACATGGACCAGGAAAACACTCTAGTGTGTCTAGTCACGCCTCAGGTGTTTCCTTTGTAATACAGGTATATGTATGCGTGTGAAGAGGCTATTGATGGTTTTTCATTTAGTCCTGTTCCACATATTCCAGCCTTATTAATATTGATAAGGCAGCGACCTGTACAAATCATCATTGACTTTATCCAGAACACACAACAGCTGTTTACAGTGTTGTGCAAATAATAAAACCTGTCATTTGTGTCATTTCCAGTTAATACGGTCATTAAGCTCTTTATTCTTCAGAAGAAAATTCTGAGGAAATTAGATAACACCATAACAGGGGTGGAGCATGGGCCAATTACATATACAGCTAATGAAATATTCATATTCACACTCAAAAAACATTTCCAGTGGACCAGCAGGGTTGTGCAGAGTTGCAATGCTACACTTAGTATAAACCGAGTTAATAGAAATGTATAACCAGAAGGATGATTTATAATCTTAAATGTTTGCCATATTAATATTAAACAATGTTAATAAAAAGTTATAATGTATGTTTGCTTAACCCCTTAAAACAGCCTATGGCCTCCTGGCGGGCCAAAGATGTTATTACAAACAAATGATTCAATAACTACCTCCATCATATAAACAGAACGTATAGTTTCACGCTCTCCTCAAATCTGAACACATCCACAGGTGTTTCTGTCCATCTTTCAACTGTCAGAGGACAACTCAACCCTGTGGATCTCAAAGGACGTGGAGTTGATCCAGAAGCTCTTGAGAAAATTAGCTGAAGCAACTGGTGTTCTCAAAACAACTGACTGACCAGCCCAGAGTTCAGACCCCAGCATCATTGAGTGTTTTTTGGAAGACTTGGATGGTGAGAAGCAGAAAATGCTTAAACGTCTAAGATGGGACTTTAGATATATGGGACAAATGTCATGCAGATATCTGCAGAAACACTAAAGATAAGTCTCCTGAAAGGAACGGAAGCTGTAATGAAGGTCACAATAAAGGTACCATGTGTCAACATTTCTGCACATTAGTAAGAGCATCAGGTCAGTACGTAGGTGAGGATCCACATATGAGATTTATTTTCTCAATGAGGCAACCTTCACACACTTACCCTGTAAGCTGCCACAGTAATATCATGTTCAGCCCAAGTTGTTCTTTTAATAGAAGCATGGGTGAAGGTCCTGCACAAAAAATGGGGAAAAAAAGAATGACTCAGTGCTTCAAGGTTTTGTATCCATAGAAACCTGTCCAGAGCCTATAATGAATGGACTGACGTGCGGACTAATTGGAAAGGCAGCAGGTGAGTGTGTTGAAGGTGGGCATGTTCAGCGGAGTAACTCACCCTCTCTCTGGAGTAAAAGAAACACATAGCATTATTGAATCAGCAGGCATCTTCACAAACTTGGGGGGAGAGAGGGGTTGAAACATCAGATTGGTTTTCAATTTGCAGTTTGCTCTCCAATATGTCTGCTGGATGGAGAGGTGAACCCAATTCAGCTCAGAGATTGGGCTGCAAATCTACTGTACGAGACAAATTACATCTGTGAACCCACTGCAGTGTTCTATTTCAGGCCTGCAATTTCTACCAGAACGACTCTGGAGACATGAGTGCAGTAAAGCATAAATTTAATCTGGACGAATAATGAGATGGGAGCAATGTTAGCAAGTTAAAACTCTTCGTTCATAGATATAATATATAGATAAGCTCTTTGTGTATAGATAAGGATATAGATAAAGATAAAGTCTTTGGCGTAGGCCCCACCGTCAGGCCAGGTCTTGCAACATCAGGACTCTTGCAGATCCTGCCAAACTTAGAGACAGGGAGCAGAGCCTCCCCCGGGCAGCGTCGGGGAAGTTGGAGGGAGAGATGTGACGCCACTTCTGAAAGCAGAGGAAAAAAGTGTTTAAGTCTTTTAACACAGGTGGAGGCTTGTGATTGGCTAAAAAAAGGTGATGCTACAAAAGAGTCTACTGCTAGAACTTTCACTAGAGCTTTCATAATTGTGTTGGAATCGAAATCTAGACAAAACAACCAACCCATCCGTGCAGTGAGTACACACACACACACACACACACACACACACACACACACACACACACACACACACACACTAGTGAGTACCCAAACCCAGAGAGCAGCCAATGCTGTGATGCCAGAGGAGCAGAGAGGGTGAAGGGCCTTGCTCAAGGGCCCACCAGTGGCAGAATCAATACATACAGATGTATGTATCCAGAGTTCCAGAGTGACAGTGAAGTGCTCCTATATCTTTTAGTTTTAATATTTGCAGGGACAACAGTAGCTAAAATAAAAAAAAGCAAAGTCTAAACTAAATCTGGTCCTAAACCCTGCCATGTTATCCACCTACACTTTAGGTTCACATTACAGGTGAACTTTTGCAGGCTGTGGTCCATCTAATCTCGAACACAAGTTGTGTTGTGTGTGTTGACAATTCACTGCCAAGATACCAATGAACATCTGACTGTTGATGTCTGCCTAGGTTGTTTTCAGCCAGTGGTGCACCGGTGTTTACCCTTGCCAAGATACAAATACATCAGATACTGATCTGAACACACCTCATTTCGAGACCAACAGTAGATATATTCACAAGCATCGTTGCTATTTTAACGGCACAGCCAGGAGGCGTGAAAAAACTGTTAGATAGCAATGAGAATCATGACGCGCCTTGATTGTCGCTGTCAAAGATATCTTGATATCTTAAGATATTTATTTCTATATAATAATTAGTATAGTGATTACTATATAATATATATAGTAATTACATAAAACTATCCAAACTAGTTGAGTGATGTTATATAGAGTGAGGATGCAAGTCTGTAACCTCTGACAGTTTCGTTGAGCACTTAATAACCTTTTCATTTAAATAATCCAGTGAAATTTATGGGCATATTTAATTTAGCTAATGGCAACATGAGGTCCATACCAGATTCACTGGATGTCTGACTGCTGCTGACCAGCTATTACATGGGAGGTGGATCATTGTCGGCACAGCAGTAACTCTGACATGGCAATAGTTTAATAAGGAGGTGATCTGAGTGTATCGGGCTACAGCTGTGTTGCTGGGTATTTTACACACTATATGCCGTGCAATATGAGGGACATCTTGTGGTCATATGCTGGTACTACATCATAGTGTGAGCTTGACACCAGGTATTATTCAGCTCTGCCGTCACATTAATAAGGCCTTCATCTGTCACACATCTGACAGGGATTGTTACTGTTTTGTTTCTGAAATGCAGATGTTCACCCACTGGCCACTTTATTGGAAACAAAACTAATCAATCTACTGAACAGTCCCTAACTGTCCATGAATAAGGCAGGCAGAGCTCCACAAGTGGCCAGTGAGATGACATATGAGGTATATATATATAAGCAAGTATTCATTAATACTAAACACTGTGGACGTCTTATACTGCTCTGTCCCTGCAGTTCTCCTGCCACCTGCGTTTCAACCTCCAGTTCAGCCCAGCCCGTTAAACAGATTCTGATCTCACAGCACATGTAAATACAAGCAGTCTGGGGTGAACCAGATTGTGACTAGTGTTGCATAGTCACACCCCATCCAATGTTTATGCAAGTTTCCATGATTTAATCAATGTGCTGGTCACACAGTCCCAAAAGGAGGCTAATTCAGTCATGCTAATACGCTAATAGCCTGTTTGGCTTTCAGAGTGTGTCTCTTTATTGAACGCTAAACAGCTAATGAATGTACTTAGGAAGCGCTCATCACTAGAGACAAGGGTGGCCATCTTTGTGTGGATGTTTGTTAAGGGACATGTTGATGCAGTCAAGATAACTGCTGATACTATAAGGCTCACCCTTTGTCAGATTCTCCAGAGGAGTCCTGGCTTCCTTTAATGTTTTCTCCTCTTTCCTAAGTTACACTCAACTCACTGATTAAGGAACTGTAAATCTTGTAAAATGTCTAACTGCCCAGGCTAATATACTCACAGAGGACCTGGATGAGAATGAATCGTTTGTCTCTGTCCTTGAGCAAGACTGTCCTACACCTTATGCTGTCCCTCACACAAGCAACATTTTTTTTACAATCTGCAAGAAAAAACAGCTCTGGGGAGGTTCATCTTGTGCCATTTTTATTTTTATGCATCTTCTCTGATTTTGTGTTACACACTCTATGCATTCTTAACTTGTTAAACACGGTGACTTGCATTAGCTGATCATGTGTAAATAATGTCCTCCAGAGCATCGTCCCAGACTGAAACCTGAATCTGTGATCTCCCACTGCTCCCACTGTTTAATGTGCTCAGCCTTCTTAAACTTGGGCAGATAATCCCTGATCAGCAGGAGTCTAAAAATAATGAATGAATGTTTAGCAGGTGAAGTGACAAGTCCTCCAACTGCCTAAATACCTAATGAGGTTGCATGAGTAGTCTCTGTAGTCTCAAATTTATGCATCTGTTATGAACTGCTGTGGCTGATAAGCTGTGGATGATAGCTGATAACTACTAATCACAATGTGTGTCTGTGATGACGTGAGCATCCCTACACCATCACCAAGACTTTACATATGGGAGTTCCTACCAAAACCATACGGATGATGTGATGAATAATTATAGACTTACCTGGTGCCGGCGTTGATCTTGGTGTCCTCTGTGTCCACGTCAGTCTAGGGAGACAGACGGCAGGGGTACCTGTAAATGTCAAAAAAGCATTAAGCTGGCTGTAACAGATCACATCATATATGCATATGCAAATGTTGTTTATTTTATTGTGTACTGTATGTTATAAAGGCCATTCTTCAAAAGTGTGTATTGTGTGTATTGTTTGCATGATGTTTTCTTCTTTTCTCCTGTTGAAGATGGGTTGCCAGGTCCTAGAGGACAACCATTCTATCAGCTTTGAGACAGTGTCTATTGTAAAAATGAACTGCCCAGGCTAATATACTCACAGAGGATCTGGATGAGGATGAAGTGTTTGTCTCTGTCCTTGAGCAAGATTGTCCTACACCTTACGCTGTCCCTCCTGGTTGGTGTGTCTCAAGTTTTCCTGCTCATCAGTGGCGTTGTGGGAGTCTGGCTGCGAGAGTTCAAAGATCTTATACTGGTACAGAGACGTTCCTGTAACTAGTTCACACACACTACATGACTTAACGTCTGAGAACACAATGACGACACAAGAACTGAGGCACACAAGAGACATTATTTGATTCGTTGGTTTTGGCTACTTTACCTGTACTTTTATGAAAGTCCTTTTGTTAAGGTGGATACAACATTTTCCAAACCTTACAATAGCTTCACACTGGTTTTCAGTGGAGACAGTTTTTTGCCTATTGGCCATTTCTTCCACCATCATTTCCATGATTTCATATATTTTGCGATCCACTGCACAGCTTTAATTGAAGGTCGAACCACGGCCGTTTCTTTTTCCTTCCACCTTAAGCAGACCTCTTTACATCTGGACTCTGGATCTAGCTTCCAGTCCTGGACTTCGTAAGCACTGGTAGTTAACTAAACTGTTGCAGTTTAATGACCAGGTGTCCTAAATACATATCTACCTACCACTGACTATAAAATCCAGGACTGGAAACTGGATTCAAGGTTTGCAGTTGAAGACCTCTGATCCTAATGCTAAATACACAGTACCCTGCTTGGGTTAATCCAATGGTTAGGGGTTCCTGGTCGCTGGATTCTATTGGTTTGTGCTGAGCATCATCTACGCAATGTTTAGAGGCAACCCGAACATCATCTTCATGGCAGTGTTGTCGTTCTGTGAGTCGCACATTACACCCTACATGCAGCGTAGCAGTGCAGCTATATCCTGTTAAACCAGTGTTTTAGCAATACTTCCCACTTATTAATACATAATGAACCTGGAAGAGTTTCCTTCTGATCACAGGAGCATTAAACTAATTAGTTTGTCTTTGTCATTTCATAGGTCTGAACTATGCCGTGGTTGTCTCACGCTTCTGCTACGAAGTCGTACAGTTTCTGTAATGAACTGTTTTGGAATGAGTGCAATTTCAAAAATAAAGTGCGGAGAAAGTAAAGTGTGAGTCTTGGAGTTCAGTTGTCCGCCTGAATGAATAGTATTGTGTTTGATCTGAGGGCACGTCTGAGATCTTCTGGGAGTTGGTTCCAGGTATTTGAAGCATAAAACCTAAAAGCTGCTTCATCATGTTTGGACTCCACTAGTTGACACGTGTTCATGGATCCAAGAGTCCGACTGGGGTTATACCCTTTAAACAGATCAGTGATGTTTTTTGGGTATAAACCACTGATTGGTTTATAGACCAGTGGCAGCACTTTACAATCTACACTATAAGTAACTGGAAACCAGTATGAAGATTTTGGAGCTGGCTTTTAAAAGTACTGCAGGTGCTTAATTAATATAGTGGGTAATAGGATCAGGTTGTCTCCTATTGTCCCAAAAACTAAACTTCAACTCCCATGTGATATTTCTAAACAAAGACTTTTTACATTTAAGTCTTAGTTAAAGTTAAGAAGGGCTTGGCAGGTTCATGTTTTCTAAAATTACTAACAGGAACACACACACACACACACACACACCACACACTAATAAACCCTCCATAACTGATGGAAGATTGCAACAAAGAGTTGTTTGAATGGCAGCTAACGATCCTCAATCAAGTTCCGAACCTGCAGACACAAGGTACAGCAGTGTAAGCTCACACTATCCATCTCCATCTGAATGAAATGGGAAGCTACGGTAGGAGTCCCAGGTGGTACAGAGACTGAACAGACCGGAGTTTGCCAGAACTTACCTGAAGAAGCTGCAATCTAGCTGGGACACTTCCTGTGGACAGATGAGAGGACTTGCTTATTGCCAAAACCCTTAAAAGACACATCAAACGCTCCCCCTGGGGAGATGCCGTCCAATTATTGGTGTTTTGTCAATCCTATAGGAGGTGTGACTAACCTTTGAAAAAGCTGGTCGTGCTGCTCCAAATGTGTCTTCATTTTTGAAACACGGCAGAAATCAGACGACGGCTGAATTCAGTCAAAAACAGTAAGTCATTTAGCTGATCATTTGTAGAAGACAACAGAGAATAGCATGGACATGGATGATCCAGATGGGAATGAACTCAAGGCTCCCGTAGGAAAAAGAGAATGACTCCAGGACCCGTAGTCCAGATAGGGCCTATAACATGCAGATCTTCATGGTCCCGTGTGTTTCTACTAATGAAGATCTGCTGTTGCGTTGTGTTGTGCGGCCTTTAGAGAAGCTAGTTCAGTGAATCTCGTCTCGTCTGCTTGGGAACAATCCATGTTAGAAGGGCTTCATCACAATTTTCAGTAATAAAAAACACTGTCAATCCCACAATGCACTGCTATAAGTAGTTTATAAACAATGTGCACCAGCGGACACGGTATACCCATCATTCACAGCTTCTCTGAGGAAGACTGATGCTCAGACTGTAAACTACTTTATGCAGTGCATTGTGGGATTAATACAGTGCTCACTTCACTATATAGTGTCCTCCTTTGGGGTCCTGCTATTTTGTAGTCCGAAAACATAGTGCCACATTTTCTGCAGCTGGGAATGATGGGTATTCTGTGTCCGCTAGTGTACATTGTTTATAAACTACTTATTGCAGTGCATTGTGGGATTGACAGTGTTTTTTATTACTGAAAATTGTGCTGAAGCCCTTCTAACATGGATTATTCCCAATTATTCCCTTCTTTTAAACAGCAGAACCACATCCTTAAGGACAAGGACATGGGTCTTTCTTGTCCGGCTGAGGTTGCTTCAGACAGCCAATAACAGACTTAGGAAAGCAGACTTTTAGAGCTAAATCCTTACAGACTCACCAAAGTGAAGCTGTTGCCGTTCTTGCTTATGGATGAGAGCAACGCATCCGGGTACTCTGCCCATGCGTAATGCCCCATTACGCAATCACTTTTGGACAGGTCACTTTAGACACGGCCAAAAAATACATTAACAGACCAGTCTGAGTAAAACCAGAGAGAAAACAGCAGCTCCTCAGTCCTGTCCTCCACTCTAACAGCTACAGGACACCAGAGAAACCCCATCAGTCCCACACAGTGTTTAGAGCGCATGCTGCACAGTGCTAGCACAGCTAGCTGTAGCTGGAAGAGAGTACAGCTGCTAATTCACAGACTGTGTTCCTCCAATGTAATGGTCAGTACATGAAGTTACGATAACTAAGCCCAGAAATACTTCAACAAAATGGAGAAAACGGCTGAACCCACCAGATCCTTTCAGTGGTGAAACCGGACTGAACTGGACATGGTAGGAGGCGGATTGGTGAAATGCGCAATACTCCCTCTGAGCAGGAGGTGTCGCTGTTCGCCCACAGAAACATACGTTCACTCTTTAATTAATTTTGTTGAGCTAATTTTGTTGAATTCTACTACAATAATTTATATCTAATAATAATTTATAATCATTTAATTATAATTTATAATAATTTAATAATAAAATCTGCCTCATCTTCAAATCCCAATGGTTACAGGTATGGATTGGCTGAATAAAACCTGATTGACAGCAAAACTGGAGTAACTGATTGGCTGCAGCTGAAAGTGATTGACAGTTGCCCCGCCCACTGGCTCTTACTTCTTGGTCTCCAGTGTTCCTCGCGATTGTTACGTCACCGCTGATGTCACATATATAAAGGCGCGATCCTCCCTCTTCAACTCAGTTAGGATTCCGCAGTGACGTGACGTGATCCTCTACAGCAAACTCTGTTAGAACCAGAGACAGTGGTTCTACACCTACTTATCTAGACCCACTTTGATTAAGGACTACAGACAGTGGTTCTACAACTGCTTCTTCGTACACAGGAGAAGGTAAGAACCATTTATTGATTACTGATCAGAGAGGGAGTGTGTAGTGAGAGCGGTAGAGCAGGAGAGGGAGGGTGTAGTGAGAGCGGTAGAGCGGGAGAGGGAGAGTGTAGTGAGAGCAGGAGAGGGAGAGTGTAGTGAGAGCGGTAGAGCGGGAGAGGGAGAGTGTAGTGAGAGCAGGAGAGGGAGAGTGTAGTGAGAGCAGGAGAGGGAGTGTGTAGTGAGAGCGGTAGAGCGGGAGAGGGAGTGTGTAGTGAGAGCGGTAGAGCGGGAGAGGGAGTGTGTAGTGAGAGCGGTAGAGCGGGAGAGGGAGAGTGTAGTGAGAGCGGTAGAGCGGGAGAGGGAGGGTGTAGTGAGAGCGGTAGAGCGGGAGAGGGAGGGTGTAGTGAGAGCGGTAGAGCGGGAGAGGGAGAGTGTAGTGAGAGCGGTAGAGCGGGAGAGGGAGTGTGTAGTGAGAGCGGTAGAGCGGGAGAGGGAGTGTGTAGTGAGAGCGGTAGAGCGGGAGAGGGAGTGTGTAGTGAGAGCGGTAGAGCGGGAGAGGGAGAGTGTAGTGAGAGCGGTAGAGCGGGAGAGGGAGTGTGTAGTGAGAGCGGTAGAGCGGGAGAGGGAGTGTGTAGTGAGAGCGGTAGAGCGGGAGAGGGAGTGTGTAGTGAGAGCGGTAGAGCGGGAGAGGGAGTGTGTAGTGAGAGAAGGAGAGGGAGGGTGTAGTGAGAGCGGTAGAGCAGGAGAGGGAGGGTGTAGTGAGAGCAGGAGAGGGAGTGTGTAGTGAGAGCGGTAGAGCGGGAGAGGGAGTGTGTAGTGAGAGCAGTAGAGCGGGAGAGGGAGTGTGTAGTGAGAGCGGGAGAGGGAGTGTGTAGTGAGAGCAGTAGAGCGGGAGAGGGAGTGTGTAGTGAGAGAAGGAGAGGGAGGGTGTAGTGAGAGCGGTAGAGCGGGAGAGGGAGAGTGTAGTGAGAGCAGGAGAGGGAGGGTGTAGTGAGAGCAGGAGAGGGAGTGTGTAGTGAGAGCGGGAGAGGGAGTGTGTAGTGAGAGCGGGAGAGGGAGTGTGTAGTGAGAGCGGGAGAGCGGGAGAGGGAGTGTGTAGTGAGAGCAGGAGAGGGAGTGTGTAGTGAGAGCGGGAGAGGGAGTGTGTAGTGAGAGTGGGAGAGCAGGAGAGGGAGTGTGTAGTGAGAGCGGTAGAGCAGGAGAGGGAGGGTGTAGAGAGAGCAGGAGAGGGAGTGTGTAGTGAGAGCGGTAGAGCGGGAGAGGGAGGGTGTAGAGAGAGCAGGAGAGGGAGTGTGTAGTGAGAGCGGTAGAGCGGGAGAGGGAGGGTGTAGAGAGAGCAGGAGAGGGAGTGTGTAGTGAGAGCGGTAGAGCGGGAGAGGGAGTGTGTAGTGAGAGCAGGAGAGGGAGAGTGTAGTGAGAGCAGGAGAGGGAGGGTGTAGTGAGAGAAGGAGAGGGAGGGTGTAGTGAGAGCGGTAGAGCGGGAGAGGGAGGGTGTAGTGAGAGCAGGAGAGGGAGTGTGTAGTGAGAGCGGTAGAGCGGGAGAGGGAGTGTGTAGTGAGAGCGGTAGAGCAGGAGAGGGAGAGTGTAGTGAGAGCGGTAGAGCGGGAGAGGGAGAGTGTAGTGAGAGCGGTAGAGCGGGAGAGGGAGTGTGTAGTGAGGGCGGTAGAGCAGGAGAGGGAGAATTAGTCTAACATTTAGTTTATCTTCCATCTACAGGGACAACATGGAAACAGACCAAGTCCTGAGAGGTTTGGGCTTCGAGGTAGTCGACCACATCGGCGAAGGAACCTTCGGCAAGGTGAAGCTGGCCACATCCAACAGTTACCCGAACCAAGTGGCTATTAAAATAATGGACAACAAGACGAGCACAGACAACGGCCCTGATTTCCTGCGGCGGGAGGTGGACATTCTGAGAGCAGTGAAGCACCCTCACATTGTTCATGTCCATGAAATCTTTGAACGAGACGAGCAGGTGTTCATCGTGATGGAGCCTGCAGCAACGGATCTCAAGGCTAAGATCCGGAAGCTCCACCACATCCCCATCGACCAGGCCAAAACATGGTTCTCCCAGCTCCTCAGTGCCATGGTCTATCTGCACCAGCAGGACATTGTCCACCGAGACCTCAAGTGTGCAAATGTGCTGCTGACCGCTGATGACCAGGTCAAACTGGCTGACTTTGGTATTGGACGCTTTTATAGAAGCTTTGATGACCTAAGTCAGTCGTTTTCCTGCACTCCCTCTTATGCTGCACCTGAGGTGCTCATGGATCGTCCTTATGATCCTAAAAAGAGTGATGTGTGGAGTCTGGGTGTGATACTTTTTGTCATGGTCACCGGGACCCTGCCCTTCCAAGCCTCCAATATGATGAATCTCCCCCGTCTCCAGAGTAAGGCCTTAGTGTATCCAGATGAGGTCACAGTGGAGGAGCCCTGCTGTACCTTCATCTCCTATCTGCTGCAGTTCGATCCTGACACTAGGCCTTCAATGACCGAGGTGGCACGTCACCCTTGGCTGCAGTCAAGGTAAGGACCATAATTAACCCACTGTGCTGGAACTGGAGTATCCAGTCCCAGGTTTTATATACAGACTTTGAACTGATTTAGTCTTAAAATATGGAAATAAGAATCAGTTCTGTATCATAACAGCATTCTGACTTTCGCATATATCTGATTTAATGCACAGATATAAAGAATAGGGGGTTCTAACAGGTCTTAGCAGTGCTATAAGGATTAAGATCAAAACAGTCAGGATTAAATAAACTGTTAATTCCAACAGGACTCCACACGGGAAAGGGGTTCTCACAACGTTCTTAACTTTCTAACTTTAATCTCTATCTTCCATTTACAGGGAAAATATGCAAACTCACAGAGCCCTGAAATATCTGGGCTTCAAGGTGCTGGATGACCTCGGTGAAGGAAGATTCAGCAAGGTTATACTGGCCACATCCAAGAAGTACCCCAACCAAGTGGCTATAAAAATACTGGACATGATGGCCGAGACAGATAAGGATTTTAAATTCCTGCCTCGGGAACTTGACATTCTGAGAGCAGTGAACCACCCTCACATTGTTCACCTCCATAAAGTTTCAATGCACCATGGACAGGTGTTCATCGTGATGGAGGCTGCTGCAACAGATCTCATGAGGAAGATCAGGGAGCTCCACCATGTACCCATCAGCCGGGCCAAAACGTGGTTCTCCCAGCTCCTCAGTGCCATGGTCTATCTGCACCAGCAGGACATTGTCCATCGAGACCTCACATGTGCGAATGTGCTGCTGACCGCTGATGACCAGGTCAAACTGGCGGACTTTGGTTTTGGACGCTTTTATAGAAGCTCTGATGACCTAAGTCAGACGTTTTGTTGCTCTCCTCCTTACGCTGCACCTGAAGTGCTTATGGATGTTCCTTATGATCCAAAGAAGAGCGATGTGTGGAGCCTGGGTGTGATTCTTTATGTCATGGTCACTGGAGACCTGCCCTTCAAGCACTCCACTGACGAGAATCTCCCCCGTCTCCAGCGTAAGGCCTTAGTCTATCCAGATAAGAGCACAGTGGAGGAGCCCTGCCGCACCTTCATCTCTTATCTGCTGCAATTTGATCCTCACACTCGACCTTCAGTGACAGAGGTGGCACAGCACCAATGGCTGCAGTCGAGGTAAGAACCATAATTAACCCATTGTGCTGGAGGTGGAGTATCTATTTCCAGGTTTTCCTATATATATATATAATCTCTTATTCTGTATTATAACATTATTCTAACTTAAACATATATCTGGATGAATGCAGATATACACAAAATGAGCTCAAAGTCCTCCGTTACTATAGTAACAGCGTATTGAAATATTTAATAAGTTAATGAGAAAAAACCCTGTTGGTTCTATAGCAGTATTTCTCAGCTACCAGATAACTTAAGCCCAATGGTGAGGATGGGAATGTCCTTCAGCTCCTCTCCTATTGGACAGGCTGGACTCCAGGCTGAAGTTCAATGTCTGAACTGAGAGTCCTGCTCTGTGAAACACCCCCAGATCTGTCAGTTATTTGTTCCTTTGCTAAATTTCTCTTGTGTTTTCATCAACAGTGAAACTGAAGGCTCATCACTGGCTAAGGCTGAAAGCTCTCTGGGACACAATGTGTTCGGTGGTGACGCTGCATACTGTAAGGGGGGCACTATATCTGAGCAGGACAGGATGAAGCGTTTGGAGAAAACCAGCCGGTATGTTTGATTTATTTGTTGTTTCCACTGTTTCTGAATTGATTTACTAAGTGCTTTATTTGTCCTGTTGTATCTTGGCTCCTCCCATTAAAACTCTTTGTAAATAGATAAATAGGTAACAAAGTATCAGTTCATTACCAAAAAGTAAATAATCAAAGATGACTTATGTTCCTCATCTGTCCTGTATGATCTCCAGAGTCATAGGCAGGTTTCTTGTGGTGACGGTCGATGATCAGCTTGAGGGAAACAGCAGAGCTTGTTCCGATCGAGACGTGAACCCACTCCAGTCCACAGAGCAAGAGTCTCAGTCTCCCTCTTTGTGTAGAGAGGCAGAGGTGCTCTCCTGTCGAGACTTCAACTGTGAGTCTCTAAAGCCTGAGCGGGAAGACGAGAGCAGTAGAACTTGTGCAGGTTCAACTTGCAGAAGCGTAGAGGTTGTGGAGGAGGAGGACTGCTGCTCCAGCTGTAGTCCATTTGGTGCTGCAGTTAAAAGGGCAGCTAAGGCTTATGTTGTAGCACCAGTTCTCAGAGCCTCCCGAACACTTCGAAGGAGGGTGAAGAAGTTTTTCAGGATGGACTCTGTGGTGCACAAAGCCTCCTCTTCTTCCCAGCAGGATGCTCCTCGTTCTGCTTCTGCCTCTTTGTGTTCCCAGCAGGCTTGTGAGGATGTGCTCTGTGGGCCGGTGGTGGAGGCTGAAGCTGTTCTCCCACAGTCCACCGTAAGGCAGAGATCCGGGAGGCTGAGGTTCCCCAAGTTTAAGGTATTTGAGTCGAGTGGTGAGAGGTCTTAACAGCCCCAGATTGTATACTGTAAAATCACATTGAATATTTCTAAAGAAATATTTATTCACTGTTTAATCTTTGTGATTTTGTCCCTCCAACAGTTCCTGAAGAAGTCGACAAGGGTACATCCTTTGTAGCCCTCTTACACGGCTCCAGGTGACGACGACATACTGGCTGTTTCATTTTTAGGGGAAATTCCTGCTCCATGGGTTTGTGGTCGAGCAGAAACCTGTGCTCCCACAGCCCACAGTGATGCAGTATACCAGGAGGCTGAAGGTCCCCAAGTTTAAGGTATGAGTCGAGTGGTGAGAGATCTTGACAGCCCCAGATTTTATACTATAAAAACGTCATATTTGTCAGAAATGTTTTAGTTGTTTAATCTTCGTCATTTTGTCCCTCCAACAGATCCTGATGAAGTCGAGAAGGGTACATCCTTTGTAGCCCTTTAGCACGACTCCAGGTGATGACAATGTACTGACCGGACTTGATTCTGAAGGGAAAGTCCCGCTCCGTGGGCCGGTGGTTGAGCTAGAACCTGTGCTCCCACAGCCCACTGTGATGCAGGAAACAAGGAGGCCGAGGCTTCGGCTCCCCTTCAGATGATCTAGACTGAGATTCAACTTTAAGGTGTGTGAATATTCTCCTCATAACGCTCTGTTCTTAGCTGTGACACTTGCAATAGCGCTACCTTCAGCTGAATTGTTAATATTTTATGTTCTCTGTTGTTCAGGCTGAGCTAAGATCCAAAGAGAAGGATTCGTCTCAGGTGATCCCAAATTTCTGCTTCATGGACCAGTGACCGCGCTACAACCTGTGCTCCCACAGTGATGCAGGAAACCAGGAGACAGAGGCTTCAGCTCCGCTTCAGATTCTCCAACCTGAGATCCAGTTCAGGTATTTAATATTTTGTTGTAGATATTCTGTCATGTTGTCTCATGGAGCCTGGAGGGGTGGAGCCTGTAGGAGAGGAGCAGGGCCTGGAGGGGCGGGGCCTGGAGGAGCAGAGCAGAGCAGGACCTGGATGTGGACGGAGTGTTGTGTGTTGGTCTTTCAGTATGAATGACCCAGAGTCTGTTTAACTAAAGAATGTAGCATTTCTAAAAAACATTATATGATAATAATAATAATATTAATAATAATAACAATAATCATTATTAATAATAATCATTTCTTAAAATAACAAAGCTTTCCAAACTGAGGCTTTATAAAAATCGAAAAATAAAAACTAACTCTGTAGAAGAAATCCTGTGTAGTATTTGTGTTGTAAAAAGCTGGTTGTCCTTCACTAGCAGCTTGACGGGAAACACACTGATTTATCCTTAATAAAAACACTCTCTGGTCATATGACCGCTTACATCACACTGATGATGACTATTAATTATGGTAATTATCAAACTCGCTCCAGTGGATGGATTAACTGTCAGGTAGCGAGAGTTTTTACTGAACTGGGAAATCTGCTTTCAGTGAGCTGTGAGCTGGACTTCACTACAGGAAACACTAAAGCTTAGCTCACTGGAGTCACTCAATCATTTAACCTTTTCATTTCTAACCACCTCCACTCTGCCTGAATCTGATTTACAGGGTTTTCATTAATAAACATTAGTTCTTTATTATACAATATTAATTTATTTATTGGCCTTTATTGTTATTATATATATATATATATATATATATTTGTGACATTTATGACTTTAATTATTATTATTATTGTTATTTAATATTTAATATATTTGTTTTAATATATTAACGTTATTTTAGTTAGTCTAGCTTAATGAAGGTTGATTGACTGACTGATCAATCACAGTTATTCACATTAAACTGAATGTAAACAGGTTAAAAGCATGAACCTAATGCAGGAAACATCTTTCTAAACTAGATCAGTAAAAGCTTTTTTAACCCGTTCATGGAGGAGAGGTGTATTCAGGGGGTTATCTGGCAGAACAGTGATTAAAGAAAGCCGTTGTAGCATTATCAGTATTACATGTTCACAGAAGAAAAGATGTAGATGGGAACGCTGGTCATTTCAGTAGCAGCTAAAACGGCTACATGGTGAGCAGGTGAGGAGGGTCATACCTTGGGGGCAGAATGGAATTAAGGATCTTCCGGGTTTCTCCTAAAGGTAGACTGTGGTTTCAGTGAAGGTGGGACGAGGCCAGACACTCCCGGCTGCTGTGGACTCACTTTCAAAGGTCGAGTCTGGAGAGAGAGAGAGAGATTAAATGGGAAGTTATGGTACTGAGATTAGAGAATAATTTGAGTAAAATGAACAAATCAGCTGGTCTGAATGTTGTTCTGGACTGTTTCCTTTAGTTCATCACTTCAGTAGAGCAGCGCTAGGTGAGCTAGAGCTCCTCTCCAGAACAGCGTTCTCTAACTGAACATCTCCAACAGCTTTTACCTTCACTGACTTCTTCTCTGTGTTTCTGCTCACCAGCACAGACTGAGACTGTGTTAGTTAAATACAGTGGTTTATTTTAGTGTTGAGGTGAGTGAGGGACTGAGGCTGTGTTAGTTAAATACAGTGGTTTATTTTAGTGTTGAAGTGAGTGAGGGACTGAGGCTGTGTTAGTTAAATACAGTGGTTTAGTTTAGTGTTGACGTGAGTGAGGGTCCGAGACTGTGTTTGTTAAATACAGTGGTTTAGTGTTGAGGTGAGTGAGGGACTGAGACTGTTACTTTCATACAGTGGTTTAGTTTAGTGTTGAGGTGAGTGAGGGACTTAGACTGTGTTAGTTAAATACAGTGGTTTATTTTAGTGTTGAGGTGAGTGAGGGACCGAGACTGTGTTGGTTAAATGCAGTGGTTTATTTTAATGTTGAGGTGAGTGAGGGACCGAGACTGTGTTAGTTAAATACAGTGGTTTAGTTTAGTGTTGAGGTGAGTGAGGGACCAAGACTATGTTAGTTAAATGCAGTGGTTTATTTTAGTGTTGAGGTGAGTGAGGGACTAAGACTGTGTTAGTTAAATACGGTGGTTTAGTTTAGTGTTGAAGTCAGTGAGGGACAGAGACTGTGTTAGTTAAATGCAGTGGTTTATTTTAGTGTTGAGGTGAGTGAGGGACCGAGACTGTATTAGGTAAATACAGTGGTTTATTTTAGTGTTGAGGTGAGTGAGGGACCGGGACTGTGTTAGTTAAATGCAGTGGTTTATTTTAGTGTTGAGGTAAGTGAGGGACCGGGACTATGTTAGTTAAATGCAGTGGTTTATTTTAGTGTTGTGGTGAGTGAGGGTCTGAGACTGTGTTAGTTAAATACAGTGGTTTAGTTTAGTGTTGAGGTGAGTGAGGGTCCGAGACTGTGTTAGTTAAATACAGTGGTTTATTTTAGTATTGAGGTGAGTGAGGGTCCGAGACTGTGTTAGTTAAATACAGTGGTTTATTTTAGTGTTGAGGTGAGTGAGGGTCCGAGACTGTGTTAGTTAAATACAGTGGTTTAGTTTAGTGTTGAGGTGAGTGAGGGACTGAGACTGTGTTACTTTAATACAGTGGTTTAGTTTAGTGTTGAGGTGAGTGAGGGATTGAAACTGTGTTAGTTAAATACAGTGGTTTAGTTTTAGTGTTGAGGTGAGTGAGGGACTGAGACTGTTTTAGTTAAATACAGTGGTTTATTTTAGTGTTGAGGTGAGTGAGGGACTGAGACTGTTTTAGTTAAATACAGTGGTTTATTTTAGTGTTGAGGTGAGTGAGGGACTGAGACTGTGTTAGTTAAATACAGTGGTTTATTTTAGTGTTGAGGTGAGTGAGGCACTGAGACTGTGTTAGTTAAATACAGTGGTTTAGTTTTAAGGTGAGTGAGGCACTGAGACTGTGTTAGTTAAATACAGTGGTTTAGTTTAGTGTTGAGGTGAGTGAGGGACTGAGACTGTGTTAGTTAAATACAGTGGATTATTTTAGCGTTGAGGTGAGTGAGGGACCGGGAATGTGTTACTTTAATACAGTGGTTTATTTTAGTGTTGAGGTGAGTGAGGGACTGAGACTGTGTTGGTTAAATGCAGTGGTTTATTTTAGTGTTGAGGTGAGTGAGGGACCGAGACTGTGTTAGGTAAATACAGTGGTTTATTTTAGTGTTGAGGTGAGTGAGGGACCGGGACTGTATTAGTTAAATGCAGTGGTTTATTTTAGTGTTGAGGTAAGTGAGGGACCGGGACTATGTTAGTTAAATACAGTGGTTTAGTTTAGTGTTGAGGTGAGTGAGGGACTGAGACTGTTTTAGTTAAATACAGTGGTTTATTTTAGTGTTGAGGTGAGTGAGGGACTGAGACTGTGTTAGTTAAATACAGTGGTTTATTTTAGTGTTGAGGTGAGTGAGGGACTGAGACTGTGTTAGTTAAATACAGTGGTTAAGTTTAGTGTTGAGGTGAGTGAGGGTCTGAGACTGTGTTACTTTAATCCTATGGTTTATTTTAGTGTTGAGGTGAGTGAGGGACTGAGACGGTGTTGGTTAAATACAGTGGTTTAGTTTTAGTGTTGAGGTGAGTGAGGGACTGAGACTGTTTTAGTTAAATACAGTGGTTTATTTTAGTGTTGAGGTGAGTGAGGGACTGAGACTGTGTTAGTTAAATACAGTGGTTTATTTTAGTGTTGAGGTGAGTGAGGGACTGAGACTGTGTTAGTTAAATACAGTGGTTTAGTTTTAAGGTGAGTGAGGCACTGAGACTGTGTTAGTTAAATACAGTGGTTTAGTTTAGTGTTGAGGTGAGTGAGGGACTGAGACTGTGTTAGTTAAATACAGTGGATTATTTTAGCGTTGAGGTGAGTGAGGGACCGGGAATGTGTTACTTTAATACAGTGGTTTATTTTAGTGTTGAGGTGAGTGAGGGACTGAGACTGTGTTAGTTAAATGCAGTGGTTTATTTTAGTGTTGAGGTGAGTGAGGGACCGGGACTATGTTAGTTAAATACAGTGGTTTAGTTTAGTGTTGAGGTGAGTGAGGGACTGAGACTGTTTTAGTTAAATACAGTGGTTTATTTTAGTGTTGAGGTGAGTGAGGGACTGAGACTGTGTTAGTTAAATACAGTGGTTTATTTTAGTGTTGAGGTGAGTGAGGGTCTGAGACTGTGTTACTTTAATCCTATGGTTTATTTTAGTGTTGAGGTGAGTGAGGGACTGAGACTGTGTTGGTTAAATACAGTGGTTTAGTTTAGTGTTGAGGTGAGTGAGGGACTGAGACTGTGTTGGTTAAATACAGTGGTTTAGTTTAGTGTTGAGGTGAGTGAGGGACTGAGAGTGTGTTGGTTAAATACAGTGGTTTAGTTTAGTGTTGAGGTGAGTGAGGGACTGAGACTGTGTTGGTTAAATACAGTGGTTTAGTTTAGTGTATAGGTGAGTGAGGGTCCGAGACTGTGTTAGTTAAATACAGTGGTTTAGTTTTGAGGTGAGTGAGGGACTGAGACTGTGTTAGTTAAATACAGTGGTTTAGCTTAGTGTTGAGGTGAGTGCGGGACTGAGACTGTGTTAGTTAAATACAGTGGATTATTTTAGTGTTGAGGTGAGTGAGGGTCTCAGACTGTGTTAGTTAAATACAGTGGTTTAGTTTAGCGTTGAGGTGAGTGAGGGACCGCGAATGTGTTACTTTAATACAGTGGTTTATTTTAGGTTTGAGGTGAGTGAGGGTGTGAGACTGTGTCAGTTAAATACAGTTGTTTAGTTTAGTGGTGAGGTGAGTGAGGGACTGAGAGTGTGTTGGTTAAATACAGTGGTTTAGTTTAGTGTTGAGGTGAGTGAGGGACTGAGAGTGTGTTGGTTAAATACAGTGGTTTAGTTTAGTGTTGAGGTGAGTGAGGGACTGAGACTGTGTTGGTTAAATACAGTGGTTTAGTTTAGTGTTGAGGTGAGTGAGGGTCCGAGACTGTGTTAGTTAAATACAGTGGTTTAGTGTTGAGATGAGTGAGAGACTGAGACTGTGTTAGTTTAATACAGAGGATTATTTTAGTGTTGAGGTGAGTGAGGGACTGAGACTGTGTTAGTTAAATACAGTGGTTTAGTTTAGTGTTGAGGTGAGTGAGGGACTGAGACTATGTTACTTTAATACAGTGGTTTATTTTAGTGTTAAGGTGAGTGAGGGTCTGAGACTGTGTTACTTTAATACAGTGGTTTAGTTTAGTGTTGAGGTGAGTGAGGGTCCGAGACTGTGTTAGTTAAATACAGTGGTTTATTTAAGTGTTGAGGTGAGTGAAGGTCTGAGACTTTGTTAGTTTAATACAGTGGTTTAGTTTAGTGTTGAAGTGAGTGAGGGACTGAGACTGTGTTGGTTAAATACAGTGGTTTAGTTTAGTGTTGAGGTGAGTGAGGGACTGAGACTGTGTTGGTTAAATGCAGTGGTTTATTTTAGTGTTGAGGTGAGTGAGGGTCTGAGACTGTGTTAGTTAAATACAGTGGTTTATTTTAGTGTTGAGGTGAGTGAGGGACCGAGAGTGTGTTACTTTAATACAGTGGTTTATTTTAGGTTTGAGGTGAGTGAGGGTGTGAGACTGTGTCAGTTAAATACAGTTGTTTAGTTTAGTGGTGAGGTGAGTGAGGGTCTGAGACTGTGTTAGTTAAATACAGTGGTTAAGTTTAGTGTTGAGGTGAGTGAGGGACTGAGACTGTGTAAGTTAAATACAGTGGTTTAGTTTAGTGTTGAAGTGAGTGAGGGTCTGAGACTGTGTTAGTTAAAAACAGTGGTTTAGTGTTGAGGTGCATGAGGGACTGAGACTGTTACTTTAATACAGTGGTTTATTTTAGTGTTGAGGTGAGTGAGGGTCCGAGACTGTGTTAGTTAAATACAGTGGTTTAGTTTAGTGTTGAGGTGAGTGAGGGACTGAGACTGTCTTGGTTAAATACGTTGGTTTATTTTAGTGTTGAGGTGAGTGAGGGACTGAGACTGTGTTACTTTAATACAGTGGTTTAGTTTAGTGTTGAGGTGAGTGAGGGTCCGAGACTGTGTTACTTTAATACAGTGGTTTAGTTTAGTGTTGAGGTGAGTGAGGGTCCGAGACTGTGTTAGTTAAATACAGAGGTTTAGTTTTGAGGTGAGTGATGGACTGAGACTGTGTTAGTTAAATACAGTGGTTTATTTAAGTGTTGAGGTGAGTGAAGGTCTGAGACTGTGTTAGTTTAATACAGTGGTTTAGTTTAGTGTTGAAGTGAGTGAGGGACTGAGACTGTGTTGGTTAAATGCAGTGGTTTATTTTAGTGTTGAGGTGAGTGAGGGTCTGAGACTGTGTTAGTTAAATACAGTGATTTAGTTTAGTGTTGAGATGAGTGAGGGTCTGAGACTGTGTTAGTTAAATACAGTTGTTTAGTTTTGAGGTGAGTGAGGGACTGAGACTGTGTTAGTTAAATACAGTTGTTTAGTTTTGAGGTGAGTGAGGGACTGAGACTGTGTTAGTTAAATACGGTGGTTTAGTTTAGTGTTGAGGTGAGTGAGGGACTGAGACTGTGTTAGTTAAATACAGTGGTTTAGTTTAGTGTTGAGGTGAGTGAGGGACTGAGACTATGTTACTTTAATACAGTGGTTTATTTTAGTGTTAAGGTGAGTGAGGGTCTGAGACTGTGTTACTTTAATACAGTGGTTTAGTTTAGTGTTGAGGTGAGTGAGGGTCCGAGACTGTGTTAGTTAAATACAGTGGTTTATTTAAGTGTTGAGGTGAGTGAAGGTCTGAGACTTTGTTAGTTTAATACAGTGGTTTAGTTTAGAGTTGAAGTGAGTGAGGGTCCGAGACTGTGTTAGTTAAATACAGTGGTTTATTTTAGGTTTGAGGTGAGTGAGGGTCCGAGACTGTGTTACTTTAATACAGTGGTTTATTTTAGGTTTGAGGTGAGTGAGGGTCCGAGACTGTGTTAGTTAAATACAGTGGTTTAGTTTAGTGTTGAGGTGAGTGAGGGACTGAGACTGTCTTGGTTAAATACGTTGGTTTATTTTAGTGTTGAGGTGAGTGAGGGACTGAGACTGTGTTAGTTAAATGCAGTGGTTTATTTTAGTGTTTAGGTGAGTGAGGGTCTGAGACTGTGTTACTTTAATACAGTGGTTTAGTTTAGTGTTGAGGTGAGTGAAGGTCTGAGACTGTGTTAGTTTAATACAGTGGTTTAGTTTAGTGTTGAAGTGAGTGAGGGACTGAGACTGTGTTGGTTAAATGCAGTGGTTTATTTAAGTGTTGAGGTGAGTGAGGGTCTGAGACTGTGTTAGTTAAATACAGTGATTTAGTTTAGTGTTGAGATGAGTGAGGGTCTGAGACTGTGTTAGTTAAATACAGTTGTTTAGTTTTGAGGTGAGTGAGGGACTGAGACTGTGTTAGTTAAATACAGTTGTTTAGTTTTGAGGTGAGTGAGGGACTGAGACTGTGTTAGTTAAATACGGTGGTTTAGTTTAGTGTTGAGGTGAGTGAGGGACTGAGACTGTGTTAGTTAAATGCAGTGGTTTAGTTTAGTGTTGAGGTGAGTGAGGGACTGAGACTGTGTTAGTTAAATGCAGTGGTTTAGTTTAGTGTTGAGGTGAGTGAGGGTCCGAGACTGTGTTAGTTAAATACAGTGGTTTAGTTTAGTGTTGAGGTGAGTGAGGGACTGATACTGTGTTAGTTAAATACAGTGGTTTAGTTTAGTGTTGAGGTGAGTGAGGGTCTGAGACTGTGATAGTTAAATACAGAGGTTTAGTTTTGAGGTGAGTGATGGACTGAGACTGTGTTAGTTAAATACAGTGGTTTATTTAAGTGTTGAGGTGAGTGAAGGTCTGAGACTGTGTTAGTTTAATACAGTGGTTTAGTTTAGTGTTGAAGTGAGTGAGGGTCTGAGACTGTGTTAGTTAAATACAGTTGTTTAGTTTTGAGGTGAGTGATGGACTGAGACTGTGTTAGTTAAATACAGTGGTTTAGTTTAGTGTTGAGGTGAGTGAGGGTCTGAGACTGTGTTAGTTAAATACAGAGGTTTAGTTTTGAGGTGAGTGATGGACTGAGACTGTGTTAGTTAAATACAGTGGTTTATTTAAGTGTTGAGGTGAGTGAGGGACTGAGACTGTGTTGGTTAAATGCAGTGGTTTATTTTAGTGTTGAGGTGAGTGAGGGTCTGAGACTGTGTTAGTTAAATACAGTGATTTAGTTTAGTGTTGAGATGAGTGAGGGTCTGAGACTGTGTTAGTTAAATACAGTTGTTTAGTTTTGAGGTGAGTGAGGGACTGAGACTGTGTTAGTTAAATACGGTGGTTTAGTTTAGTGTTGAGGTGAGTGAGGGACTGAGACTGTGTTAGTTAAATGCAGTGGTTTAGTTTAGTGTTGAGGTGAGTGAGGGACTGAGACTGTGTTAGTTAAATGCAGTGGTTTAGTTTAGTGTTGAGGTGAGTGAGGGTCCGAGACTGTGTTAGTTAAATACAGTGGTTTAGTTTAGTGTTGAGGTGAGTGAGGGACTGATACTGTGTTAGTTAAATACAGTGGTTTAGTTTAGTGTTGAGGTGAGTGAGGGTCTGAGACTGTGATAGTTAAATACAGAGGTTTAGTTTTGAGGTGAGTGATGGACTGAGACTGTGTTAGTTAAATACAGTGGTTTATTTAAGTGTTGAGGTGAGTGAAGGTCTGAGACTGTGTTAGTTTAATACAGTGGTTTAGTTTAGTGTTGAAGTGAGTGAGGGTCTGAGACTGTGTTAGTTAAATACAGTTGTTTAGTTTTGAGGTGAGTGATGGACTGAGACTGTGTTAGTTAAATACAGTGGTTTAGTTTAGTGTTGAGGTGAGTGAGGGTCTGAGACTGTGTTAGTTAAATACAGAGGTTTAGTTTTGAGGTGAGTGATGGACTGAGACTGTGTTAGTTAAATACAGTGGTTTATTTAAGTGTTGAGGTGAGTGAGGGACTGAGACTGTGTTGGTTAAATGCAGTGGTTTATTTTAGTGTTGAGGTGAGTGAGGGTCTGAGACTGTGTTAGTTAAATACAGTGATTTAGTTTAGTGTTGAGATGAGTGAGGGTCTGAGACTGTGTTAGTTAAATACAGTTGTTTAGTTTTGAGGTGAGTGAGGGACTGAGACTGTGTTAGTTAAATACGGTGGTTTAGTTTAGTGTTGAGGTGAGTGAGGGACTGAGACTGTGTTAGTTAAATACGGTGGTTTAGTTTAGTGTTGAGGTGAGTGAGGGACTGAGACTGTGTTAGTTAAATGCAGTGGTTTAGTTTAGTGTTGAGGTGAGTGAGGGACTGAGACTGTGTTAGTTAAATGCAGTGGTTTATTTTAGTGTTGAGGTGAGTGAGGGACTGAGACTGTGTTAGTTAAATACAGTGGTTTAGTTTAGTGTTGAGGTGAGTGAGGGTCTGAGACTGTGTTACTTTAATCCTATGGTTTATTTTAGTGTTGAGGTGAGTGAGGGACTGAGACGGTGTTGGTTAAATACAGTGGTTTAGTTTTAGTGTTGAGGTGAGTGAGGGACTGAGACTGTTTTAGTTAAATACAGTGGTTTATTTTAGTGTTGAGGTGAGTGAGGGACTGAGACTGTGTTAGTTAAATACAGTGGTTTATTTTAGTGTTGAGGTGAGTGAGGGACTGAGACTGTGTTAGTTAAATACAGTGGTTTAGTTTTAAGGTGAGTGAGGCACTGAGACTGTGTTAGTTAAATACAGTGGTTTAGTTTAGTGTTGAGGTGAGTGAGGGACTGAGACTGTGTTAGTTAAATACAGTGGATTATTTTAGCGTTGAGGTGAGTGAGGGACCGGGAATGTGTTACTTTAATACAGTGGTTTATTTTAGTGTTGAGGTGAGTGAGGGACTGAGACTGTGTTGGTTAAATGCAGTGGTTTATTTTAGTGTTGAGGTGAGTGAGGGACCGAGACTGTGTTAGGTAAATACAGTGGTTTATTTTAGTGTTGAGGTGAGTGAGGGACCGGGACTGTGTTAGTTAAATGCAGTGGTTTATTTTAGTGTTGAGGTGAGTGAGGGACCGAGACTGTGTTAGGTAAATACAGTGGTTTATTTTAGTGTTGAGGTGAGTGAGGGACCGGGACTGTGTTAGTTAAATGCAGTGGTTTATTTTAGTGTTGAGGTAAGTGAGGGACCGGGACTATGTTAGTTAAATACAGTGGTTTAGTTTAGTGTTGAGGTGAGTGAGGGACTGAGACTGTTTTAGTTAAATACAGTGGTTTATTTTAGTGTTGAGGTGAGTGAGGGACTGAGACTGTGTTAGTTAAATACAGTGGTTTATTTTAGTGTTGAGGTGAGTGAGGGACTGAGACTGTGTTAGTTAAATACAGTGGTTTAGTTTAGTGTTGAGGTGAGTGAGGGTCTGAGACTGTGTTACTTTAATCCTATGGTTTATTTTAGTGTTGAGGTGAGTGAGGGACTGAGACGGTGTTGGTTAAATACAGTGGTTTAGTTTAGTGTTGAGGTGAGTGAGGGTCTGAGACTGTATTAGTTAAATACAGTGGTTTATTTTAGTGTTGAGGTGAGTGAGGGTCTGAGACTGTGTTACTTTAATCCTATGGTTTATTTTAGTGTTGAGGTGAGTGAGGGACTGAGACTGTGTTGGTTAAATACAGTGGTTTAGTTTAGTGTTGAGGTGAGTGAGGGACTGAGAGTGTGTTGGTTAAATACAGTGGTTTAGTTTAGTGTTGAGGTGAGTGAGGGACTGAGAGTGTGTTGGTTAAATACAGTGGTTTAGTTTAGTGTTGAGGTGAGTGAGGGACTGAGACTGTGTTGGTTAAATACAGTGGTTTAGTTTAGTGTTGAGGTGAGTGAGGGTCCGAGACTGTGTTAGTTAAATACAGTGGTTTAGTGTTGAGGTGAGTGAGAGACTGAGACTGTGTTAGTTTAATACAGAGGATTATTTTAGTGTTGAGGTGAGTGAGGGACTGAGACTGTGTTAGTTAAATACAGTGGTTTAGTTTAGTGTTGAGGTGAGTGAGGGACTGAGACTATGTTACTTTAATACAGTGGTTTATTTTAGTGTTAAGGTGAGTGAGGGTCTGAGACTGTGTTACTTTAATACAGTGGTTTAGTTTAGTGTTGAGGTGAGTGAGGGTCCGAGACTGTGTTAGTTAAATACAGTGGTTTATTTAAGTGTTGAGGTGAGTGAAGGTCTGAGACTTTGTTAGTTTAATACAGTGGTTTAGTTTAGTGTTGAAGTGAGTGAGGGACTGAGACTGTGTTGGTTAAATGCAGTGGTTTATTTTAGTGTTGAGGTGAGTGAGGGTCTGAGACTGTGTTAGTTAAATACAGTGGTTTAGTTTAGTATTGAAGTGAGTGAGGATCTGAGACTGTGTTAGTTTAATTCAGTGGTTTAGTTTAGTGTTGAGGTGAGTGAGGGACTGAGACTGTGTTGGTTAAATGCAGTGGTTTATTTTAGTGTTGAGGTGAGTGAGGGTCTGAGACTGTGTTAGTTAAATACAGTGGTTTATTTTAGTGTTGAGGTGAGTGAGGGACCGAGAGTGTGTTACTTTAATACAGTGGTTTATTTTAGGTTTGAGGTGAGTGAGGGTGTGAGACTGTGTCAGTTAAATACAGTTGTTTAGTTTAGTGGTGAGGTGAGTGAGGGTCTGAGACTGTGTTAGTTAAATACAGTGGTTAAGTTTAGTGTTGAGGTGAGTGAGGGACTGAGACTGTGTAAGTTAAATACAGTGGTTTAGTTTAGTGTTGAAGTGAGTGAGGGTCTGAGACTGTGTTAGTTAAAAACAGTGGTTTAGTGTTGAGGTGCATGAGGGACTGAGACTGTTACTTTAATACAGTGGTTTAGTTTAGTGTTGAGGTGAGTGAGGGTCCGAGACTGTGTTAGTTAAATACAGTGGTTTATTTTAGTGTTGAGGTGAGTGAGGGTCCGAGACTGTGTTAGTTAAATACAGTGGTTTAGTTTAGTGTTGAGGTGAGTGAGGGACTGAGACTGTGTTAGTTAAATGCAGTGGTTTAGTTTATTGTTGAGGTGAGTGAGGGACTGAGACTGTGTTACTTTAATACAGTGGTTTAGTTTAGTGTTGAGGTGAGTGAGGGATTGAGACTGTGTTAGTTAAATACAGTGGTTTAGTTTTAGTGTTGAGGTGAGTGAGGGACTGAGACTGTTTTAGTTAAATACAGTGGTTTATTTTAGTGTTGAGGTGAGTGAGGGACTGAGACTGTGTTAGTTAAATACAGTGGTTTAGTTTTAAGGTGAGTGAGGCACTGAGACTGTGTTAGTTAAATACAGTGGTTTAGTTTAGTGTTGAGGTGAGTGAGGGACTGAGACTGTGTTAGTTAAATACAGTGGTTTAGTTTAGTGTTGAGGTGAGTGAGGGTCTGAGACTGTGTTACTTTAATCCTATGGTTTATTTTAGTGTTGAGGTGAGTGAGGGACTGAGACTGTGTTGGTTAAATACAGTGGTTTAGTTTAGTGTTGAGGTGAGTGAGGGACTGAGACTGTGTTGGTTAAATACAGTGGTTTAGTTTAGTGTATAGGTGAGTGAGGGACCGCGAATGTGTTACTTTAATACAGTGGTTTATTTTAGTGTTGAGGTGAGTGAGGGACTGAGACTGTGTTGGTTAAATACAGTGGTTTAGTTTAGTGTTGAGGTGAGTGAGGGTCCGAGACTGTGTTAGTTAAATACAGTGGTTTAGTGTTGAGGTGAGTGAGAGACTGAGACTGTGTTAGTTAAATACAGAGGATTATTTTAGTGTTGAGGTGAGTGAGAGACTGAGACTGTGTTAGTTAAATACAGAGGATTATTTTAGTGTTGAGGTGAGTGATGGACTGAGACTGTGTTAGTTAAATACAGAGGATTATTTTAGTGTTGAGGTGAGTGAGGGACTGAGACTGTGTTAGTTAAATACAGTGGTTTAGTTTAGTGTTGAAGTGAGTGAGGGACTGAGACTGTGTTGGTTAAATGCAGTGGTTTATTTTAGTGTTGAGGTGAGTGAGGGTCTGAGACTGTGTTAGTTAAATACAGTGGTTTATTTTAGTGTTGAGGTGAGTGAGGGTCTGAGACTGTGTTAGTTAAATACAGTGGTTTAGTTTAGTATTGAGGTGAGTGAGGATCTGAGACTGTGTTAGTTTAATTCAGTGGTTTAGTTTAGTGTTGAGGTGAGTGAGGGACTGAGACTGTGTTGGTTAAATACAGTGGTTTATTTTAGTGTTGAGGTGAGTGAGGGTCTGAGACTGTGTTAGTTAAAAACAGTGGTTTAGTGTTGAGGTGCATGAGGGACTGAGACTGTTACTTTAATACAGTGGTTTATTTTAGTGTTGAGGTGAGTGAGGGTCCGAGACTGTGTTAGTTAAATACAGTGGTTTAGTTTAGTGTTGAGGTGAGTGAGGGTCCGAGACTGTGTTAGTTAAATACAGTGGTTTAGTTTAGTGTTGAGGTGAGTGAGGGTCTGAGACTGTGTTACTTTAATACAGTGGTTTAGTTTAGTGTTGAGGTGAGTGAGGGTCCGAGACTGTGTTAGTTAAATACAGAGGTTTAGTTTTGAGGTGAGTGATGGACTGAGACTGTGTTAGTTAAATACAGTGGTTTAGTTTAGTGTTGAAGTGAGTGAGGGACTGAGACTGTGTTGGTTAAATGCAGTGGTTTATTTTAGTGTTGAGGTGAGTGAGGGTCTGAGACTGTGTTAGTTAAATACAGTGGTTTAGTTTAGTATTGAGGTGAGTGAGGATCTGAGACTGTGTTAGTTAAATACAGTGGTTTAGTTTAGTGTTGAGGTGAGTGAGGGACTGAGACTGTGTTAGTTAAATACAGTGGTTTAGTGTTGAGGTGAGTGAGGGACTGAGACTGTGTTAGTTAAATGCAGTGGTTTATTTTAGTGTTGAGGTGAGTGAGGGTCCGAGACTGTGTTAGTTAAATACAGTGGTTTAGTTTAGTGTTGAGGTGAGTGAGGGACTGAGACTGTGTTAGTTAAATACAGTGGTTTAGTGTTGAGGTGAGTGAGGGACTGAGACTGTGTTAGTTAAATGCGGTGGTTTATTTTAGTGTTGAGGTGAGTGAGGGAATAAGACTGTCTTGGTTAAATACAGTGGTTTAGTTTAGTGTTGAGGTGAGTGAGGGACTGAGACTGTGTTAGTTAAATATAGTGGTTTAGTGTTGAGCTGAGGGAGGGACCGAAACTGTGTTAGTTAAATGCAGTGGTTTATTTTAGTGTTGAGGTGAGTGAGGGTCTGAGACTGTGTTAGTTAAATACAGTGGTTTATTTTAGTGTTGAGGTGAATGAGGGTCCGAGACTGTGTTAGTTAAATGCGGTGGTTTATTTTAGTGTTGAGGTGAGTGTGGGACTGAGACTGTGTTAGTTAAATGCGGTGGTTTAGTTTAGTGTTGAGGTGAGTGAGGGTCCGAGACTGTGTTAGTTAAATACAGTGGTTTAGTTTAGTGTTGAGGTGAGTAAGGGACTGATACTGTGTTAGTTAAATACAGTGGTTTAGTTTTGAGGTGAGTGAGGGACTGAGACTGTGCTAGTTAAATACAGTGGTTTATTTTAGTGTTGAGGTGAATGAGGGTCCGAGATGGTGTTAGTTAAATGCGGTGGTTTATTTTAGTGTTGAGGTGAGTGAGGGAATAAGACTGTCTTGGTTAAATACAGTGGTTTAGTTTAGTGTTGAGGTGAGTGAGGGACTGAGACTGTGTTAGTTAAATATAGTGGTTTAGTGTTGAGCTGAGTGAGGGACTGAGGCTGTGTTAGTTAAATGCAGTGGTTTATTTTAGTGTTGAGGTGAGTGAGGGTCTGAGACTGTGTCAGTTAAATACAGTGGTTTAGTTTAGTGTTAAGGTGAGTGAGGGACTGAGACTGCGTTAGTTAAATACAGTGGTTTAGGTTAGTGTTGAGGTGAGTGAGGGTCCGAGACTGTGTCAGTTAAATACAGTGGTTTAGGTTAGTGTTGAGGTGAGTGAGGGACTGAGACTGTGTTAGTTAAATACAGTGGTTTAGTTTAGTGTTTATGTGAGTGAGGGACTGAGACTGTGTTAGTTAAATACAGTGGTTTAGTGTTGAGGTGAGTGAGGGTCCGAGACTGTGTTAGTTAAATACAGTGGTTTAGTTTAGTGTTGAGGTGAGTGAGGGACTGATACTGTGTTAGTTAAATACAGTGGTTTAGTTTAGTGTTGAGTTGAGTGAGGGTCTGAGACTGTGTTAGTTAAATACAGAGGTTTAGTTTTGAGGTGAGTGAGGGACTGAGACTGTGTTAGTTAAATACAGTGGTTTATTTAAGTGTTGAGGTGAGTGAAGGTCTGAGACTGTGTTAGTTTAATACAGTGGTTTAGTTTAGTGTTGAAGTGAGTGAGGGTCTGAGACTGTGTTAGTTAAATACAGTTGTTTAGTTTTGAGGTGAGTGATGGACTGAGACTGTGTTAGTTAAATACAGTGGTTTAGTTTAGTGTTGAGGTGAGTGAGGGACTGAGACTGTGTTAGTTAAATACAGTGGTTTAGTTTTAAGGTGAGTGAGGCACTGAGACTGTGTTAGTTAAATACAGTGGTTTAGTTTAGTGTTGAGGTGAGTGAGGGACTGAGACTGTGTTAGTTAAATACAGTGGTTTAGTTTAGTGTTGAGGTGAGTGAGAATCCGAGACTGTGTTAGTTAAATACAGTGGTTTAGTTTAGTGTTGAAGTGAGTGAGGGTCTGAGACTGTGTTAGTTAAATACAGTTGTTTAGTTTTGAGGTGAGTGATGGACTGAGACTGTGTTAGTTAAATACAGTGGTTTAGTTTAGTGTTGAGGTGAGTGAGGGACTGAGACTGTGTTAGTTAAATACAGTGGTTTAGTTTTAAGGTGAGTGAGGCACTGAGACTGTGTTAGTTTAATACAGTGGTTTAGTTTAGTGTTGAGGTGAGTGAGGGACTGAGACTGTGTTAGTTAAATACAGTGGTTTAGTTTAGTGTTGAGGTGAGTGAGAGTCCGAGACTGTGTTAGTTAAATACAGTGGTTTAGTTTAGTGTTGAGGTGAGTGAGGGACTGAGACTGTGTTAGTTAAATGCAGTGGTTTAGTTTATTGTTGAGGTGAGTGAGGGACTGAGACTGTGTTACTTTAATACAGTGGTTTAGTTTAGTGTTGAGGTGAGTGAGGGACTGAGACTGTGTTAGTTAAATACAGTGGTTTATTTAAGTGTTGAGGTGAGTGAAGGTCTGAGACTGTGTTAGTTTAATACAGTGGTTTAGTTTAGTGTTGAAGTGAGTGAGGGTCTGAGACTGTGTTAGTTAAATACAGTTGTTTAGTTTTGAGGTGAGTGATGGACTGAGACTGTGTTAGTTAAATACAGTGGTTTAGTTTAGTGTTGAGGTGAGTGAGGGACTGAGACTGTGTTAGTTAAATACAGTGGTTTAGTTTTAAGGTGAGTGAGGCACTGAGACTGTGTTAGTTAAATACAGTGGTTTAGTTTAGTGTTGAGGTGAGTGAGGGACTGAGACTGTGTTAGTTAAATACAGTGGTTTAGTTTAGTGTTGAGGTGAGTGAGAATCCGAGACTGTGTTAGTTAAATACAGTGGTTTAGTTTAGTGTTGAAGTGAGTGAGGGTCTGAGACTGTGTTAGTTAAATACAGTTGTTTAGTTTTGAGGTGAGTGATGGACTGAGACTGTGTTAGTTAAATACAGTGGTTTAGTTTAGTGTTGAGGTGAGTGAGGGACTGAGACTGTGTTAGTTAAATACAGTGGTTTAGTTTTAAGGTGAGTGAGGCACTGAGACTGTGTTAGTTTAATACAGTGGTTTAGTTTAGTGTTGAGGTGAGTGAGGGACTGAGACTGTGTTAGTTAAATACAGTGGTTTAGTTTAGTGTTGAGGTGAGTGAGAGTCCGAGACTGTGTTAGTTAAATACAGTGGTTTAGTTTAGTGTTGAGGTGAGTGAGGGACTGAGACTGTGTTAGTTAAATGCAGTGGTTTAGTTTATTGTTGAGGTGAGTGAGGGACTGAGACTGTGTTACTTTAATACAGTGGTTTAGTTTAGTGTTGAGGTGAGTGAGGGACTGAGACTGTGTTAGTTAAATACAGTGGTTTATTTTAGTGTTGAGGTGAGTGAGGGTCTGAGACTGTGTTAGTTAAATACAGTGGTTTAGTTTAGTGTTGAGGTGAGTGAGGGACTGAGACTGTGTTAGTTAAATACAGTGGTTTATTTTAGTGTTGAGGTGAGTGAGGGTCTGAGACTGTGTTAGTTAAATACAGTGGTTTAGTTTTGAGGTGAGTGAGGGACTGAGACTGTGTTAGTTAAATACAGTGGTTTAGTTTAGTGTTGAGGTGAGTGAGGGTCTGAGACTGTGTTAGTTAAATACAATGGTTTAGTGTTGAGGTGAGTGAGGGACTGAGACTGTTACTTTAATACATTGGTTTATTTTAGTGTTGAGGTGAGTGATGGTCCGAGACTGTGTTAGTTAAATACAGTGGTTTAGTTTAGTGTTGAGGTGAGTGAGGGTCTCAGACTGTGTTAGTTAAATACAGTGGTTTAGTTTAGCGTTGAGGTGAGTGAGGGACCGCGAATGTGTTACTTTAATACAGTGGTTTATTTTAGTGTTGAGGTGAGTGAGGGACTGAGACTGTGTTGGTTAAATACAGTGGTTTAGTTTAGTGTTGAGGTGAGTGAGGGACTGAGACTGTGTTAGTTAAATACAGTGGTTTAGTGTTGAGCTGAGTGAGGGACTGAGGCTGTGTTAGTTAAATGCAGTGGTTTATTTTAGTGTTGAGGTGAGTGAGGGTCTGAGACTGTTAGTTAAATGCAGTGGTTTATTTTAGTGTTGAGGTGAGTGAGGGTCTGAGACTGTGTTAGTTAAATACAGTGGTTTAGTTTAGTGTTGAGGTGAGTGAGGGACTGAGACTGTCTTAGTTAAATGCAGTGGTTTAGTTTTGTGTTGAGGTGAGTGAGGGACTGAGACTGTGTTAGTTAAATACAATGGTTTAGTGTTGAGGTGAGTGAGGGACTGAGACTGTTACTTTAATACAGTGGTTTATTTTAGTGTTGAGGTGAGTGAGGGTCCGAGACTGTGTTAGTTAAATACAGTGGTCTAGTTTAGTGTTGAGGTGAGTGAGGGTCTGAGACTGTGTTAGTTAAAAACAGTGGTTTAGTTTTGAAGTGCGTGAGGGACTGAGACTGTGTTAGTTAAATACGGTGATTACATTAGTGTTGATGTCAGTGAGGGACTGAGACTGTGCTAGTTAAATACAGTGGTTTAGTTTAGTGTTGAGGTGAGTGAGGGTCCGAGACTGTGTTAGTTAAATACAGTGGTTTAGTTTAGTGTTTATGTGAGTGAGGGACTGAGACTGTCTTAGTTAAATACAGTGGTTTAGTGTTGAGGTGAGTGAGGGTCCGAGACTGTGTTAGTTAAATACGGTGATTTAATTTAGTGTTGAGGTGAGTGAGGGACTGAGACTGTGTTAGTTAAATGAAGTGATTTAGTTTAGTGTTGAGGTGAGTGAGGGACTGAGACTGTGTTAGTAAAATAAAGTGGTTTAGTATTGAGGTGAGTGAGGGACTGAGACTGTGTTAGTTAAATACAGTGGTTTATTTTAGTGTTGAGGTGAGTGAGGGTCTGAGACTGTGTTAGTTAAATGCGGTGGTTTAGTTTAGTGTTGAGGTGAGGGAGGGACCGAAACTGTGTTAGTTAAATGCGGTGGTTTATTTTAGTGTTGAGGTGAGGGAGGGACCGAAACTGTGTTAGTTAAATGCAGTGGTTTATTTTAGTGTTGAGGTGAGTGAGGGTCTGAGACTGTGTTAGTTAAATACGGTGTTTACTTTAGTGTTGAGGTCAGTGAGGGACTGAGACTGTGTTAGTTAAATACAGTGGTTTAGTTTAGTGTTGAGGTGAGTGAGGGTCTGAGACTGTGTTACTTTAATACAGTGATTTAGTTTAGTGTTGAGGTGAGTGAGGGACTGAGACTGTGTTAGTTAAATACAGTGGTTTAGTGTTGAGCTGAGTGAGGGACTGAGGCTGTGTTAGTTAAATGCAGTGGTTTATTTTAGTGTTGAGGTGAGTGAGGGTCTGAGACTGTGTTAGTTAAATACAGTGGTTTAGTTTAGTGTTGAGGTGAGGGAGGGTCTGAGACTGTGTTAGTTAAATACAGTGGTTTAGTGTTGAGGTGAGTGAGGGACTGAGACTGTGTTAGTGAAATGCAGTGGTTTAGTTTAGTGTTGAGGTGAGTGAGGGTCCGAGACTGTGTTAGTTAAATACAGTGGTTTAGTTTAGTGTTGAGGTGAGTGAGGGTCTGAGACTGTGTTACTTTAATACAGTGATTTAGTTTAGTGTTGAGGTGAGTGAGGGACTGAGACTGTGTTAGTTAAATACAGTGGTTTAGTGTTGAGCTGAGTGAGGGACTGAGACTGTGTTAGTTAAATACAGTGGTTTAGTTTAGTGTTGAGGTGAGTGAGGGACTGAGACTGTGTTACTTTAATACATTGGTTTATTTTAGTGTTGAGGTGAGTGAGGGACTGAGACTGTCTTGGTTAAATACAGTGGTTTAGTTTAGTGTTGAGGTGAGTGAGGGACTGAGACTGTCTTAGTTAAATACATTGGTTTATTTTAGTGTTGAGGTGAGGGAGGTTCTGAGACTGTGTTAGTTAAATACAGTGGTTTAGTTTAGTGTTGAGATGAGTGAGGGACTGAGACTGTGTTAGTTAAATACAATGGTTTAGTGTTGAGGTGAGTGAGGGTCCGAGACTGTGTTAGTAAAAAACAGTGGTTTAGTTTAGTGTCGAGGTGAGTGAGGGTCTGAGACTGTGTTAGTTAAATACAGTGGTTTAGTTTAGTGTTGAGGTGAGTGAGGGACTGAGACTGTGTTACTTTAATACAGTGGTTTATTTTAGTTTTGAGGTGAGTGAGGGTCTGAGACTGTGTTAGTTAAATACAGTGGTTTAGTTTAGTGTTGAGGTGAGTGAGGGACTGAGACTGTGTTAGTTAAATACAGTGGTTTAGTTTAGTGTTGAGGTGAGTGAGGGACTGAGACTGTGTTAGTTAAATGAAGTGATTTAGTTTAGTGTTGAGGTGAGTGAGGGACTGAGACTGTGTTAGTAAAATAAAGTGGTTTAGTTTTGAGGTGAGTGAGGGACTGAGACTGTGTTAGTTAAATACAGTGGTTTATTTTAGTGTTGAGGTGAGTGAGGGTCTGAGACTGTGTTAGTTAAATGCGGTGGTTTAGTTTAGTGTTGAGGTGAGGGAGGGACCGAAACTGTGTTAGTTAAATGCAGTGGTTTATTTTAGTGTTGAGGTGAGTGAGGGTCTGAGACTGTGTTAGTTAAATACGGTGTTTACTTTAGTGTTGAGGTCAGTGAGGGACTGAGACTGTGTTAGTTAAATGCGGTGGTTTATTTTAGTGTTAAGGTGAGTGAGGGACTGAGACTGTGTTAGTTAAATACAGTGGTTTAGTTTAGTGTTGAGGTGAGTGAGGGTCTGAGACTGTGTTACTTTAATACAGTGATTTAGTTTAGTGTTGAGGTGAGTGAGGGACTGAGACTGTGTTAGTTAAATACAGTGGTTTAGTGTTGAGCTGAGTGAGGGACTGAGACTGTGTTAGTTAAATGCAGTGGTTTATTTTAGTGTTGAGGTGAGTGAGGGTCTGAGACTGTGTTAGTTAAATACAGTGGTTTAGTTTAGTGTTGAGGTGAGTGAGGGACTGAGACTGTGTTACTTTAATACATTGGTTTATTTTAGTGTTGAGGTGAGTGAGGGACTGAGACTGTCTTGGTTAAATACAGTGGTTTAGTTTAGTGTTGAGGTGAGTGAGGGACTGAGACTGTCTTAGTTAAATACATTGGTTTATTTTAGTGTTGAGGTGAGGGAGGGTCTGAGACTGTGTTAGTTAAATACAGTGGTTTAGTTTAGTGTTGAGGTGAGTGAGGGACTGAGACTGTGTTAGTTAAATACAATGGTTTAGTGTTGAGGTGAGTGAGGGTCCGAGACTGTGTTAGTAAAAAACAGTGGTTTAGTTTAGTGTCGAGGTGAGTGAGGGTCTGAGACTGTGTTAGTTAAATACAGTGGTTTAGTATAGTGTTGAGGTGAGTGAGGGACTGAGACTGTGTTACTTTAATACAGTGGTTTATTTTAGTTTTCAGGTGAGTGAGGGTCTGAGACTGTGTTAGTTAAATACAGTGGTTTAGTTTAGTGTTGAGGTGAGTGAGGGACTGAGACTGTGTTAGTTAAATACAATGGTTTAGTGTTGAGGTGAGTGAGGGTCCGAGACTGTGTTAGTAAAAAACAGTGGTTTAGTTTAGTGTCGAGGTGAGTGAGGGTCTGAGACTGTGTTAGTTAAATACAGTGGTTTAGTTTAGTGTTGAGGTGAGTGAGGGACTGAGACTGTGTTACTTTAATACAGTGGTTTATTTTAGTGTTGAGGTGAATGAGGGTCCGAGACTGTGTTAGTTAAATACAGTGGTTTAGTTTAGTGTTGAGGTGAGTGAGGGACTGAGACTGTGTTAGTTAAATACAGTGGTTTAGTGTTGAGCTGAGTGAGGGACTGAGGCTGTGTTAGTTAAATGCAGTGGTTTATTTTAGTGTTGAGGTGAGTGAGGGTCTGAGACTGTGTTAGTTAAATACAGTGGTTTAGTTTAGTGTTGAGGTGAGTGAGGGACTGAGACTGTGTTACTTTAATACAGTGGTTTATTTTAGTGTTGAGGTGAGTGAGGGACCGAGACTGTGTTAGTTAAATACAGTGGTTTAGTTTAGTATGGAGGTGAGTGAGGGTCTGAGACTGTGTTACTTTAATACAGTGTTTTAGTTTAGTGTTGAGGTGAGTGAGGGTCCGAGACTGTGGTAGTTAAATACAGTGGTTTAGTTTAGTGTTGAGGTGAGTGAGGGACTGAGACTGTGTTAGTTAAATACAGTGGTTTAGTTTAGTGTTGAGGTGAGTGAGGGACTGAGACTGTCTTAGTTAAATGCAGTGGTTTAGTTTTGTGTTGAGGTGAGTGAGGGACTGAGACTGTGTTAGTCCCTCACTCACCTCAACACTAAACCATTGTATTTAACTAACACAGTCTCAGTCCCTCACTCACCTCAACACTAAACCATTGTATTTAACTGAGACTGTTACTTTAATACAGTGGTTTATTTTAGTGTTGAGGTGAGTGAGGGTCCGAGACTGTCTTGGTTAAATACATTGGTTTATTTTAGTGTTGAGGTGAGTGAGGGTCTGAGACTGTGTTAGTTAAATACAGTGGTTTAGTTTAGTGTTGAGGTGAGTGAGGGACTGAGACTGTGTTACTTTAATACAGTGGTTTATTTTAGTGTTGAGGTGAGTGAGGGACCGAGACTGTGTTAGTTAAATAAAGTGGTTTAGTTTAGTATGGAGGTGAGTGAGGGTCTGAGACTGTGTTACTTTAATACAGTGTTTTAGTTTAGTGTTGAGGTGAGTGAGGGTCCGAGACTGTGGTAGTTAAATACAGTGGTTTAGTTTAGTGTTGAGGTGAGTGAGGGACTGAGACTGTGTTAGTTAAATACAGTGGTTTAGTTTAGTGTTGAGGTGAGTGAGGAACTGAGACTGTCTTAGTTAAATGCAGTGGTTTAGTTTTGTGTTGAGGCGAGTGAGGGACTGAGACTGTGTTAGTTAAATACAATGGTTTAGTGTTGAGGTGAGTGAGGGACTGAGACTGTTACTTTAATACAGTGGTTTATTTTAGTGTTGAGGTGAGTGAGGGTCCGAGACTGTCTTGGTTAAATACATTGGTTTATTTTAGTGTTGAGGTGAGTGATGGTCCGAGACTGTGTTAGTTAAATACAGTGGTTTAGTTTAGTGTGGAGGTGAGTGAGGGTCTGAGACTGTGTTACTTTAATACAGTGGTTTAGTTTAGTGTTGAGGTGAGTGAGGGTCCGAGACTGTGTTAGTTAAATACAGTGGATTATTTTAGTGTTGAGGTGAGTGAGGGTCTCAGACTGTGTTAGTTAAATACAGTGGTTTAGTTTAGCGTTGAGGTGAGTGAGGGACCGCGAATGTGTTACTTTAATACAGTGGTTTATTTTAGTGTTGAGGTGAGTGAGGGACTGAGACTGTGTTGGTTAAATACAGTGGTTTAGTTTAGTGTTGAGGTGAGTGAGGGACTGAGACTGTGTTAGTTAAATACAGTGGTTTAGTGTTGAGCTGAGTGAGGGACTGAGGCTGTGTTAGTTAAATGCAGTGGTTTATTTTAGTGTTGAGGTGAGTGAGGGTCTGAGACTGTGTTAGTTAAATACAGTGGTTTAGTTTAGTGTTGAGGTGAGTGAGGGACTGAGACTGTCTTAGTTAAATGCAGTGGTTTAGTTTTGTGTTGAGGTGAGTGAGGGACTGAGAGTGTTACTTTAATACAGTGGTTTATTTTAGTTTTGAGGTGAGTGAGGGTCTGAGACTGTGTTAGTTAAATACAGTGGTTTAGTTTAGTGTTGAGGTGAGTGAGGGACTGAGACTGTGTTAGTTAAATACAATGGTTTAGTGTTGAGGTGAGTGAGGGACTGAGACTGTTACTTTAATACAGTGGTTTATTTTAGTGTTGAGGTGAGTGAGGGACTGAGACTGTGTTAGTTAAATACGGTGATTACATTAGTGTTGATGTCAGTGAGGGACTGAGACTGTGCTAGTTAAATACAGTGGTTTAGTTTAGTGTTGAGGTGAGTGAGGGTCCGAGACTGTGTTAGTTAAATACAGTGGTTTAGTTTAGTGTTTATGTGAGTGAGGGACTGAGACTGTGTTAGTTAAATACAGTGGTTTAGTGTTGAGGTGAGTGAGGGTCCGAGACTGTGTTAGTTAAATACAGTGATGTAGTTTAGTGTTGAGGTGAGTGAGGGACTGAGACTGTGTTAGTTAAATGAAGTGATTTAGTTTAGTGTTGAGGTGAGTGAGGGACTGAGACTGTGTTAGTAAAATAAAGTGGTTTAGTTTTGAGGTGAGTGAGGGTCTGAGACTGTGTTAGTTAAATACAGTGGTTTAGTTTAGTGTTGAGGTGAGTGAGGGACTGAGACTGTGTTAGTTAAATACAATGGTTTAGTGTTGAGGTGAGTGAGGGACTGAGACTGTTACTTTAATACAGTGGTTTATTTTAGTGTTGAGGTGAGTGAGGGTCCGAGACTGTGTTAGTTAAAAACAGTGGTTTAGTTTAGTGTTGAGGTGAGTGAGGGTCTGAGACTGTGTTAGTTAAAAACAGTGGTTTAGTGTTGAGGTGCGTGAGGGACTGAGACTGTTACTTTAATACAGTGATTTATTTTAGTGTTGAGGTGAATGAGGGTCCGAGACTGTGTTAGTTAAATACAGTGGTTTAGTTTAGTGTTGAGGTGAGTGAGGGTCTGAGACTGTGTTAGTTAAATACAGTGGTTTAGTTTAGTGTGGAGGTGAGTGAGGGACTGAGACTGTGTTAGTTAAATACAGTGGTTTAGTGTTGAGCTGAGTGAGGGACTGAGGCTGTGTTAGTGAAATGCAGTGGTTTATTTTAGTGTTGAGGTGAGTGAGGGTCTGAGACTGTGTTAGTTAAATACAGTGGTTTAGTTTAGTGTGGAGGTGAGTGAGGGTCTGAGACTGTCTTAGTTAAATGCAGTGGTTTAGTTTTGTGTTGAGGTGAGTGAGGGACTGAGAGTGTTACTTTAATACAGTGGTTTATTTTAGTTTTGAGGTGAGTGAGGGTCTGAGACTGTGTTAGTTAAATACAGTGGTTTAGTTTAGTGTTGGTGAGTGAGGGACTGAGACTGTGTTAGTTAAATACAGTGGTTCAGTGTTGAGGTGAGTGAGGGACTGAGACTGTGTTGGTTAAATGCAGTGGTGTATTTAAGTGTTGAGGTGAGTGAAGGTCTCAGACTGTGTTAGTTTAATACAGTGGTTTAGTTTAGTGTTGAAGTGAGTGAGGGACTGAGACTGTGTTGGTTAAATACAGTGGTTTAGTTTAGTGTTGAGGTGAGTGAGGGTCTGAGACTGTGTTACTTTAATACAGTGGTTTAGTTTAGCGTTGAGGTGAGTGAGGGTCCGAGACTGTGGTAGTTAAATACAGTGGTTTAGTTTAGTGTTGAGGTGAGTGAGGGACTGAGACTGTGTTAGATAAATACAGTGGTTTAGTGTTGAGGTGAGTGAGGGACTGAGACTGTGTTAGTTAAATACAGTGGTTTAGTTTTGTGTTGAGGTGAGTGAGGGACTGAGACTATGTTACTTTAATACAGTGGTTTATTTTAGTGTTGAGGTGAGTGAGGGTCTTAGACTGTGTTACTTTAATACAGTGGTTTAGTTTAGTGTTGAGGTGAGTGAGGGTCCGAGACTGTGTTAGTTAAATACAGAAGTTTAGTTTTGAGGTGAGTGATGGACTGAGACTGTTACTTTAATACAGTGGTTTAGTGTTGAGGTCAGTGAGGGTCTGAGACTGTGTTAGTTAAATACATTGGTTTATTTTAGTGTTGAGGTGAGTGAGGGTCTGAGACTGTGTTAGTTAAATACAGTGGTTTAGTTTAGTGTTGAGGTGAGTGAGGGACTGATACTGTGTTACTTAAATACAGTGGTTTAGTTTAGTGTTGAGGTGAGTGAGGGACTGAGACTGTGTTAGTTAAATGCGGTGGTTTATTTTAGTGTTGAGGTGAGGGAGGGACCGAAACTGTGTTAGTTAAATACTGTGGTTTAGTTTAGTGTTGAGGTGAGTGAGGGACTGATACTGTGTTAGTTAAATACAGTGGTTTAGTTTAGTGTTGAGGTGAGTGAGGGTCTGAGACTGTGTTACTTTAATACAGTGATTTAGTTTAGTGTTGAGGTGAGTGAGGGACTGAGACTGTGTTAGTTAAATAAAGTGGTTTAGTTTTGAGGTGAGTGAGGGACTGAGACTGTGTTAGTTAAATACTGTGGTTTATTTTAGTGTTGAGGTGAGTGAGGGTCTGAGACTGTGTTAGTTAAATACAGTGGTTTAGTTTTGAGGTGAGTGAGGGACTGAGACTGTGCTAGTTAAATACAGTGGTTTATTTTAGTGTTGAGGTGAGTGAGGGTCTGAGACTGTGTTACTTTAATACAGTGATTTAGTTTAGTGTTGAGGTGAGTGAGGAACTGAGACTGTCTTAGTTAAATGCAGTGGTTTAGTTTTGTGTTGAGGTGAGTGAGGGACTGAGACTGTGTTAGTTAAATACAATGGTTTAGTGTTGAGGTGAGTGAGGGACTGAGACTGTTACTTTAATACAGTGGTTTATTTTAGTGTTGAGGTGAGTGAGGGTCCGAGACTGTCTTGGTTAAATACATTGGTTTATTTTAGTGTTGAGGTGAGTGATGGTCCGAGACTGTGTTAGTTAAATACAGTGGTTTAGTTTAGTGTGGAGGTGAGTGAGGGTCTGAGACTGTGTTACTTTAATACAGTGGTTTAGTTTAGTGTTGAGGTGAGTGAGGGTCCGAGACTGTGTTAGTTAAATACAGTGGTTTAGTTTAGTGTTGAGGTGAGTGAGGGACTGAGACTGTGTTAGTTAAATACAGTGGATTATTTTAGTGTTGAGGTGAGTGAGGGTCTCAGACTGTGTTAGTTAAATACAGTGGTTTAGTTTTGCGTTGAGGTGAGTGAGGGACCGCGAATGTGTTACTTTAATACAGTGGTTTATTTTAGTGTTGAGGTGAGTGAGGGACTGAGACTGTGTTGGTTAAATACAGTGGTTTAGTTTAGTGTTGAGGTGAGTGAGGGACTGAGACTGTGTTAGTTAAATACAGTGGTTTAGTGTTGAGCTGAGTGAGGGACTGAGGCTGTGTTAGTTAAATGCAGTGGTTTATTTTAGTGTTGAGGTGAGTGAGGGTCTGAGACTGTGTTAGTTAAATACAGTGGTTTAGTTTAGTGTTGAGGTGAGTGAGGGACTGAGACTGTCTTAGTTAAATGCAGTGGTTTAGTTTTGTGTTGAGGTGAGTGAGGGACTGAGAGTGTTACTTTAATACAGTGGTTTATTTTAGTTTTGAGGTGAGTGAGGGTCTGAGACTGTGTTAGTTAAATACAGTGGTTTAGTTTAGTGTTGAGGTGAGTGAGGGACTGAGACTGTGTTAGTTAAATACAATGGTTTAGTGTTGAGGTGAGTGAGGGACTGAGACTGTTACTTTAATACAGTGGTTTATTTTAGTGTTGAGGTGAGTGAGGGACTGAGACTGTGTTAGTTAAATACGGTGATTACATTAGTGTTGATGTCAGTGAGGGACTGAGACTGTGCTAGTTAAATACAGTGGTTTAGTTTAGTGTTGAGGTGAGTGAGGGTCCGAGACTGTGTTAGTTAAATACAGTGGTTTAGTTTAGTGTTTATGTGAGTGAGGGACTGAGACTGTGTTAGTTAAATACAGTGGTTTAGTGTTGAGGTGAGTGAGGGTCCGAGACTGTGTTAGTTAAATACAGTGATGTAGTTTAGTGTTGAGGTGAGTGAGGGACTGAGACTGTGTTAGTTAAATGAAGTGATTTAGTTTAGTGTTGAGGTGAGTGAGGGACTGAGACTGTGTTAGTAAAATAAAGTGGTTTAGTTTTGAGGTGAGTGAGGGTCTGAGACTGTGTTAGTTAAATACAGTGGTTTAGTTTAGTGTTGAGGTGAGTGAGGGACTGAGACTGTGTTAGTTAAATACAATGGTTTAGTGTTGAGGTGAGTGAGGGACTGAGACTGTTACTTTAATACAGTGGTTTATTTTAGTGTTGAGGTGAGTGAGGGTCCGAGACTGTGTTAGTTAAAAACAGTGGTTTAGTTTAGTGTTGAGGTGAGTGAGGGTCTGAGACTGTGTTAGTTAAAAACAGTGGTTTAGTGTTGAGGTGCGTGAGGGACTGAGACTGTTACTTTAATACAGTGATTTATTTTAGTGTTGAGGTGAATGAGGGTCCGAGACTGTGTTAGTTAAATACAGTGGTTTAGTTTAGTGTTGAGGTGAGTGAGGGTCTGAGACTGTGTTAGTTAAATACAGTGGTTTAGTTTAGTGTGGAGGTGAGTGAGGGACTGAGACTGTGTTAGTTAAATACAGTGGTTTAGTGTTGAGCTGAGTGAGGGACTGAGGCTGTGTTAGTGAAATGCAGTGGTTTATTTTAGTGTTGAGGTGAGTGAGGGTCTGAGACTGTGTTAGTTAAATACAGTGGTTTAGTTTAGTGTGGAGGTGAGTGAGGGTCTGAGACTGTCTTAGTTAAATGCAGTGGTTTAGTTTTGTGTTGAGGTGAGTGAGGGACTGAGAGTGTTACTTTAATACAGTGGTTTATTTTAGTTTTGAGGTGAGTGAGGGTCTGAGACTGTGTTAGTTAAATACAGTGGTTTAGTTTAGTGTTGAGGTGAGTGAGGGACTGAGACTGTGTTAGTTAAATACAGTGGTTTAGTGTTGAGGTGAGTGAGAGACTGAGACTGTGTTAGTTAAATACAGTGGTTCAGTGTTGAGGTGAGTGAGGGACTGAGACTGTGTTGGTTAAATGCAGTGGTGTATTTAAGTGTTGAGGTGAGTGAAGGTCTCAGACTGTGTTAGTTTAATTCAGTGGTTTAGTTTAGTGTTGAAGTGAGTGAGGGACTGAGACTGTGTTGGTTAAATGCAGTGGTTTATTTTAGTGTTGAGGTGAGTGAGGGTCTGAGACTGTGTTAGTTAAATACAGTGGTTTAGTTTAGTATTGAGGTGAGTGAGGGTATGAGACTGTGTTAGTTTAATTCAGTGGTTTAGTTTAGTGTTGAGGTGAGTGAGGGACTGAGACTGTGTTAGTTAAATACAGTGGTTTATTTTAGTGTTGAGGTGAGTGAGGGTCTGAGACTGTGTTACTTTAATACAGTGGTTTAGTTTAGCGTTGAGGTGAGTGAGGGTCCGAGACTGTGTTAGATAAATACAGTGGTTTAGTGTTGAGGTGAGTGAGGGACTGAGACTGTGTTAGATAAATACAGTGGTTTAGTGTTGAGGTGAGTGAGGGACTGAGACTGTGTTAGTTAAATACAGTGGTTTAGTTTTGTGTTGAGGTGAGTGAGGGACTGAGACTATGTTACTTTAATACAGTGGTTTATTTTAGTGTTGAGGTGAGTGAGGGTCTTAGACTGTGTTACTTTAATACAGTGGTTTAGTTTAGTGTTGAGGTGAGTGAGGGTCCGAGACTGTGTTAGTTAAATACAGAGGTTTAGTTTTGAGGTGAGTGATGGACTGAGACTATTACTTTAATACAGTGGTTTAGTGTTGAGGTCAGTGAGGGTCTGAGACTGTGTTAGTTAAATACATTGGTTTATTTTAGTGTTGAGGTGAGTGAGGGTCTGAGACTGTGTTAGTTAAATACAGTGGTTTAGTTTAGTGTTGAGGTGAGTGAGGGACTGATACTGTGTTACTTAAATACAGTGGTTTAGTTTAGTGTTGAGGTGAGTGAGGGACTGAGACTGTGTTAGTTAAATGCGGTGGTTTATTTTAGTGTTGAGGTGAGGGAGGGACCGAAACTGTGTTAGTTAAATTCGGTGGTTTAGTTTAGTGTTGAGGTGAGTGAGGGTCCGAGACTGTGTTAGTTAAATACTGTGGTTTAGTTTAGTGTTGAGGTGAGTGAGGGACTGATACTGTGTTAGTTAAATACAGTGGTTTAGTTTAGTGTTGAGGTGAGTGAGGGTCTGAGACTGTGTTACTTTAATACAGTGATTTAGTTTAGTGTTGAGGTGAGTGAGGGACTGAGACTGTGTTAGTTAAATAAAGTGGTTTAGTTTTGAGGTGAGTGAGGGACTGAGACTGTGTTAGTTAAATACTGTGGTTTATTTTAGTGTTGAGGTGAGTGAGGGTCTGAGACTGTGTTAGTTAAATACAGTGGTTTAGTTTTGAGGTGAGTGAGGGACTGAGACTGTGCTAGTTAAATACAGTGGTTTATTTTAGTGTTGAGGTGAGTGAGGGTCTGAGACTGTGTTACTTTAATACAGTGATTTAGTTTAGTGTTGAGGTGAGTGAGGGACTGAGACTGTGTTAGTTAAATAAAGTGGTTTAGTTTTGAGGTGAGTGAGGGACTGAGACTGTGTTAGTTAAATACTGTGGTTTATTTTAGTGTTGAGGTGAGTGAGGGTCTGAGACTGTGTTAGTTAAATACAGTGGTTTAGTTTTGAGGTGAGTGAGGGACTGAGACTGTGCTAGTTAAATACAGTGGTTTATTTTAGTGTTGAGGTGAATGAGGGTCCGAGACTGTGTTAGTTAAATGCAGTGGTTTATTTTAGTGTTGAGGTGAGGGAGGGACCGAAACTGTGTTAGTTAAATGCAGTGGTTTATTTTAGTGTTGAGGTGAGTGAGGGACCGAGACTGTGTTAGTTAAATGCAGTGGTTTATTTTAGTGTTGAGGTGAGTGAGGGTCCGAGACTGTGTTAGTTAAATACAGCGGTTTAGTTTAGTGTTGAGGTGAGTGAGGGACTAAGACTGTGTTAGTTAAATAAAGTGGTTTAGTTTTGAGGTGAGTGAGGGACTGAGACTGTGTTAGTTAAATACAGTGGTTTAGTTTAGTGTTGAGGTGAGTGAGGGTCTGAGACTGTGTTAGTTAAATGCAGTGGTTTATTTTAGTGTTGAGGTGAATGAGGGTCTGAGACTGTGTTAGTTAAATACAGTTGTTTAGTTTAGTGTTGAGGTGAGTGAGGGTCTGAGACTGTGTTAGTGAAATGCAGTGGTTTATTTAAGTGTTGAGGTGAGTGAGGGTCTGAGACTGTTACTTTATTACAGTGGTTTAGTGTTGAGGTGAGTGAGGGACTGAGACTGTGTTAGTTAAATACAGTGGTTTATTTTAGTGTTGAGGTGAGAGAGGGTCTGAGACTGTGTTAGTGAAATACAGTGGTTTAGTTTTGAGGTGAGTGAGGGACTGAGACTGTGCTAGTTAAATACAGTGGTTTAGTTTTGAGGTGAGTGAGGGACTGAGACTGCGTTAGTTAAATACAGTGGTTTATTTTAGTGTTGAGGTGAGTGAGGGTCTGAGACTGTGTTAGTTAAATGCAGTGGTTTATTTTAGTGTTGAGGTGAGTGAGGGACTGAGACTTTGTTAGTTAAATACAGTGGTTTATTTTAGTGTTAAGGTGAATGAGGGTCCGAGACTGTGTTAGTTAAATGCAGTGGTTTATTTTAGTGTTGAGGTGAGGGAGGGACCGAAACTGTGTTAGTTAAATGCAGTGGTTTATTTTAGTGTTGAGGTGAGTGAGGGACCGAGACTGTGTTAGTTAAATGCAGTGGTTTATTTTAGTGTTGAGGTGAGTGAGGGTCCGAGACTGTGTTAGTTAAATACAGCGGTTTAGTTTAGTGTTGAGGTGAGTGAGGGTCCGAGACTGTGTTAGTTAAATGCAGTGGTTTATTTTAGTGTTGAGGTGAGTGAGGGTCCGAGACTGTGTTAGTTAAATACAGCGGTTTAGTTTAGTGTTGAGGTGAGTGAGGGTCCGAGACTGTGTTAGTTAAATACAGCGGTTTAGTTTAGTGTTGAGCTGAGTGAGGGACTGAGACTGTGCTAGTTAAATACAGTGGTTTATTTTAGTGTTGAGGTGAATGAGGGTCCGAGACTGTGTTAGTTAAATGCGGTGGTTTATTTTAGTGTTGAGGTGAGTGAGGGTCTGAGACTGTGTTACTTTAATACAGTGATTTAGTTTAGTGTTGAGGTGAGTGAGGGACTGAGACTGTGTTAGTCTCAGTCCCTCACTCACCTCAAAACTAAACCACTTTATTTAACTAACACAGTCTCAGTCTCTCACTCACCTCAAAACAAAACCACTGTATTTAACTAACACAGTCTCAGACCCTCACTCACCTCAACACTAAACTAAACCACTGTATTTAACTAACACAGTATCAGTCCCTCAGTCACCTCAACACTAAACTAAACCGCTGTATTTAACTTAGTGTTGAGGTGAATGAGGGTCTGAGACTGTGTTAGTTAAATGCAGTGGTTTATTTAAGTGTTGAGGTGAGTGAGGGTCTGAGACTGTGTTACTTTATTACAGTGGTTTAGTGTTGAGGTGAGTGAGGGACTGAGACTGTGTTAGTTAAATGCAGTGGTTTATTTTAGTGTTGAGGTGAGTGAGGGTCTGAGACTGTGTTAGTTAAATACAGTGGTTTATTTTAGTGTTGAGGTGAATGAGGGTCCGAGACTGTGTTAGTTAAATACAGTGGTTTAGTTTTGAGGTGAGTGAGGGACTGAGACTGCGTTAGTTAAATACAGTGGTTTATTTTAGTGTTGAGGTGAGTGAGGGTCTGAGAATGTGTTAGTTAAATACGGTGGTTTAGTTTAGTGTTGAGGTCAGTGAGGGACTGAGACTGTGTTAGTTAAATACAGTGGTTTAGTTAAGTGTTGAGGAGAGTGAGGGTCTGAGACTGTGTCAGTTAAATACAGTGGTTTAGGTTAGTGTTGAGGTGAGTGAGGGACTGAGACTGTGTTAGTTAAATACAGTGGTTTATTTTAGTGTTAAGGTGAATGAGGGTCCGAGACTGTGTTAGTTAAATGCAGTGGTTTATTTTAGTGTTGAGGTGAGGGAGGGACTGAAACTGTGTTAGTTAAATTCAGTGGTTTAGTTTAGTGTTGAGGTGAGTGAGTGTCTGAGACTGTGTTAGTTAAATACAGTGGTTTTGTTTTGAGGTGAGTGAGGGACTGAGACTGTGCTAGTTAAATACAGTGGTTTATTTTAGTGTTGAGGTGAATGAGGGTCCGAGACTGTGTTAGTTAAATGCGGTGGTTTATTTTAGTGTTGAGGTGAGTGAGGGTCTGAGACTGTGTTACTTTAATACAGTGATTTAGTTTAGTGTTGAGGTGAGTGATTGACTGAGACTGTGTTAGTTAAATACAGTGGTTTATTTTAGTGTTGAGGTGAGGGAGGGACCGAAACTGTGTTAGTTAAATGCAGTGGTTTAGTTTAGTGTTGAGGTGAGTGAGGGTCCGAGACTGTGTTAGTTAAATACAGTGGTTTAGTTTAGTGTTGAGGTGAGTGAGGGACTGAGACTGTGTTAGTTAAATACAGTGGTTTAGTGTTAAGGTGAGTGAGGGACTGAGACTGTGTTAGTTAAATACAGTGGTTTAGTGTTAAGGTGAGTGAGGGACTGAGACTGTGTTAGTTAAATACGGTGGTTTTTTTTAGTGTTGAGGTCAGTGAGGGACTGAGACTGTATTAGTTAAATGCAGTGGTTTATTTTAGTGTTGAGGTGAGGGAGGGACCGAAACTGTGTTAGTTAAATGCAGTGGTTTAGTTTAGTGTTGAGGTGAGTGAGGGTCCGAGACTGTGTTAGTTAAATACAGTGGTTTAGTTTAGTGTTGAGGTGAGTGAGGGACTGAGACTGTGTTAGTTAAATACAGTGGTTTAGTGTTAAGGTGAGTGAGGGACTGAGACTGTGTTACTTTAATACAGTGGTTTAGTTTAGTGTTGAGGTGAGTGAGGGACTGAGGCTGTTTTAGTTAAATGCAGTGGTTTATTTTAGTGTTGAGGTGAGTGAGGGACTGGGACTGTGTTAGTTAAATAAAGTGGTTTAGTTTTGAGGTGAGTGAGGGACTGAGGCTGTTTTAGTTAAATGCAGTGGTTTATTTTAGTGTTGAGATGAGTCAGGGTGTGAGACTGTGTCAGTTAAATACAGTGGTTTAGTTTAGTGTTGAGGTGAGTGAGGGACTGAGACTGTGTTAGTTAAATACAGTGGTTTATTTTAGTGTTGAGGTGAGTGAGGGACTGAGACTGTGTTAGTTAAATACAGTGGTTTATTTTAGTGTTGAGGTGAGTGAGGGTGTGAGACTGTGTTAGTTAAATACAGTGGTTTATTTTAGTGTTGAGGTGAGTGAGGGACTGAGACTGTGTTAGTTAAATACAGTGGTTTAGTGTTGAGGTGAGTGAGGGTCCGAGACTGTGTGAGTAAATACAGTGGTTTGGTTTAGTGTTGAGGTGAGTGAGGGACTGAGACTGTGTTAGTTAAATACAGTGGTTTAGTTTAGTGTTGAGGTGAGTGAGGGACTGAGAATATGTTACTTTAATACAGTGGTTCATTTTAGTGTTGAGGTGAGTGAGGGTCTGAGACTGCGTTAGTTAAATGCAGTGGTTTAGTTTTGTGTTGAGGTGAGTGAGGGACTGAGACTGTGTTAGTTAAATACAATGGTTTAGTGTTGAGGTGAGTGAGGGACTGAGACTGTTACTTTAATACAGTGGTTTATTTTAGTGTTGAGGTGAGTGAGGGACTGAGACTGTTAGTTAAATACAGTGGTTTAGTTTAGTGTTGAGGTGAGTGAGGGACTGAGACTGTGTTAGTTAAATACAGTGGTTTAGTGTTGAGCTGAGTGAGGGACTGAGGCTGTGTTAGTTAAATGCAGTGGTTTAGTTTAGTGTTGAGGTGAGTGAGGGACTGAGACTGTTAGTTAAAAACAGTGGTTTAGTGTTGAGCTGAGTGAGGGTCTGAGACTGTTACTTTAATACAGTGGTTTAGTTTAGTGTTGAGGTGAGTGAGGGACTGAGACTGTGTTAGTTAAATACAGTGGTTTAGTGTTGAGGTGAGTGAGTGACTGAGACTGTGTTACTTTAATACAGTGGTTTATTTTAGTGTTGAGGTGAGTGAGGGTCCAAGACTGTGTTAGTTAAATACAGTGGTTTATTTTAGTGTTGAGGTGAGTGAGGGACTGAGATTGTGTTAGTTCAATACAGTGGTTTAGTGTTAAGGTGAGTGAGGGACTGAGACTGTGTTACTTTAATACAGTGGTTTAGTTTAGTGTTGAGGTGAGTGAGGGTGTGACACTGTTAGTTAAATACAGTGGTTTCTTTTAGTGTTGAGGTGAGTGAGGGTCTGAGATTGTGTTACTTTAATACAGTGGTTTAGTTTAGTGTTGAGGTGAGTGAGGGACTGGGACTGTGTTAGTTAAATACAGTGGTTTATTTTAGTGTTGAGGTGAATGAGGGACTGAGACTGTGTTACTTTAATACAGTGGTTTATTTTAGTGTTGAGGTGAGTGAGGGACTGAGACTGTGTTAGTTCAATACAGTGGTTTAGTGTTAAGGTGAGTGAGGGACTGAGACTGTGTTACTTTAATACAGTGGTTTAGTGTTGAGGTGAGTGAGGGACTGAAATTGTGTTAGTTCAATACAGTGGTTTAGTTTAGTGTTGAGGTGAGTGAGGGACTGAGTCTGTGTTACTTTAATACAGTGGTTTAGTTTAGTGTTGAGGTGAGTGAGGGTCTGAGACTGTTAGTTAAATGCAGTGGTTTATTTTAGTGTTGAGGTGAGTGAGGGACTGAGACTATGTTACTTTAATACAGTGGTTCATTTTAGTGTTGAGGTGAGTGAGGGTGTGAGACTGTGTTAGTTAAATACGGTGGTTTAGTTTAGTGTTGAGGTGAGTGAGGGACTGAGACTGTCTTGGTTAAATACATTGGTTTATTTTAGTGTTGAGGTGAGTGAGGGACTGAGGCTGTGTTAGTTAAATGCAGTGGTTTAGTTTAGTGTTGAGGTGAGTGAGGGACTGAGACTGTTAGTTAAAAACAGTGGTTTAGTGTTGAGGTGAGTGAGGGACTGAGACTGTGTTAGTTAAATACAGTGGTTTAGTTTAGTGTTGAGGTGAGTGAGGGACTGAGACTATGTTACTTTAATACAGTGGTTTATTTTAGTGTTGAGGTGAGTGAGGGTCTGAGACTGTGTTAGTTAAATACAGTGGTTTAGTTTAGTGTTGAGGTGAGTGAGGGTCTGAGACTGTGTTAGTTAAATACAGTGGTTTAGTGTTAAGGTGAGTGAGGGACTGAGACTGTTAGTTAAATACAGTGGTTTAGTGTTGAGGTGAGTGAGGGACTGAGACTGTGTTAGTTAAATACAGTGGTTTAGTTTAGTGTTGAGGTGAGTGAGGGACTGAGACTATGTTACTTTAATACAGTGGTTTATTTTAGTGTTGAGGTGAGTGAGTGGTTTAGTTTAGTGTTTAGTGAGGGACTGAGACTAAACCACTGTACTGAGACTGAGACTGAGACTGTTAGTTAAAAACAGTGGTTTAGTGTTGAGCTGAGTGAGGGTCTGAGACTGTTACTTTAATACAGTGGTTTGGTTTAGTGTTGAGGTGAGTGAGGGACTGAGACTGTGTTAGTTAAATACAGTGGTTTAGTGTTGAGGTGAGTGAGGGACTGAGACTGTGTTAGTTAAATACAGTGGTTTAGTTTAGTGTTGAGGTGAGTGAGGGACTGAGACTGTTACTTTAATACAGTGGTTTATTTTAGTGTTGAGGTGAGTGAGGGTCTGAGACTGTGTTAGTTAAATACAGTGGTTTAGTGTTAAGGTGAGTGAGGGACTGAGACTGTGTTAGTTAAATACACTGGTTTAGTGTTGAGCTGAGTGAGGGACTGAGGCTGTGTTAGTTAAATGCAGTGGTTTATTTTAGTGTTGAGGTGAGTGAGTGACTGAGACTGTTACTTTAATACAGTGGTTTAGTTTAGTGTTGAGGTGAGTGAGGGACTGGGACTGTGTTAGTTAAATACACTGGTTTAGTGTTGAGCTGAGTGAGGGACTGAGGCTGTGTTAGTTAAATGCAGTGGTTTATTTTAGTGTTGAGGTGAGTGAGTGACTGAGACTGTGTTACTTTAATACAGTGGTTTAGTTTAGTGTTGAGGTGAGTGAGGGACTGGGACTGTGTTAGTTAAATAAAGTGGTTTAGTTTTGAGGTGAGTGAGGGACTGAGACTGTGTTAGTTAAATACAGTGGTTTAGTTTAGTGTTGAGGTGAGTGAGGGACTGAGGCTGTTTTAGTTAAATGCAGTGGTTTATTTTAGTGTTGAGATGAGTGAGTGTGTGAGACTGTGTCAGTTAAATACAGTGGTTTAGTTTAGTGTTGAGGTGAGTGAGGGACTGAGACTGTTACTTTAATACAGTGGTTTAGTTTAGTGTTGAGGTGAGTGAGGGCCTGAGACTGTGTTACTTTAATACAGTGGTTTAGTTTAGTGTTGAGGTGAGTGAGGGTCTGAGACTGTGTTACTTTAATACAGTGGTTTAGTTTATTGTTGAGGTGAGTGAGGGACTGGGACTGTGTTAGTTAAATACAGTGGTTTAGTTTAGTGTTGAGGTGAGTGAGGGTCTGAGACTGTGTTAGTTAAATGCAGTGGTTTATTTTAGTGTTGAGGTGAGTGAGGGACTGAGACTGTGTTACTTTAATACAGTGGTTTAGTTTAGTGTTGAGGTGAGTGAGGGACTGAGACTGTGTTACTTTAATACAGTGGTTTAGTTTAGTGTTGAGGTGAGTGAGGGACTGAGACTGTGTTAGTTAAATACAGTGGTTTAGTGTTGAGCTGAGTGAGGGACTGAGGCTGTGTTAGTTAAATGCAGTGGTTTAGTTTAGTGTTGAGGTGAGTGAGGGACTGAGACTGTTAGTTAAAAACAGTGGTTTAGTGTTGAGCTGAGTGAGGGTCTGAGACTGTTACTTTAATACAGTGGTTTGGTTTAGTGTTGAGGTGAGTGAGGGACTGAGACTGTGTTAGTTAAATACAGTGGTTTAGTGTTGAGGTGAGTGAGGGACTGAGACTGTGTTAGTTAAATACAGTGGTTTAGTTTAGTGTTGAGGTGAGTGAGGGACTGAGACTGTTACTTTAATACAGTGGTTTATTTTAGTGTTGAGGTGAGTGAGGGTCTGAGACTGTGTTAGTTAAATACAGTGGTTTAGTGTTAAGGTGAGTGAGGGACTGAGACTGTGTTAGTTAAATACAGTGGTTTAGTGTTGAGCTGAGTGAGGGACTGAGGCTGTGCTAGTTAAATGCAGTGGTTTATTTTAGTGTTGGGGTGAGTGAGTGACTGAGACTGTGTTACTTTAATACAGTGGTTTAGTTTAGTGTTGAGGTGAGTGAGGGACTGGGACTGTGTTAGTTAAATACAGTGGTTTAGTGTTAAGGTGAGTGAGGGACTGAGACTGTGTTAGTTAAATACAGTGGTTTAGTGTTAAGGTGAGTGAGGGACTGAGACTGTGTTAGTTAAATACACTGGTTTAGTGTTGAGCTGAGTGAGGGACTGAGGCTGTGTTAGTTAAATGCAGTGGTTTATTTTAGTGTTGAGGTGAGTGAGTGACTGAGACTGTTACTTTAATACAGTGGTTTAGTTTAGTGTTGAGGTGAGTGAGGGACTGGGACTGTGTTAGTTAAATACACTGGTTTAGTGTTGAGCTGAGTGAGGGACTGAGGCTGTGTTAGTTAAATGCAGTGGTTTATTTTAGTGTTGAGGTGAGTGAGTGACTGAGACTGTGTTACTTTAATACAGTGGTTTAGTTTAGTGTTGAGGTGAGTGAGGGACTGGGACTGTGTTAGTTAAATAAAGTGGTTTAGTTTTGAGGTGAGTGAGGGACTGAGGCTGTTTTAGTTAAATACAGTGGTTTAGTTTAGTGTTGAGGTGAGTGAGGGACTGGGACTGTGTTAGTTAAATACACTGGTTTAGTGTTGAGATGAGTGAGTGTGTGAGACTGTGTCAGTTAAATACAGTGGTTTAGTTTAGTGTTGAGGTGAGTGAGGGACTGAGACTGTTACTTTAATACAGTGGTTTAGTTTAGTGTTGAGGTGAGTGAGGGCCTGAGACTGTGTTACTTTAATACAGTGGTTTAGTTTAGTGTTGAGGTGAGTGAGGGACTGAGACTGTGTTACTTTAATACAGTGGTTTAGTTTAGTGTTGAGGTGAGTGAGGGACTGAGACTGTGTTACTTTAATACAGTGGTTTAGTTTAGTGTTGAGGTGAGTGAGGGACTGAGACTGTGTTAGTTAAATACAGTGGTTTAGTGTTGAGCTGAGTGAGGGACTGAGGCTGTGTTAGTTAAATGCAGTGGTTTAGTTTAGTGTTGAGGTGAGTGAGGGACTGAGACTGTTAGTTAAAAACAGTGGTTTAGTGTTGAGCTGAGTGAGGGTCTGAGACTGTTACTTTAATACAGTGGTTTGGTTTAGTGTTGAGGTGAGTGAGGGACTGAGACTGTGTTAGTTAAATACAGTGGTTTAGTGTTGAGGTGAGTGAGGGACTGAGACTGTGTTAGTTAAATACAGTGGTTTAGTTTAGTGTTGAGGTGAGTGAGGGACTGAGACTGTTACTTTAATACAGTGGTTTATTTTAGTGTTGAGGTGAGTGAGGGTCTGAGACTGTGTTAGTTAAATACAGTGGTTTAGTGTTAAGGTGAGTGAGGGACTGAGACTGTGTTAGTTAAATACAGTGGTTTAGTGTTGAGCTGAGTGAGGGACTGAGGCTGTGCTAGTTAAATGCAGTGGTTTATTTTAGTGTTGAGGTGAGTGAGTGACTGAGACTGTGTTACTTTAATACAGTGGTTTAGTTTAGTGTTGAGGTGAGTGAGGGACTGGGACTGTGTTAGTTAAATACAGTGGTTTAGTGTTAAGGTGAGTGAGGGACTGAGACTGTGTTAGTTAAATACAGTGGTTTAGTGTTAAGGTGAGTGAGGGACTGAGACTGTGTTAGTTAAATACACTGGTTTAGTGTTGAGCTGAGTGAGGGACTGAGGCTGTGTTAGTTAAATGCAGTGGTTTATTTTAGTGTTGAGGTGAGTGAGTGACTGAGACTGTGTTACTTTAATACAGTGGTTTAGTTTAGTGTTGAGGTGAGTGAGGGACTGGGACTGTGTTAGTTAAATAAAGTGGTTTAGTTTTGAGGTGAGTGAGGGACTGAGGCTGTTTTAGTTAAATGCAGTGGTTTATTTTAGTGTTGAGATGAGTGAGTGTGTGAGACTGTGTCAGTTAAATACAGTGGTTTAGTTTAGTGTTGAGGTGAGTGAGGGACTGAGACTGTTACTTTAACACAGTGGTTTAGTTTAGTGTTGAGGTGAGTGAGGGCCTGAGACTGTGTTACTTTAATACAGTGGTTTAGTTTAGTGTTAAGGTGAGTGAGGGTCTGAGACTGTGTTACTTTAATACAGTGGTTTAGTTTATTGTTGAGGTGAGTGAGGGACTGGGACTGTGTTAGTTAAATACAGTGGTTTAGTTTAGTGTTGAGGTGAGTGAGGGTCTGAGACTGTGTTAGTTAAATGCAGTGGTTTATTTTAGTGTTGAGGTGAGTGAGGGACTGAGACTGTATTGGTTAAATACAGTGGTTTAGTTTAGTGTTGAGGTGAGTGAGGGACTGAGACTGTGTTACTTTAATACAGTGGTTTAGTTTAGTGTTGAGGTGAGTGAGGGACTGAGACTGTGTTAGTTAAATACAGTGGTTTAGTGTTGAGCTGAGTGAGGGACTGAGGCTGTGTTAGTTAAATGCAGTGGTTTAGTTTAGTGTTGAGGTGAGTGAGGGACTGAGACTGTTAGTTAAAAACAGTGGTTTAGTGTTGAGGTGAGTGAGGGTCTGAGACTGTTACTTTAATACAGTGGTTTGGTTTAGTGTTGAGGTGAGTGAGGGACTGAGACTGTGTTAGTTAAATACAGTGGTTTAGTGTTGAGGTGAGTGAGGGACTGAGACTGTTAGTTAAATACAGTGGTTTAGTTTAGTGTTGAGGTGAGTGAAGGACTGAGACTGTTACTTTAATACAGTGGTTTATTTTAGTGTTGAGGTGAGTGAGGGTCTGAGACTGTGTTAGTTAAATACAGTGGTTTAGTGTTAAGGTGAGTGAGGGACTGAGACTGTGTTAGTTAAATACAGTGGTTTAGTGTTGAGCTGAGTGAGGGACTGAGGCTGTGTTAGTTAAATACAGTGGTTTAGTTTAGTGTTGAGGTGAGTGAGGGACTGGGACTGTGTTAGTTAAATAAAGTGGTTTAGTTTTGAGGTGAGTGAGGGACTGAGGCTGTTTTAGTTAAATGCAGTGGTTTATTTTAGTGTTGAGATGAGTGAGGGTGTGAGACTGTGTTAGTTAAATACAGTGGTTTAGTTTAGTGTTGAGGTGAGTGAGGGACTGAGACTGTTACTTTAATACAGTGGTTTAGTTTAGTGTTGAGGTGAGTGAGGGCCTGAGACTGTGTTACTTTAATACAGTGGTTTAGTTTAGTGTTGAGGTGAGTGAGGGTCTGAGACTGTGTTACTTTAATACAGTGGTTTAGTTTATTGTTGAGGTGAGTGAGGGACTGGGACTGTGTTAGTTAAATACAGTGGTTTAGTTTAGTGTTGAGGTGAGTGAGGGTCTGAGACTGTGTTAGTTAAATGCAGTGGTTTATTTTAGTGTTGAGGTGAGTGAGGGACTGAGACTGTATTGGTTAAATACAGTGGTTTAGTTTAGTGTTGAGGTGAGTGAGGGACTGAGACTATGTTACTTTAATACAGTGGTTTAGTTTAGTGTTGAGGTGAGTGAGGGACCGAGACTGTGTTAGTTAAATACAGTGGTTTAGTTTAGTGATGAGGTGAGTGAGGGTCCGAGACTGTGTTAGTTAAATACAGTGGTTTAGTTTAGTGTTGAGGTGAGTGAGGGACTGAGACTGTCTTGGTTAAATACATTGGTTTATTTTATTTTTGAGGTGAGTGAGGGACTGAGGCTGTGTTAGTTAAATGCAGTGGTTTAGTTTAGTGTTGAGGTGAGTGAGGGACTGAGACTGTTAGTTAAAAACAGTGGTTTAGTGTTGAGGTGAGTGAGGGACTGAGACTGTGTTAGTTAAATACAGTGGTTTAGTTTAGTGTTGAGGTGAATGAGGGACTGAGACTATGTTACTTTAATACAGTGGTTTATTTTAGTGTTGAGGTGAGTGAGGGTCTGAGACTGTGTTAGTTAAATACAGTGGTTTAGTTTAGTGTTGAGGTGAGTGAGGGTCTGAGACTGTGTTAGTTAAATACAGTGGTTTAGTGTTAAGGTGAGTGAGGGACTGAGACTGTTAGTTAAATACAGTGGTTTAGTGTTGAGGTGAGTGAGGGACTGAGACTGTGTTAGTTAAATACAGTGGTTTAGTTTAGTGTTGAGGTGAGTGAGGGACTGAGACTATGTTACTTTAATACAGTGGTTTATTTTAGTGTTGAGGTGAGTGAGGGACTGAGACTGTGTTAGTTAAATACAGTGGTTTAGTGTTGAGCTGAGTGAGGGACTGAGGCTGTGTTAGTTAAATGCAGTGGTTTAGTTTAGTGTTGAGGTGAGTGAGGGACTGAGACTGTTAGTTAAAAACAGTGGTTTGGTTTAGTGTTGAGGTGAGTGAGGGACTGAGACTGTGTTAGTTAAATACAGTGGTTTAGTGTTGAGGTGAGTGAGGGACTGAGACTGTGTTAGTTAAATACAGTGGTTTAGTTTAGTGTTGAGGTGAGTGAGTGACAGACTGTGTTACTTTAATACAGTGGTTTAGTTTAGTGTTGAGGTGAGTGAGGGACTGAGACTGTTACTTTAATACAGTGGTTTATTTTAGTGTTGAGGTGAGTGAGGGTCTGAGACTGTGTTACTTTAATACAGTGGTTTAGTTTATTGTTGAGGTGAGTGAGGGACTGGGACTGTGTTAGTTAAATACAGTGGTTTAGTTTAGTGTTGAGGTGAGTGAGGGTCTGAGACTGTGTTAGTTAAATGCAGTGGTTTATTTTAGTGTTGAGGTGAGTGAGGGACTGAGACTGTGTTACTTTAATACAGTGGTTTAGTTTAGTGTTGAGGTGAGTGAGGGACTGAGACTGTGTTACTTTAATACAGTGGTTTAGTTTAGTGTTGAGGTGAGTGAGGGACTGAGACTGTTAGTTAAAAACAGTGGTTTAGTGTTGAGCTGAGTGAGGGTCTGAGACTGTTACTTTAATACAGTGGTTTGGTTTAGTGTTGAGGTGAGTGAGGGACTGAGACTGTGTTAGTTAAATACAGTGGTTTAGTGTTGAGGTGAGTGAGGGACTGAGACTGTGTTAGTTAAATACAGTGGTTTAGTTTAGTGTTGAGGTGAGTGAGGGACTGAGACTGTTACTTTAATACAGTGGTTTATTTTAGTGTTGAGGTGAGTGAGGGTCTGAGACTGTGTTAGTTAAATACAGTGGTTTAGTGTTAAGGTGAGTGAGGGACTGAGACTGTGTTAGTTAAATACAGTGGTTTAGTGTTAAGGTGAGTGAGGGACTGAGACTGTGTTAGTTAAATACACTGGTTTAGTGTTGAGCTGAGTGAGGGACTGAGGCTGTGTTAGTTAAATGCAGTGGTTTATTTTAGTGTTGAGGTGAGTGAGTGACTGAGACTGTGTTACTTTAATACAGTGGTTTAGTTTAGTGTTGAGGTGAGTGAGGGACTGGGACTGTGTTAGTTAAATAAAGTGGTTTAGTTTTGAGGTGAGTGAGGGACTGAGGCTGTTTTAGTTAAATGCAGTGGTTTATTTTAGTGTTGAGATGAGTGAGTGTGTGAGACTGTGTCAGTTAAATACAGTGGTTTAGTTTAGTGTTGAGGTGAGTGAGGGACTGAGACTGTTACTTTAATACAGTGGTTTAGTTTAGTGTTGAGGTGAGTGAGGGCCTGAGACTGTGTTACTTTAATACAGTGGTTTAGTTTAGTGTTAAGGTGAGTGAGGGTCTGAGACTGTGTTACTTTAATACAGTGGTTTAGTTTATTGTTGAGGTGAGTGAGGGACTGGGACTGTGTTAGTTAAATACAGTGGTTTAGTTTAGTGTTGAGGTGAGTGAGGGTCTGAGACTGTGTTAGTTAAATGCAGTGGTTTATTTTAGTGTTGAGGTGAGTGAGGGACTGAGACTGTATTGGTTAAATACAGTGGTTTAGTTTAGTGTTGAGGTGAGTGAGGGACTGAGACTGTGTTACTTTAATACAGTGGTTTAGTTTAGTGTTGAGGTGAGTGAGGGACTGAGACTGTGTTAGTTAAATACAGTGGTTTAGTTTAGTGTTGAGGTGAGTGAGGGACTGAGACTGTGTTAGTTAAATACAGTGGTTTAGTGTTGAGCTGAGTGAGGGACTGAGGCTGTGTTAGTTAAATGCAGTGGTTTAGTTTAGTGTTGAGGTGAGTGAGGGACTGAGACTGTGTTAGTTAAATACAGTGGTTTAGTTTAGTGTTGAGGTGAGTGAGGGACTGAGACTGTTAGTTAAATACAGTGGTTTAGTGTTGAGCTGAGTGAGGGACTGAGGCTGTGTTAGTTAAATGCAGTGGTTTAGTTTAGTGTTGAGGTGAGTGAGGGACTGAGACTGTTAGTTAAAAACAGTGGTTTAGTGTTGAGCTGAGTGAGGGTCTGAGACTGTTACTTTAATACAGTGGTTTGGTTTAGTGTTGAGGTGAGTGAGGGACTGAGACTGTGTTAGTTAAATACAGTGGTTTAGTGTTGAGGTGAGTGAGGGACTGAGACTGTGTTAGTTAAATACAGTGGTTTAGTTTAGTGTTGAGGTGAGTGAGGGACTGAGACTGTTACTTTAATACAGTGGTTTATTTTAGTGTTGAGGTGAGTGAGGGTCTGAGACTGTGTTAGTTAAATACAGTGGTTTAGTGTTAAGGTGAGTGAGGGACTGAGACTGTGTTAGTTAAATACAGTGGTTTAGTGTTGAGCTGAGTGAGGGACTGAGGCTGTGTTAGTTAAATACAGTGGTTTAGTTTAGTGTTGAGGTGAGTGAGGGACTGGGACTGTGTTAGTTAAATAAAGTGGTTTAGTTTTGAGGTGAGTGAGGGACTGAGGCTGTTTTAGTTAAATGCAGTGGTTTATTTTAGTGTTGAGATGAGTGAGGGTGTGAGACTGTGTCAGTTAAATACAGTGGTTTAGTTTAGTGTTGAGGTGAGTGAGGGACTGAGACTGTTACTTTAATACAGTGGTTTATTTTAGTGTTGAGGTGAGTGAGGGTCTGAGACTGTGTTAGTTAAATACAGTGGTTTAGTTTAGTGTTGAGGTGAGTGAGGGACTGAGACTGTCAGTTAAATGCAATGGTTTATTTTAGTGTTGAGGTGAGTGAGGGTGTGACACTGTATTAGTTAAATGCAGTGGTTTATTTTAGTGTTGAGATGAGTGAGGGTGTGAGACTGTGTTACTTTAATACAGTGGTTTAGTTTAGTGTTGAGGTGAGTGAGGGTCTGAGACTGTGTTACTTTAATACAGTGGTTTAGTTTATTGTTGAGGTGAGTGAGGGACTGGGACTGTGTTAGTTAAATACAGTGGTTTAGTTTAGTGTTGAGGTGAGTGAGGGTCTGAGACTGTGTTAGTTAAATGCAGTGGTTTATTTTAGTGTTGAGGTGAGTGAGGGACTGAGACTGTATTGGTTAAATACAGTGGTTTAGTTTAGTGTTGAGGTGAGTGAGGGACTGAGACTATGTTACTTTAATACAGTGGTTTAGTTTAGTGTTGAGGTGAGTGAGGGACCGAGACTGTGTTAGTTAAATACAGTGGTTTAGTTTAGTGATGAGGTGAGTGAGGGTCCGAGACTGTGTTAGTTAAATACGGTGGTTTAGTTTAGTGTTGAGGTGAGTGAGGGACTGAGACTGTCTTGGTTAAATACATTGGTTTATTTTAGTGTTGAGGTGAGTGAGGGACTGAGGCTGTGTTAGTTAAATGCAGTGGTTTAGTTTAGTGTTGAGGTGAGTGAGGGACTGAGACTGTTAGTTAAAAACAGTGGTTTAGTGTTGAGGTGAGTGAGGGACTGAGACTGTGTTAGTTAAATACAGTGGTTTAGTTTAGTGTTGAGGTGAATGAGGGACTGAGACTATGTTACTTTAATACAGTGGTTTATTTTAGTGTTGAGGTGAGTGAGGGACTGGGACTGTGTTAGTTAAATACAGTGGTTTAGTTTAGTGTTGAGGTGAGTGAGGGTCTGAGACTGTGTTAGTTAAATACAGTGGTTTAGTTTAGTGTTGAGGTGAGTGAGGGTCTGAGACTGTGTTAGTTAAATACAGTGGTTTAGTGTTAAGGTGAGTGAGGGACTGAGACTGTTAGTTAAATACAGTGGTTTAGTGTTGAGGTGAGTGAGGGACTGAGACTGTGTTAGTTAAATACAGTGGTTTAGTTTAGTGTTGAGGTGAGTGAGGGACTGAGACTATGTTACTTTAATACAGTGGTTTATTTTAGTGTTGAGGTGAGTGAGGGACTGAGACTGTGTTAGTTAAATACAGTGGTTTAGTGTTGAGCTGAGTGAGGGACTGAGGCTGTGTTAGTTAAATGCAGTGGTTTAGTTTAGTGTTGAGGTGAGTGAGGGACTGAGACTGTTAGTTAAAAACAGTGGTTTGGTTTAGTGTTGAGGTGAGTGAGGGACTGAGACTGTGTTAGTTAAATACAGTGGTTTAGTTTAGTGTTGAGGTGAGTGAGGGACTGAGACTGTGTTAGTTAAATACAGTGGTTTAGTTTAGTGTTGAGGTGAGTGAGTGACAGACTGTGTTACTTTAATACAGTGGTTTAGTTTAGTGTTGAGGTGAGTGAGGGACTGAGACTGTTACTTTAATACAGTGGTTTATTTTAGTGTTGAGGTGAGTGAGGGTCTGAGACTGTTAGTTAAATACAGTGGTTTAGTGTTAAGGTGAGTGAGGGACTGAGACTGTGTTAGTTAAATACAGTGGTTTAGTGTTGAGCTGAGTGAGGGACTGAGGCTGTGTTAGTTAAATGCAGTGGTTTATTTTAGTGTTGAGGTGAGTGAGTGACAGACTGTGTTACTTTAATACAGTGGTTTAGTGTTAAGGTGAGTGAGGGACTGAGACTGTGTTACTTTAATACAGTGGTTTAGTGTTGAGGTGAGTGAGGGACTGAGATTGTGTTAGTTCAATACAGTGGTTTAGTTTAGTGTTGAGGTGAGTAAGGGACTGAGTCTGTGTTACTTTAATACAGTGGTTTATTTTAGTGTTGAGGTGAGTGAGGGACTGGCACTGTGTTAGTTAAATACAGTGGTTTAGTTTAGTGTTGAGGTGAGTGAGGGTCTGAGACTGTGTTAGTTAAATGCAGTGGTTTATTCTAGTGTTGAGGTGAGTGAGGGACTGAGACTGTATTGGTTAAATACAGTGGTTTAGTTTAGTGTTGAGGTGAGTGAGGGACTGAGACTGTGTTACTTTAATACAGTGGTTTAGTTTAGTGTTGAGGTGAGTGAGGGTCTGAGACTGTGTTACTTTAATACAGTGGTTTAGTTTGTTGTTGAGCTGAGTGAGGGACTGGGACTGTGTTAGTTAAATACAGTGGTTTAGTTTAGTGTTGAGGTGAGTGAGGGTCCGAGACTGTGTTAGTTAAATACAGTGGTTTAGTTTAGTGATGAGGTGAGTGAGGGTCCGAGACTGTGTTAGTTAAATACGGTGGTTTAGTTTAGTGTTGAGGTGAGTGAGGGACTGAGACTGTCTTGGTTAAATACATTGGTTTATTTTAGTGTTGAGGTGAGTGAGGGACTGAGGCTGTGTTAGTTAAATGCAGTGGTTTAGTTTAGTGTTGAGGTGAGTGAGGGACTGAGACTGTTAGTTAAAAACAGTGGTTTAGTGTTGAGGTGAGTGAGGGACTGAGACTGTGTTAGTTAAATACAGTGGTTTAGTTTAGTGTTGAGGTGAATGAGGGACTGAGACTATGTTACTTTAATACAGTGGTTTATTTTAGTGTTGAGGTGAGTGAGGGTCTGAGACTGTGTTAGTTAAATACAGTGGTTTAGTTTAGTGTTGAGGTGAGTGAGGGTCTGAGACTGTGTTAGTTAAATACAGTGGTTTAGTGTTAAGGTGAGTGAGGGACTGAGACTGTTAGTTAAATACAGTGGTTTAGTGTTGAGGTGAGTGAGGGACTGAGACTGTGTTAGTTAAATACAGTGGTTTAGTTTAGTGTTGAGGTGAGTGAGGGACTGAGACTGTGTTAGTTAAATACAGTGGTTTAGTGTTGAGCTGAGTGAGGGACTGAGGCTGTGTTAGTTAAATGCAGTGGTTTAGTTTAGTGTTGAGGTGAGTGAGGGACTGAGACTGTTAGTTAAAAACAGTGGTTTGGTTTAGTGTTGAGGTGAGTGAGGGACTGAGACTGTGTTAGTTAAATACAGTGGTTTAGTTTAGTGTTGAGGTGAGTGAGGGACTGAGACTGTGTTAGTTAAATACAGTGGTTTAGTTTAGTGTTGAGGTGAGTGAGTGACAGACTGTGTTACTTTAATACAGTGGTTTAGTTTAGTGTTGAGGTGAGTGAGGGACTGAGACTGTTACTTTAATACAGTGGTTTATTTTAGTGTTGAGGTGAGTGAGGGTCTGAGACTGTGTTAGTTAAATACAGTGGTTTAGTGTTAAGGTGAGTGAGGGACTGAGACTGTGTTAGTTAAATACAGTGGTTTAGTGTTGAGCTGAGTGAGGGACTGAGGCTGTGTTAGTTAAATGCAGTGGTTTATTTTAGTGTTGAGGTGAGTGAGTGACAGACTGTGTTACTTTAATACAGTGGTTTAGTTTAGTGTTGAGGTGAGTGAGGGACTGAGACTGTGTTAGTTCAATACAGTGGTTTAGTGTTAAGGTGAGTGAGGGACTGAGACTGTGTTACTTTAATACAGTGGTTTAGTGTTGAGGTGAGTGAGGGACTGAGATTGTGTTAGTTCAATACAGTGGTTTAGTTTAGTGTTGAGGTGAGTAAGGGACTGAGTCTGTGTTACTTTAATACAGTGGTTTATTTTAGTGTTGAGGTGAGTGAGGGACTGGCACTGTGTTAGTTAAATACAGTGGTTTAGTTTAGTGTTGAGGTGAGTGAGGGTCTGAGACTGTGTTAGTTAAATGCAGTGGTTTATTCTAGTGTTGAGGTGAGTGAGGGACTGAGACTGTATTGGTTAAATACAGTGGTTTAGTTTAGTGTTGAGGTGAGTGAGGGACTGAGACTGTGTTACTTTAATACAGTGGTTTAGTTTAGTGTTGAGGTGAGTGAGGGTCTGAGACTGTGTTACTTTAATACAGTGGTTTAGTTTGTTGTTGAGCTGAGTGAGGGACTGGGACTGTGTTAGTTAAATACAGTGGTTTAGTTTAGTGTTGAGGTGAGTGAGGGTCTGAGACTGTGTTAGTTAAATGCAGTGGTTTATTTTAGTGTTGAGGTGAGTGAGGGACTGAGACTGTATTGGTTAAATACAGTGGTTTAATTTAGTGTTGAGGTGAGTGAGGGACTGAGACTGTGTTACTTTAATACAGTGGTTTATTTTAGTGTTGAGGTGAGTGAGGGTCTGAGACTGTGTTACTTTAATACAGTGGTTTAGTTTAGTGATGAGGTGAGTGAGGGACTGGGACTGTGTTAGTTAAATAAAGTGGTTTAGTTTTGAGGTGAGTGAGGGACTGAGGCTGTTTTAGTTAAATGCAGTGGTTTATTTTAGTGTTGAGATTAGTGAGGGTGTGAGACTGTGTCAGTTAAATACAGTGGTTTAGTTTAGTGTTGAGGTGAGTGAGGGACTGAGACTGTTACTTTAATACAGTGGTTTAGTTTAGTGTTGAGGTGAGTGAGGGCCTGAGACTGTGTTAGTTAAATACAGTGGTTTAGTTCAGTGTTGAGGTGAGTGAGGGACTGAGACTGTGTTAGGTAAATACAGTGGTTTAGTGTTGAGGTGAGTGAGGGACTGAGACTGTGTTACTTTAATACAGTGGTTTAGTTTAGTGTTGAGGTGAGTGAGGGACTGAGACTGTGTTAGTTAAATACAGTGGTTTAGTGTTAAGGTGAGTGAGGGACTGAGACTGTGTTACTTTAATACAGTGGTTTAGTTTAGTGTTGAGGTGAGTGAGGGACTGGGACTGTGTTAGTTAAATAAAGTGGTTTAGTTTTGAGGTGAGTGAGGGACTGAGGCTGTTTTAGTTAAATGCAGTGGTTTATTTTAGTGTTGAGATGAGTGAGGGTGTGAGACTGTGTCAGTTAAATACAGTGGTTTAGTTTAGTGTTGAGGTGAGAGGGACTGAGACTGTTAGTTAAATACAGTGGTTTATTTTAGTGTTGAGGTGAGTGAGGGACTGAGACTGTGTTAGTTAAATACAGTGGTTTATTTTAGTGTTGAGGTGAGTGAGGGTGTGAGACTGTGTGAGTAAATACAGTGGTTTGGTTTAGTGTTGAGGTGAGTGAGGGACTGAGACTGTGTTAGTTAAATACAGTGGTTTAGTTTAGTGTTGAGGTGAGTGAGGGACTGAGACTGTGTTAGTTAAATACAGTGGTTTAGTTTAGTGTTGAGGTGAATGAGGGACTGAGACTATGTTACTTTAATACAGTGGTTTATTTTAGTGTTGAGGTGAGTGAGGGTCTGAGACTGTGTTAGTTAAATACAGTGGTTTAGTTTAGTGTTGAGGTGAGTGAGGGTCTGAGACTGTGTTAGTTAAATACAGTGGTTTAGTGTTAAGGTGAGTGAGGGACTGAGACTGTTAGTTAAATACAGTGGTTTAGTGTTGAGGTGAGTGAGGGACTGAGACTGTGTTAGTTAAATACAGTGGTTTAGTTTAGTGTTGAGGTGAGTGAGGGACTGAGACTATGTTACTTTAATACAGTGGTTTATTTTAGTGTTGAGGTGAGTGAGGGACTGAGACTGTGTTAGTTAAATACAGTGGTTTAGTGTTGAGCTGAGTGAGGGACTGAGGCTGTGTTAGTTAAATGCAGTGGTTTAGTTTAGTGTTGAGGTGAGTGAGGGACTGAGACTGTTAGTTAAAAACAGTGGTTTGGTTTAGTGTTGAGGTGAGTGAGGGACTGAGACTGTGTTAGTTAAATACAGTGGTTTAGTGTTGAGGTGAGTGAGGGACTGAGACTGTGTTAGTTAAATACAGTGGTTTAGTTTAGTGTTGAGGTGAGTGAGTGACAGACTGTGTTACTTTAATACAGTGGTTTAGTTTAGTGTTGAGGTGAGTGAGGGACTGAGACTGTTACTTTAATACAGTGGTTTATTTTAGTGTTGAGGTGAGTGAGGGTCTGAGACTGTGTTAGTTAAATACAGTGGTTTAGTGTTAAGGTGAGTGAGGGACTGAGACTGTGTTAGTTAAATACAGTGGTTTAGTGTTGAGCTGAGTGAGGGACTGAGGCTGTGTTAGTTAAATGCAGTGGTTTATTTTAGTGTTGAGGTGAGTGAGTGACAGACTGTGTTACTTTAATACAGTGGTTTAGTTTAGTGTTGAGGTGAGTGAGGGACTGAGACTGTGTTAGTTCAATACAGTGGTTTAGTGTTAAGGTGAGTGAGGGACTGAGACTGTCTTACTTTAATACAGTGGTTTAGTGTTGAGGTGAGTGAGGGACTGAGATTGTGTTAGTTCAATACAGTGGTTTAGTTTAGTGTTGAGGTGAGTAAGGGACTGAGTCTGTGTTACTTTAATACAGTGGTTTATTTTAGTGTTGAGGTGAGTGAGGGACTGGCACTGTGTTAGTTAAATACAGTGGTTTAGTTTAGTGTTGAGGTGAGTGAGGGTCTGAGACTGTGTTACTTTAATACAGTGGTTTAGTTTGTTGTTGAGCTGAGTGAGGGACTGGGACTGTGTTAGTTAAATACAGTGGTTTAGTTTAGTGTTGAGGTGAGTGAGGGTCTGAGACTGTGTTAGTTAAATGCAGTGGTTTATTTTAGTGTTGAGGTGAGTGAGGGACTGAGACTGTATTGGTTAAATACAGTGGTTTAATTTAGTGTTGAGGTGAGTGAGGGACTGAGACTGTGTTACTTTAATACAGTGGTTTATTTTAGTGTTGAGGTGAGTGAGGGTCTGAGACTGTGTTACTTTAATACAGTGGTTTAGTTTAGTGATGAGGTGAGTGAGGGACTGGGACTGTGTTAGTTAAATAAAGTGGTTTAGTTTTGAGGTGAGTGAGGGACTGAGGCTGTTTTAGTTAAATGCAGTGGTTTATTTTAGTGTTGAGATGAGTGAGGGTGTGAGACTGTGTCAGTTAAATACAGTGGTTTAGTTTAGTGTTGAGGTGAGTGAGGGACTGAGACTGTTACTTTAATACAGTGGTTTAGTTTAGTGTTGAGGTGAGTGAGGGCCTGAGACTGTGTTAGTTAAATACAGTGGTTTAGTTCAGTGTTGAGGTGAGTGAGGGACTGAGACTGTGTTAGGTAAATACAGTGGTTTAGTGTTGAGGTGAGTGAGGGACTGAGACTGTGTTACTTTAATACAGTGGTTTAGTTTAGTGTTGAGGTGAGTGAGGGACTGAGACTGTGTTAGTTAAATACAGTGGTTTAGTGTTAAGGTGAGTGAGGGACTGAGACTGTGTTACTTTAATACAGTGGTTTAGTTTAGTGTTGAGGTGAGTGAGGGACTGGGACTGTGTTAGTTAAATAAAGTGGTTTAGTTTTGAGGTGAGTGAGGGACTGAGGCTGTTTTAGTTAAATGCAGTGGTTTATTTTAGTGTTGAGATGAGTGAGGGTGTGAGACTGTGTCAGTTAAATACAGTGGTTTAGTTTAGTGTTGAGGTGAGAGGGACTGAGACTGTTAGTTAAATACAGTGGTTTATTTTAGTGTTGAGGTGAGTGAGGGACTGAGACTGTGTTAGTTAAATACAGTGGTTTATTTTAGTGTTGAGGTGAGTGAGGGTGTGAGACTGTGTGAGTAAATACAGTGGTTTGGTTTAGTGTTGAGGTGAGTGAGGGACTGAGACTGTGTTAGTTAAATACAGTGGTTTAGTTTAGTGTTGAGGTGAGTGAGGGACTGAGACTATGTTACTTTAATACAGTGGTTCATTTTAGTGTTGAGGTGAGTGAGGGTCTGAGACTGTGTTAGTTAAATACAATGGTTTAGTGTTGAGGTGAGTGAGGGACTGAGACTGTTACTTTAATACAGTGGTTTATTTTAGTGTTGAGGTGAGTGAGGGACTGAGACTGTTAGTTAAATACAGTGGTTTAGTTTAGTGTTGAGGTGAGTGAGGGACTGAGACTGTGTTAGTTAAATACAGTGGTTTAGTGTTAAGGTGAATGAGGGACTGAGACTGTGTTAGTTAAATACAGTGGTTTAGTGTTGAGCTGAGTGAGGGACTGAGGCTGTGTTAGTTAAATGCAGTGGTTTATTTTAGTGTTGAGGTGAGTGAGTGACTGAGACTGTGTTACTTTAATACAGTGGTTTATTTTAGTGTTGAGGTGAGTGAGGGTCCAAGACTGTGTTAGTTAAATACAGTGGTTTAGTTTAGTGTTGAGGTGAGTGAGGGACTGAGACTGTGTTACTTTAATACAGTGATTTATTTTAGTGTTGAGGTGAGTGAGGGTGTGAGACTGTGTTAGTTAAATACAGTGGTTTAGTTTAGTGTTGAGGTGAGTGAGGGACTGAGACTATGTTACTTTAATACAGTGGTTTATTTTAGTGTTGAGGTGAGTGAGGGTCTGAGACTGTGTTACTTTAATACAGTGGTTTAGTTTAGTGTTAAGGTGAGTGAGGGTCCGAGACTGTGTTAGTTAAATACAGTGGTTTAGTTTAGTGTTGAGGTGAGTGAGGGACTGAGACTGTGTTAGTTAAATACAGTGGTTTAGTTTAGTGTTGAGGTGAGTGAGGGACTGAGACTGTTAGTTAAATACAGTGGTTTAGTGTTGAGGTGAGTGAGGGACTGAGACTGTGTTACTTTAATACAGTGGTTTAGTGTTGAGGTGAGTGAGGGACTGAGATTGTGTTACTTTAATACAGTGGTTTAGTTTAGTGTTGAGGTGAGTGAGGGACTGAGACTGTGTTACTTTAATACAGTGGTTTAGTTTAGTGTTGAGGTGAGTGAGGGTCTGAGATTGTGTTAGTTAAATACAGTGGTTTATTTTAGTGTTGATGTGAATGAGGGACTGAGACTGTGTTAGTTAAATACAGTGGTTTAGTGTTAAGGTGAGTGAGGGACTGAGACTGTGTTACTTTAATACAGTGGTTTAGTTTAGTGTTGAGGTGAGTGAGGGACTGAGACTGTGCTACTTTAATACAGTGGTTTATTTTAGTGTTGAGGTGAGCGAGGGTCCGAGACTGTGTTAGTTAAATACGGTGGTTTAGTTTAGTGTTGAGGTGAGTGAGGGACTGAGACTGTCTTGGTTAAATACATTGGTTTATTTTAGTGTTGAGGTGAGTGAGGGTGTGAGACTGTGTTAGTTAAATACAGTGGTTTAGTGTTGAGGTGAGTGAGGGACTGAGACTGTATTGGTTAAATACAGTGGTTTAGTTTAGTGTTGAGGTGAGTGAGGGACTGAGACTGTGTTAGGTAAATACAGTGGTTTAGTGTTGAGGTGAGTGAGGGACTGAGACTGTGTTAGGTAAATACAGTGGTTTAGTGTTGAGGTGAGTGAGGGACTGAGACTGTGTTACTTTAATACAGTGGTTTAGTTTAGTGTTGAGGTGAGTGAGGGACTGAGACTGTGTTAGTTAAATACAGTGGTTTAGTGTTAAGGTGAGTGAGGGACTGAGACTGTGTTACTTTAATACAGTGGTTTAGTTTAGTGTTGAGGTGAGTGAGGGACTGGGACTGTGTTAGTTAAATAAAGTGGTTTAGTTTTGAGGTGAGTGAGGGACTGAGGCTGTTTTAGTTAAATACAGTGGTTTAGTTTAGTGTTGAGGTGAGTGAGGGACTGAGACTATGTTACTTTAATACAGTGGTTCATTTTAGTGTTGAGGTGAGTGAGGGTCTGAGACTGTGTTAGTTAAATGCAGTGGTTTAGTTTTGTGTTGAGGTGAGTGAGGGACTGAGACTGTGTTAGTTAAATACAATGGTTTAGTGTTGAGGTGAGTGAGGGACTGAGACTGTTAGTTAAATACAGTGGTTTAGTTTAGTGTTGAGGTGAGTGAGGGACTGAGACTGTGTTAGTTAAATACAGTGGTTTAGTGTTAAGGTGAATGAGGGACTGAGACTGTGTTAGTTAAATACAGTGGTTTAGTTTAGTGTTGAGGTGAGTGAGGGACTGAGACTATGTTACTTTAATACAGTGGTTCATTTTAGTGTTGAGGTGAGTGAGGGTCTGAGACTGTGTTAGTTAAATGCAGTGGTTTAGTTTTGTGTTGAGGTGAGTGAGGGACTGAGACTGTGTTAGTTAAATACAATGGTTTAGAGTTGAGGTGAGTGAGGGACTGAGACTGTTAGTTAAATACAGTGGTTTAGTTTAGTGTTGAGGTGAGTGAGGGACTGAGACTGTGTTAGTTAAATACAGTGGTTTAGTGTTGAGCTGAGTGAGGGACTGAGGCTGTGTTAGTTAAATGCAGTGGTTTAGTTTAGTGTTGAGGTGAGTGAGGGACTGAGACTGTGTTAGTTAAATACAATGGTTTAGTGTTGAGGTGAGTGAGGGACTGAGACTGTTAGTTAAATACAGTGGTTTAGTTTAGTGTTGAGGTGAGTGAGGGACTGAGACTGTTAGTTAAAAACAGTGGTTTAGTGTTGAGCTGAGTGAGGGTCTGAGACTGTTACTTTAATACAGTGGTTTAGTTTAGTGTTGAGGTGAGTGAGGGTCTGAGACTGTGTTAGTTAAATACAGTGGTTTAGTGTTAAGGTGAGTGAGGGACTGAGACTGTGTTAGTTAAATACAGTGGTTTAGTGTTGAGCTGAGTGAGGGACTGAGGCTGTGTTAGTTAAATGCAGTGGTTTATTTTAGTGTTGAGGTGAGTGAGTGACTGAGACTGTGTTACTTTAATACAGTGGTTTATTTTAGTGATGAGGTGAGTGAGGGTCCAAGACTGTGTTAGTTAAATACAGTGGTTTAGTTTAGTGTTGAGGTGAGTGAGGGACTGAGACTATGTTACTTTAATACAGTGGTTTATTTTAGTGTTGAGGTGAGTGAGGGTCTGAGACTGTGATACTTTAATACAGTGGTTTAGTTTAGTGTTAAGGTGAGTGATGGACTGAGACTGTGTTAGTTAAATACAATGGTTTATTTTAGTTTTGCAGTGGTTTATTTTAGTGTTGAGGTGAGTGAGGGTGTGACTCTGTGTTGGTTAAATACAGTGGTTTAGTGTTGAGGTGAGTGAGGGACTGAGACTGTGTTACTTTAATACAGTGGTTTAGTGTTGAGGTGAGTGAGGGTGTGACACTGTGTTAGTTAAATACAGTGGTTTCTTTTAGTGTTGAGGTGAGTGAGGGTCTGAGATTTTGTTAGTTAAATACAGTGGTTTCTTTTAGTGTTGAGGTGAGTGAGGGTCTGAGATTTTGTTAGTTAAATACAGTGGTTTATTTTAGTGTTGATGTGAATGAGGGACTGAGACTGTGTTAGTTAAATACAGTGGTTTAGTGTTAAGGTGAGTGAGGGACTGAGACTGTGTTACTTTAATACAGTGGTTTAGTTTAGTGTTGAGGTGAGTGAGGGACTGAGACTGTGTTAGTTAAATACAGTGGTTTAGTGTTGAGGTGAGTGAGGGACTGAGACTGTGCTACTTTAATACAGTGGTTTATTTTAGTGTTGAGGTGAGTGAGGGTCCGAGACTGTGTTAGTTAAATACAGTGGTTTAGTTTAGTGTTGAGGTGAGTGAGGGTCCGAGACTGTGTTAGTTAAATACAGTGGTTTAGTTTAGTGTTGAGGTGAGTGAGGGACTGAGACTATGTTACTTTAATACAGTGGTTCATTTTAGTGTTGAGGTGAGTGAGGGTCTGAGACTGTGTTAGTTAAATACAGTGGTTTATTTTAGTGTTGAGGTGAGTGAGCGTCTGAGACTGTGTTAGTTAAATGCAGTGGTTTAGTTTTGTGTTGAGGTGAGTGAGAGACTGAGAGTGTGTTAGTTAAATACAATGGTTTAGTGTTGAGGTGAGTGAGGGACTGAGACTGTTACTTTAACACAGTGGTTTATTTTAGTGTTGAGGTGAGTGAGGGTCCGAGACTGTGTTAGTTAAATACAGTGGTTTAGTTTAGTGTTGAGGTGAGTGAGGGTCTGAGACTGTATTAGTTAAATACAGTGGTTTAGTTTTGAGGTGAGTGAGGGACTGAGACTGTCTTGGTTAAATACATTGGTTTATTTTAGTGTTGAGGTGAGTGAGGGACTGAGACTGTGTTAGTTAATTACAGTGGTTTATTTTAGTGTTGAGGTGAGTGAGGGTGTGAGACTGTGTTAGTTAAATAAAGTGGTTTATTTTAGTGTTGAGGTGAGTGAGGGACTGAGACTGTGTTAGGTAAATACAGTGGTTTGGTGTTGAGGTGAGTGAGGGACTTAGACTGTGTTAGTTAAATACAGTGGTTTAGTTTAGTGTTGAGGTGAGTGAGGGTCTGAGACTGTGTTACTTTAATACAGTGGTTTAGTGTTGAGGTGAGTGAGGGACTGAGACTGTTACTTTAATACAGTGGTTTATTTTACTGTTGAGGTGAGTGAGGGTCCGAGACTGTATTAGTTAAATGCAGTGGTTTAGTTTTGTGTTGAGGTGAGTGAGGGACTGAGAGTGTGTTAGTTAAATACAATGGTTTAGTGTTGAGGTGAGTGAGGGACTGAGACTGTTACTTTAATACAGTGGTTTATTTTAGTGTTGAGGTGAGTGATGGTCCGAGACTGTTAGTTATATACAGTGGTTTAGTTTAGTGTTGAGGTGAGTGAGGGTCCGAGACTGTATTAGTTAAATGCAGTGGTTTAGTTTTGTGTTGAGGTGAGTGAGGGTCTGAGACTGTGTTAGTTAAATACAGTGGTTTAGTGTTAAGGTGAGTGAGGGACTGAGACTGTGTTAGTTAAATACAGTGGTTTAGTGTTGAGCTGAGTGAGGATCTGAGACTGTGTTACTTTAATACAGTGGTTTGGTTTAGTGTTAAAGTGAGTGAGGGTCCGAGACTGTGTTAGTTAAATACAGTGGTTTAGTTTAGTGTTGAGGTGAGTGAGGGACTGAGACTGTGTTACTTTAATACAGTGGTTTATTTTAGTGTTGAGGTGAGTGAGGGTCTGAGACTGTGTTAGTTAAATACAGTGGTTTATTTTAGTGTTGAGGTGAGTGATGGACTGAGACTGTGTTAGTTAAATACAGTGGTTTATTTTAGTTTTGCAGTGGTTTATTTTAGTGTTGAGGTGAGTGAGGGTGTGACACTGTGTTAGTTAAATACAGTGGTTTAGTTTAGTGTTGAGGTGAGTGAGGGACTGAGACTGTGTTACTTTAATACAGTGGTTTAGTTTTGAGGTGAGTGAGGGACTGAGACTGTGTTAGTTAAATACAGTGGTTTAGTTTAGTGTTGAGGTGAGTGAGGGTCTGAGACTGTGTTAGTTAAATAAAGTGGTTTAGTTTTGAGGTGAGTGAGGGACTGAGGCTGTTTTAGTTAAATGCAGTGGTTTATTTTAGTGTTGAGATGAGTGAGGGTGTGAGACTGTCAGTTAAATACAGTGGTTTAGTTTAGTGTTGAGGTGAGTGAGGGACTGAGACTGTGTTAGTTAAATATAGTGGTTTATTTTAGTGTTGAGGTGAGTGAGGGACTGAGACTGTGTTAGTTAAATACAGTGGTTTATTTTAGTGTTGAGGTGAGTGAGGGTGTGAGACTGTGTTAGTTAAATACAGTGGTTTATTTTAGTGTTGAGGTGAGTGAGGGTCTGAGACTGTGTTAGTTAAATGCAGTGGTTTAGTTTTGTGTTGAGGTGAGTGAGGGACTGAGACTGTGTTAGTTAAATACAATGGTTTAGTGTTGAGGTGAGTGAGGGACTGAGACTGTTAGTTAAATACAGTGGTTTAGTTTAGTGTTGAGGTGAGTGAGGGACTGAGACTGTGTTAGTTAAATACAGTGGTTTAGTGTTGAGCTGAGTGAGGGACTGAGGCTGTGTTAGTTAAATGCAGTGGTTTAGTTTAGTGTTGAGGTGAGTGAGGGACTGAGACTGTTAGTTAAAAACAGTGGTTTAGTGTTGAGCTGAGTGAGGGTCTGAGACTGTTACTTTAATACAGTGGTTTAGTTTAGTGTTGAGGTGAGTGAGGGTCTGAGACTGTGTTAGTTAAATACAGTGGTTTAGTGTTAAGGTGAGTGAGGGACTGAGACTGTGTTAGTTAAATACAGTGGTTTAGTGTTGAGCTGAGTGAGGGACTGAGGCTGTGTTAGTTAAATGCAGTGGTTTATTTTAGTGTTGAGGTGAGTGAGTGACTGAGACTGTGTTACTTTAATACAGTGGTTTATTTTAGTGTTGAGGTGAGTGAGGGTCCAAGACTGTGTTAGTTAAATACAGTGGTTTAGTTTAGTGTTGAGGTGAGTGAGGGACTGAGACTATGTTACTTTAATACAGTGGTTTATTTTAGTGTTGAGGTGAGTGAGGGTCTGAGACTGTGATACTTTAATACAGTGGTTTAGTTTAGTGTTAAGGTGAGTGATGGACTGAGACTGTGTTAGTTAAATACAATGGTTTATTTTAGTTTTGCAGTGGTTTATTTTAGTGTTGAGGTGAGTGAGGGTGTGACTCTGTGTTGGTTAAATACAGTGGTTTAGTGTTGAGGTGAGTGAGGGACTGAGACTGTGTTACTTTAATACAGTGGTTTAGTGTTGAGGTGAGTGAGGGACTGAGACTGTGTTACTTTAATACAGTGGTTTAGTTTAGTGTTGAGGTGAGTGAGGGACTGAGACTGTGTTACTTTAATACAGTGGTTTAGTTTAGTGTTGAGGTGAGTGAGGGTGTGACACTGTGTTAGTTAAATACAGTGGTTTCTTTTAGTGTTGAGGTGAGTGAGGGTCTGAGATTTTGTTAGTTAAATACAGTGGTTTATTTTAGTGTTGATGTGAATGAGGGACTGAGACTGTGTTAGTTAAATACAGTGGTTTAGTGTTAAGGTGAGTGAGGGACTGAGACTGTGTTACTTTAATACAGTGGTTTAGTTTAGTGTTGAGGTGAGTGAGGGACTGAGACTGTGTTAGTTAAATACAGTGGTTTAGTGTTGAGGTGAGTGAGGGACTGAGACTGTGCTACTTTAATACAGTGGTTTATTTTAGTGTTGAGGTGAGTGAGGGTCCGAGACTGTGTTAGTTAAATACAGTGGTTTAGTTTAGTGTTGAGGTGAGTGAGGGTCCGAGATGGTTTGAGTAAATACAGTGGTTTAGTTTAGTGTTGAGGTGAGTGAGGGACTGAGACTGTGTTAGTTAAATACAGTGGTTTAGTTTAGTGTTGAGGTGAGTGAGGGACTGAGACTATGTTACTTTAATACAGTGGTTCATTTTAGTGTTGAGGTGAGTGAGGGTCTGAGACTGTGTTAGTTAAATACAGTGGTTTATTTTAGTGTTGAGGTGAGTGAGCGTCTGAGACTGTGTTAGTTAAATGCAGTGGTTTAGTTTTGTGTTGAGGTGAGTGAGAGACTGAGAGTGTGTTAGTTAAATACAATGGTTTAGTGTTGAGGTGAGTGAGGGACTGAGACTGTTACTTTAACACAGTGGTTTATTTTAGTGTTGAGGTGAGTGAGGGTCCGAGACTGTGTTAGTTAAATACAGTGGTTTAGTTTAGTGTTGAGGTGAGTGAGGGTCTGAGACTGTATTAGTTAAATACAGTGGTTTAGTTTTGAGGTGAGTGAGGGACTGAGACTGTCTTGGTTAAATACATTGGTTTATTTTAGTGTTGAGGTGAGTGAGGGACTGAGACTGTGTTAGTTAATTACAGTGGTTTATTTTAGTGTTGAGGTGAGTGAGGGTGTGAGACTGTGTTAGTTAAATAAAGTGGTTTATTTTAGTGTTGAGGTGAGTGAGGGACTGAGACTGTGTTAGGTAAATACAGTGGTTTGGTGTTGAGGTGAGTGAGGGTCTGAGACTGTGTTACTTTAATACAGTGGTTTAGTGTTGAGGTGAGTGAGGGACTGAGACTGTTACTTTAATACAGTGGTTTATTTTAGTGTTGAGGTGAGTGATGGTCCGAGACTGTTAGTTATATACAGTGGTTTAGTTTAGTGTTGAGGTGAGTGAGGGTCCGAGACTGTATTAGTTAAATGCAGTGGTTTAGTTTTGTGTTGAGGTGAGTGAGGGTCTGAGACTGTGTTAGTTAAATACAGTGGTTTAGTGTTAAGGTGAGTGAGGGACTGAGACTGTGTTAGTTAAATACAGTGGTTTAGTGTTGAGCTGAGTGAGGATCTGAGACTGTGTTACTTTAATACAGTGGTTTGGTTTAGTGTTAAGGTGAGTGAGGGTCCGAGACTGTGTTAGTTAAATACAGTGGTTTAGTTTAGTGTTGAGGTGAGTGAGGGACTGAGACTGTGTTACTTTAATACAGTGGTTTATTTTAGTGTTGAGGTGAGTGAGGGTCTGAGACTGTGTTAGTTAAATACAGTGGTTTATTTTAGTGTTGAGGTGAGTGATGGACTGAGACTGTGTTAGTTAAATACAGTGGTTTATTTTAGTTTTGCAGTGGTTTATTTTAGTGTTGAGGTGAGTGAGGGTGTGACACTGTGTTAGTTAAATACAGTGGTTTAGTTTAGTGTTGAGGTGAGTGAGGGACTGAGACTGTGTTAGTTAAATACAGTGGTTTAGTGTTGAGGTGAGTGAGGGACTGAGATTGTGTTACTTTAATACAGTGGTTTAGTGTTGAGGTGAGTGAGGGACTGAGACTGTGTTAGTTAAATACAGTGGTTTAGTTTAGTGTTGAGGTGAGTGAGGGACTGAGACTGTGTTACTTTAATACAGTGGTTTAGTGTTGAGGTGAGTGAGGGACTGAGATTGTGTTACTTTAATACAGTGGTTTAGTTTAGTGTTGAGGTGAGTGAGGGACTGAGACTGTGTTACTTTAATACAGTGGTTTAGTTTAGTGTTGAGGTGAGTGAGGGTGTGACACTGTTAGTTAAATACAGTGGTTTCTTTTAGTGTTGAGGTGAGTGAGGGTCTGAGATTGTGTTACTTTAATACAGTGGTTTAGTTTAGTGTTGAGGTGAGTGAGGGACTGGGACTGTGTTAGTTAAATACAGTGGTTTATTTTAGTGTTGAGGTGAATGAGGGACTGAGACTGTGTTAGTTCAATACAGTGGTTTAGTGTTAAGGTGAGTGAGGGACTGAGATTGTGTTAGTTCAATACAGTGGTTTAGTTTAGTGTTGAGGTGAGTAAGGGACTGAGTCTGTGTTACTTTAATACAGTGGTTTAGTTTATTGTTGAGGTGAGTGAGGGACTGGGACTGTGTTAGTTAAATACAGTGGTTTAGTTTAGTGTTGAGGTGAGTGAGGGTCTGAGACTGTGTTAGTTAAATACAGTGGTTTATTTTAGTGTTGAGGTGAGTGAGGGTCTGAGACTGTGTTAGTTAAATGCAGTGGTTTATTTTAGTGTTGAGGTGAGTGAGGGACTGAGACTGTATTGGTTAAATACAGTGGTTTAGTTTAGTGTTGAGGTGAGTGAGGGACTGAGACTGTGTTACTTTAATACAGTGGTTTATTTTAGTGTTGAGGTGAGTGAGGGTCTGAGACTGTTACTTTAATACAGTGGTTTAGTTTAGTGTTGAGGTGAGTGAGGGACTGAGACTGTATTGGTTCAATACAGTGGTTTAGTTTAGTGTTGAGGTGAGTGAGGGCCCGAGACTGTGTTAGTTAAATACAGTGGTTTAGTTCAGTGTTGAGGTTAGTGAGGGACTGAGACTGTGTTAGGTAAATACAGTGGTTTAGTGTTGAGGTGAGTGAGGGACTGAGACTGTGTTACTTTAATACAGTGGTTTAGTTTAGTGTTGAGGTGAGTGAGGGACTGGGACTGTGTTAGTTAAATAAAGTGGTTTAGTTTTGAGGTGAGTGAGGGTTTGATACTGTGTGAGTAAATACAGTGGTTTGGTTTAGTGTTGAGGTGAGTGAGGGACTGAGACTGTGTTAGTCTCAGTCCCTCACTCACCTCAACACTAAACTAAACCACTGTATTTAACTAACACAGTCTGAGACCCTCACTCACCTCAACACTAAAATGAACCACTGTATTTAACTATGTTACTTTAATACAGTGGTTCATTTTAGTGTTGAGGTGAGTGAGGGTCTGAGACTGTGTTAGTTAAATGCAGTGGTTTATTTTAGTGTTGAGGTGAGTGAGGGACTGAGACTGTATTGGTTAAATACAGTGGTTTAGTTTAGTGTTGAGGTGAGTGAGGGTCTGAGACTGTGTTAGTTAAATGCAGTGGTTTAGTTTTGTGTTGAGGTGAGTGAGGGTCCGAGACTGTGTTAGTTAAATACAATGGTTTAGTGTTGAGGTGAGGGACTGAGACTGTTACTTTAATACAGTGGTTTATTTTAGTGTTGAGGTGAGTGAGGGACTGAGACTGTTAGTTAAATACAGTGGTTTAGTTTAGTGTTGAGGTGAGTGAGGGACTGAGACTGTGTTAGTTAAATACAGTGGTTTAGTGTTGAGCTGAGTGAGGGACTGAGGCTGTGTTAGTTAAATACAGTGGTTTAGTTTAGTGTTGAGGTGAGTGAGGGACTGAGACTGTGTTAGTTAAATACAGTGGTTTAGTGTTGAGTTGAGTGAGGGACTGAGACTGTGTTAGTTAAATACAGTGGTTTAGTTTAGTGTTGAGGTGAGTGAGGGATTGAGGCTGTGTTAGTTAAATGCAGTGGTTTAGTTTAGTGTTGAGGTGAGTGAGGGTCTGAGACTGTCTTACTTTAATACAGTGCTTTATTTTAGTGTTGAGGTGAGTGAGGGTCTGAGACTGTTAGTTAAATACAGTGGTTTAGTGTTGAGCAGAGTGAGGGACTGAGGCTGTGTTAGTTAAATGCAGTGGTTTAGTTTAGTGTTGAGGTGAGTGAGGGACTGAGACTGTGTTAGTTAAATACAGTGGTTTAGTGTTGAGCAGAGTGAGGGACTGAGGCTGTGTTAGTTAAATGTAGTGGTTTAGTTTAGTGTTGAGGTGAGTGAGGGACTGAGACTGTGTTAGTTAAATACAGTGGTTTAGTGTTGAGCTGAGTGAGGGACTGAGACTGTGTTACTTTAATACATTGGTTTATTTTAGTGTTGAGGTGAGTGAGGGTCTGAGACTGTGTTACTTTAATACAGTGGTTTGGTTTAGTGTTGAGGTGAGTGAGGGACTGAGACTGTGTTAGTTAAATACAGTGGTTTAGTTTAGTGTTGAGGTGAGTGAGGGTCTGAGACTGTGTTACTTTAATACAGTGGTTTAGTTTAGTGTTGAGGTGAGTGATGGACTGAGACTGTGTTAGTTAAATGCAGTGGTTTAGTTTAGTGTTGAGGTGAGTGAGGGACTGAGAGTGTTACTTTAATACAGTGGTTTATTTTAGTTTTGAGGTGAGTGAGGGTCTGAGACTGTGTTACTTTAATACAGTGGTTTAGTTTAGTGTTGAGGTGAGTGAGGGCCCGAGACTGTGTTAGTTAAATACAGTGGTTTAGTTTAGTGTTGAGGTGAGTGAGGGACTGAGACTGTGTTAGGTAAATACAGTGGTTTAGTGTTGAGGTGAGTGAGGGACTGAGACTGTGTTAATTTAATACAGTGGTTTAGTTTAGTGTTGAGGTGAGTGAGGGACTGGGACTGTGTTAGTTAAATACAGTGGTTTCTTTTAGTGTTGAGGTGAGTGAGGGTCCGAGACTGTGTTAGTTAAATACAGTGGTTTATTTAAGTGTTCAGGTGAGTGAGGGACTGAGACTGTGTTAGTTAAATGCGGTGGTTTATTTTAGTGTTGAGGTGAGTGAGGGTCTGAGACTGTGTTACTTTAAGACAGTGGTTTAGTTTAGTGTTGAGGTGAGTGAGGGACTGAGACTGTATTGGTTCAATACAGTGGTTTAGTTTAGTGTTGAGGTGAGTGAGGGACTGAGCCTGTGTTGCTTTAATACAGTGGTTTAGTTTAGTGTTGAGGTGAGTGAGGGACTGAGACTGTGTTACTTTAATACAGTGGTTTATTTTAGTGTTGAGATGAGTGAGGGACTGAGACTGTCAGTTAAATACAGTGGTTTATTTTAGTGTTGAGGTGAGTGAGGGACTGAGACTGTGTTAGTTAAATACAGTGGTTTCTTTTAGTGTTGAGGTGAGTGAGGGATTGAGACTGTATTAGTTAAATACAGTGGTTTCTTTTAGTGTTGAGGTGAGTGAGGGATTGAGACTGTGTTAGTTAAATACAGTGGTTTAGTGTTGAGCTGAGTGAGGGACTGAGGCTGTGTTAGTTAAATACAGTGGTTTAGTTTAGTGTTGAGGTGAGTGAGGGACTGAGACTGTTAGTTAAAAACAGTGGTTTAGTGTTGAGCTGAGTGAGGGTCTGAGACTGTTACTTTAATACAGTGGTTTAGTTTAGTGTTGAGGTGAGTGAGGGACTGAGACTGTGTTAGTTAAATACAGTGGTTTAGTGTTGAGGTGAGTGAGGGACTGAGACTGTGTTAGTTAAATACAGTGGTTTAGTTTAGTGTTGAGGTGAGTGAGGGATTGAGGCTGTGTTAGTTAAATGCAGTGGTTTAGTTTAGTGTTGAGGTGAGTGAGGGTCTGAGACTGTCTTACTTTAATACAGTGCTTTATTTTAGTGTTGAGGTGAGTGAGGGTCTGAGACTGTGTTAGTTAAATACAGTGGTTTAGTGTTGAGCAGAGTGAGGGACTGAGGCTGTGTTAGTTAAATGCAGTGGTTTAGTTTAGTGTTGAGGTGAGTGAGGGACTGAGACTGTGTTAGTTAAATACAGTGGTTTAGTGTTGAGCAGAGTGAGGGACTGAGGCTGTGTTAGTTAAATGTAGTGGTTTAGTTTAGTGTTGAGGTGAGTGAGGGACTGAGACTGTGTTAGTTAAATACAGTGGTTTAGTGTTGAGCTGAGTGAGGGACTGAGACTGTGTTACTTTAATACATTGGTTTATTTTAGTGTTGAGGTGAGTGAGGGTCTGAGACTGTGTTACTTTAATACAGTGGTTTGGTTTAGTGTTGAGGTGAGTGAGGGACTGAGACTGTGTTAGTTAAATACAGTGGTTTAGTTTAGTGTTGAGGTGAGTGAGGGTCTGAGACTGTGTTACTTTAATACAGTGGTTTAGTTTAGTGTTGAGGTGAGTGATGGACTGAGACTGTGTTAGTTAAATACAGTGGTTTAGTTTAGTGTTGAGGTGAGTGAGGGTCTGAGACTGTGTTACTTTAATACAGTGGTTTAGTTTAGTGTTGAGGTGAGTGATGGACTGAGACTGTGTTAGTTAAATGCAGTGGTTTAGTTTAGTGTTGAGGTGAGTGAGGGACTGAGGCTGTGTTAGTTAAATGCAGTGGTTTATTTTAGTGTTGAGGTGAGTGAGGGTGTGAGACTGTGTTAGTTAAATACAGTGGTTTATTTTAGTGTTGAGGTGAGTGAGGGACTGAGACTGTGTTAGTTAAATACAGTGGTTTATTTTAGTGTTGAGGTGAGTGAGGGACTGAGACTGTGTTAGTTAAATACAGTGGTTTAGTGTTGAGGTGAGTGAGGGACTGAGACTGTTAGTTAAATACAGTGGTTTAGTGTTGAGGTGAGTGAGGGACTGAGATTTTGTTACTTTAATACAGTGGTTTAGTTTAGTGTTGAGGTGAGTGAGGGACTGAGACTGTGTTACTTTAATACAGTGGTTTATTTTAGTGTTGAGGTGAGTGAGGGACGGAGACTGTGTTACTTTAAGACAGTGGTTTAGTTTAGTGTTGAGGTGAGTGAGGGACGGAGACTGTATTGGTTCAATACAGTGGTTTAGTTTAGTGTTGAGGTGAGTGAGGGTCTGAGACTGTGTTAGTTAAATACAGTGGTTTCTTTTAGTGTTGAGGTGAGTGAGGGACTGAGACTGTGTTAGTTAAATACAGTGGTTTCTTTTAGTGTTGAGGTGAGTGAGGGACTGAGACTGTGTTAGTTAAATACAGTGGTTTCTTTTAGTGTTGAGGTGAGTGAGGGACTGAGACTGTGTTAGTTAAATGCAGTGGTTTAGTTTATTGTTGAGGTAAGTGACGGTCTGAGACTGTGTTAGTTAAATACAGTGGTTTAGTTTAGTGTTGAGGTGAGTGAGGGACTGAGACTGTGTTACTTTAATACAGTGGTTTAGTTTAGTGTTGAGGTGAGTGAGGGACTGAGACTGTGTTACTTTAATACAGTGGTTTAGTTTAGTGTTGAGGTGAGTGAGGGTGTGACACTGTTAGTTAAATACAGTGGTTTAGTTTAGTGTTGAGGTGAGTGAGGGACTGAGACTGTGTTAGTTAAATACAGTGGTTTAGTGTTGAGGTGAGTGAGGGACTGAGACTGTGTTACTTTAATACAGTGGTTTATTTTAGTGTTGAGGTGAGTGAGGGTCCGAGACTGTGTTAGTTAAATACAGTGGTTTAGTTTAGTGTTGAGGTGAGTGAGGGTCCGAGACTGTGTGAGTAAATACAGTGGTTTGGTTTAGTGTTGAGGTGAGTGAGGGACTGAGACTATGTTACTTTAATACAGTGGTTCATTTTAGTGTTGAGGTGAGTGAGGGTCTGAGACTGTGTTAGTTAAATGCAGTGGTTTATTTTAGTGTTGAGGTGAGTGAGGGACTGAGACTGTATTGGTTAAATACAGTGGTTTAGTTTAGTGTTGAGGTGAGTGAGGGTCTGAGACTGTGTTAGTTAAATACAGTGGTTTATTTTAGTGTTAAGGTGAGTGAGAATCTGAGACTGTGTTAGTTAAATGCAGTGGTTTAGTTTTGTGTTGAGGTGAGTGAGGGACTGAGACTGTGTTAGTTAAATACAATGGTTTAGTGTTGAGGTGAGTGAGGGACTGAGACTGTTACTTTAATACAGTGGTTTATTTTAGTGTTGAGGTGAGTGAGGGACTGAGACTGTGTTAGTTAAATACAGTGGTTTAGTTTAGTGTTGAGGTGAGTGAGGGACTGAGACTGTGTTAGTTAAATACAGTGGTTTAGTTTAGTGTTGAGGTGAGTGAGGGACTGAGACTGTGTTAGTTAAATACAGTGGTTTAGTGTTGAGCTGAGTGAGGGTCTGAGACTGTTACTTTAATACAGTGGTTTATTTTAGTGTTGAGGTGAGTGAGGGACTGAGACTGTGTTAGTTAAATACAGTGGTTTAGTGTTGAGGTGAGTGAGGGACTGAGACTGTGTTAGTTAAATACAGTGGTTTAGTTTAGTGTTGAGGTGAGTGAGGGTCTGAGACTGTCTTACTTTAATACAGTGGTTTATTTTAGTGTTGAGGTGAGTGAGGGTGTGAGACTGTGTTAGTTAAATGCAGTGGTTTAGTTTATTGTTGAGGTGAGTGACGGTCTGAGACTGTTAATTAAATACAGTGGTTTAGTTTAGTGTTGAGGTGAGTGAGGGAGTGAGACTGTATTGGTTAAATACAGTGGTTTAGTGTTGAGCTGAGTGAGGGACTGAGACTGTGTTAGTTAAATACAGTGGTTTAGTGTTGAGCTGAGTGAGGGACTGAGGCTGTGTTAGTTAAATGCAGTGGTTTAGTTTAGTGTTGAGGTGAGTGAGGGACTGAGACTGTGTTAGTTAAATACACTGGTTTAGTGTTGAGGTGAGTGAGGGACTGAGGCTGTGTTAGTTAAATGCAGTGGTTTAGTTTATTGTTGAGGTAAGTGACGGTATGAGACTGTGTTAGTTAAATACAGTGGTTTAGTTTAGTGTTGAGGTGAGTGAGGGACTGTGACTATGTTACTTTAATACAGTGGTTTATTTTAGTGTTGAGGTGAGTGAGGGTCTGAGACTGTGTTAGTTAAATACAGTGGTTTAGTGTTGAGCTGAGTGAGGGACTGAGGCTGTGTTAGTTAAATGCAGTGGTTTAGTTTAGTGTTGAGGTGAGTGAGGGACTGAGACTGTGTTAGTTAAATACAGTGGTTTAGTGTTGAGCTGAGTGAGGGACTGAGACTGTGTTACTTTAATACATTGGTTTATTTTAGTGTTGAGGTGAGTGAGGGTCCGAAACTGTGTTAGTTAAATACAGTGGTTTAGTTTAGTGTTGAGGTGAGTGAGGGTCCGAGACTGTGTTAGTTAAATACAGTGGTTTAGTTTAGTGTTGAGGTGAGTGAGGGACTGAGACTGTGTTAGTTAAATACAGTGGTTTAGTGTTGAGCTGAGTGAGGGACTGAGGCTGTGTTAGTTAAATGCAGTGGTTTAGTTTATTGTTGAGGTGAGTGACGGTCTGAGACTGTGTTAGTCAAATACAGTGGTTTAGTTTAGTGTTGAGGTGAGTGAGGGACTGAGACTGTGTTAGTTAAATACAGTGGTTTAGTGTTGAGGTGAGTGAGGGACTGAGACTGTTACTTTAATACAGTGCTTTATTTTAGTGTTGAGGTGAGTGAGGGTCTGAGACTGTGTTAGTTAAATACAGTGGTTTAGTTTAGTGTTGAGGTGAGTGAGGGACTGAGACTGTGTTAGGTAAATACAGTGGTTTATTTTAGTGTTGAGGTGAGTGAGGGTGTGAGACTGTGTTAGTTAAATGCAGTGGTTTATTTTAGTGTTGAGGTGAGTGAGGGACTGAGACTGTGTTAGGTAAATACAGTGGTTTAGTGTTGAGGTGAGTGAGGGTCTGAGACTGTGTTAGTTAAATACAGTGGTTTAGTTTAGTGTTGAGGTGAGTGAGGGACTGAGACTGTGTTAGTTAAATACAGTGGTTTAGTGTTGAGGTGAGTGAGGGTCTGAGACTGTTAGTTAAATACAGTGGTTTAGTCTTGAGGTGAGTGAGGGACTGAGACTGTTACTTTAATACAGTGGTTTAGTTTAGTGTTGAGGTGAGTGAGGGACTGAGACTGTGTTAGTTAAATACAGTGGTTTAGTTTAGTGTTGAGGTGAGTGAGGGACTGAGACTGTGTTACTTTAATACAGTGGTTTAGTTTAGTGTTGAGGTGAGTGAGGGTCTGAGACTGTGTTAGTTAAATACAGTGGTTTAGTTTAGTGTTGAGGTGAGTGAGGGACTGAGACTGTTAGGTAAATACAGTGGTTTAGTGTTGAGGTGAGTGAGGGACTGAGACTGTGTTACTTTAATACAGTGGTTTAGTTTAGTGTTGAGGTGAGTGAAGGTCTGAGACTGTGTTACTTTAATACAGTGGTTTAGTTTAGTGTTGAGGTGAGTGAGGGTCTGAGACTGTGTTAGTTAAATACAGTGGTTTAGTTTAGTGTTGAGGTGAGTGAGGGACTGAGACTGTTAGGTAAATACAGTGGTTTAGTGTTGAGGTGAGTGAGGGACTGAGACTGTGTTACTTTAATACAGTGATTTAGTTTAGTGTTGAGGTGAGTGAGGGACTGAGACTGTGTTACTTTAATACAGTGATTTAGTTTAGTGTTGAGGTGAGTGAGGGACTGAGACTGTTACTTTAATACGGTGGTTTAGTTTAGTGTTGAGGTGAGTGAGGGACTGAGACTGTGTTAGTTAAATACAGTGGTTTAGTGTTGAGGTGAGTGAGGGACTGAGACTGTGTTACTTTAATACAGTGGTTTAGTTTAGTGTTAAGGTGAGTGAGGGACTGAGACTCTGTTAGTTAAATACAGTGGTTTATTTTAGTGTTGAGGTGAGTGAGGGACTGAGATTGTGTTAGTTCAATACAGTGGTTTAGTTTAGTGTTGAGGTGAGTGAGGGACTGAGGCTGTGTTAGTTAAATGCAGTGGTTTAATTTAATGTTGAGGTTAGTAAGGGACTGAGACTGTTACTTTAATACAGTGGTTTATTTTAGTGTTGAGGTGAGTGAGGGTCCGAGACTGTGTTAGTTAAATACAGTGGTTTAGTTTAGTGTTCAGGTGAGTGAGGGTCCGAGACTGTGTTAGTTAAATACAGTGGTTTAGTTTAGTGTTGAGGTGAGTGAGGGACTGAGACTGTGTTAGGTAAATACAGTGGTTTATTTTAGTGTTGAGCTGAGTGAGGGACCGAGATTGTCAGTTAAATACAGTGGTTTAGTGTTGAGGTGAGTGAGGGACTGAGGCTGTGTTAGTTAAATGCAGTGGTTTATTTTAGTGTTGAGGTGAGTGAGGGTGTGACACTGTTAGTTAAATACAGTGGTTTATTTTAGTGTTGAGGTGAGTGAGGGACTGAGACTGTGTTAGTTAAATACAGTGGTTTATTTTACTGTTGAGATGAGTGAGGGACTGAGACTGTGTCAGTTAAATACAGTGGTTTAGTTTAGTGTTGAGGTGAGTGAGGGACTGAGACTGTGTTAGTTAAATACAGTGGTTTCTTTTAGTGTTGAGGTGAGTGAGGGACTGAGACTGTGTTAGTTAAATACAGTGGTTTATTTTAGTGTTGAGGTGAGTGAGGGACTGAGACTGTGTTAGTTAAATACAGTGGTTTAGTTTAGTGTTGAGGTGAGTGAGGGTCTCAGACTGTGTTAGTTAAATACAGTGGTTTAGTTTAGTGTTGAGGTGAGTGACGGTCTGAGACTGTGTTAGTCAAATACAGTGGTTTAGTTTAGTGTTGAGGTGAGTGAGGGACTGAGACTGTGTTAGTTAAATACAGTGGTTTAGTGTTGAGGTGAGTGAGGGACTGAGACTGTTACTTTAATACAGTGGTTTATTTTAGTGTTGAGGTGAGTAGAACTGAGACTGTGTTAGGTAAATACAGTGGTTTAGTGTTGAGGTGAGTGAGGGACTGAGACTGTGTTACTTTAATACAGTGGTTTAGTTTAGTGTTGAGGTGAGTGAGGGACTGAGACTGTTAGTTAAATACAGTGGTTTAGTGTTGAGGTGAGTGAGGGACTGAGACTGTTACTTTAATACAGTGCTTTATTTTAGTGTTGAGGTGAGTGAGGGTCTGAGACTGTGTTAGTTAAATACAGTGGTTTAGTGTTGAGCAGAGTGAGGGACTGAGGCTGTGTTAGTTAAATGCAGTGGTTTAGTTTAGTGTTGAGGTGAGTGAGGGACTGAGACTGTGTTAGTTAAATACAGTGGTTTAGTGTTGAGCAGAGTGAGGGACTGAGGCTGTGTTAGTTAAATGTAGTGGTTTAGTTTAGTGTTGAGGTGAGTGAGGGACTGAGACTGTGTTAGTTAAATACAGTGGTTTAGTGTTGAGCTGAGTGAGGGACTGAGACTGTGTTACTTTAATACATTGGTTTATTTTAGTGTTGAGGTGAGTGAGGGTCTGAGACTGTGTTACTTTAATACAGTGGTTTGGTTTAGTGTTGAGGTGAGTGAGGGACTGAGACTGTGTTAGTTAAATACAGTGGTTTAGTTTAGTGTTGAGGTGAGTGAGGGTCTGAGACTGTGTTACTTTAATACAGTGGTTTAGTTTAGTGTTGAGGTGAGTGATGGACTGAGACTGTGTTAGTTAAATACAGTGGTTTAGTTTAGTGTTGAGGTGAGTGAGGGTCTGAGACTGTGTTACTTTAATACAGTGGTTTAGTTTAGTGTTGAGGTGAGTGATGGACTGAGACTGTGTTAGTTAAATGCAGTGGTTTAGTTTAGTGTTGAGGTGAGTGAGGGACTGAGGCTGTGTTAGTTAAATGCAGTGGTTTATTTTAGTGTTGAGGTGAGTGAGGGTGTGAGACTGTGTTAGTTAAATACAGTGGTTTATTTTAGTGTTGAGGTGAGTGAGGGACTGAGACTGTGTTAGTTAAATACAGTGGTTTATTTTAGTGTTGAGGTGAGTGAGGGACTGAGACTGTGTTAGTTAAATACAGTGGTTTAGTGTTGAGGTGAGTGAGGGACTGAGACTGTTAGTTAAATACAGTGGTTTAGTGTTGAGGTGAGTGAGGGACTGAGATTTTGTTACTTTAATACAGTGGTTTAGTTTAGTGTTGAGGTGAGTGAGGGACTGAGACTGTGTTACTTTAATACAGTGGTTTATTTTAGTGTTGAGGTGAGTGAGGGACGGAGACTGTGTTACTTTAAGACAGTGGTTTAGTTTAGTGTTGAGGTGAGTGAGGGACGGAGACTGTATTGGTTCAATACAGTGGTTTAGTTTAGTGTTGAGGTGAGTGAGGGTCTGAGACTGTGTTAGTTAAATACAGTGGTTTCTTTTAGTGTTGAGGTGAGTGAGGGACTGAGACTGTGTTAGTTAAATACAGTGGTTTCTTTTAGTGTTGAGGTGAGTGAGGGACTGAGACTGTGTTAGTTAAATACAGTGGTTTCTTTTAGTGTTGAGGTGAGTGAGGGACTGAGACTGTGTTAGTTAAATGCAGTGGTTTAGTTTATTGTTGAGGTAAGTGACGGTCTGAGACTGTGTTAGTTAAATACAGTGGTTTAGTTTAGTGTTGAGGTGAGTGAGGGACTGAGACTGTGTTACTTTAATACAGTGGTTTAGTTTAGTGTTGAGGTGAGTGAGGGACTGAGACTGTGTTACTTTAATACAGTGGTTTAGTTTAGTGTTGAGGTGAGTGAGGGTGTGACACTGTTAGTTAAATACAGTGGTTTAGTTTAGTGTTGAGGTGAGTGAGGGACTGAGACTGTGTTAGTTAAATACAGTGGTTTAGTGTTGAGGTGAGTGAGGGACTGAGACTGTGTTACTTTAATACAGTGGTTTATTTTAGTGTTGAGGTGAGTGAGGGTCCGAGACTGTGTTAGTTAAATACAGTGGTTTAGTTTAGTGTTGAGGTGAGTGAGGGTCCGAGACTGTGTGAGTAAATACAGTGGTTTGGTTTAGTGTTGAGGTGAGTGAGGGACTGAGACTATGTTACTTTAATACAGTGGTTCATTTTAGTGTTGAGGTGAGTGAGGGTCTGAGACTGTGTTAGTTAAATGCAGTGGTTTATTTTAGTGTTGAGGTGAGTGAGGGACTGAGACTGTATTGGTTAAATACAGTGGTTTAGTTTAGTGTTGAGGTGAGTGAGGGTCTGAGACTGTGTTAGTTAAATACAGTGGTTTATTTTAGTGTTAAGGTGAGTGAGAATCTGAGACTGTGTTAGTTAAATGCAGTGGTTTAGTTTTGTGTTGAGGTGAGTGAGGGACTGAGACTGTGTTAGTTAAATACAATGGTTTAGTGTTGAGGTGAGTGAGGGACTGAGACTGTTACTTTAATACAGTGGTTTATTTTAGTGTTGAGGTGAGTGAGGGACTGAGACTGTGTTAGTTAAATACAGTGGTTTAGTTTAGTGTTGAGGTGAGTGAGGGACTGAGACTGTGTTAGTTAAATACAGTGGTTTAGTTTAGTGTTGAGGTGAGTGAGGGACTGAGACTGTGTTAGTTAAATACAGTGGTTTAGTGTTGAGCTGAGTGAGGGTCTGAGACTGTTACTTTAATACAGTGGTTTATTTTAGTGTTGAGGTGAGTGAGGGACTGAGACTGTGTTAGTTAAATACAGTGGTTTAGTGTTGAGGTGAGTGAGGGACTGAGACTGTGTTAGTTAAATACAGTGGTTTAGTTTAGTGTTGAGGTGAGTGAGGGTCTGAGACTGTCTTACTTTAATACAGTGGTTTATTTTAGTGTTGAGGTGAGTGAGGGTGTGAGACTGTGTTAGTTAAATGCAGTGGTTTAGTTTATTGTTGAGGTGAGTGACGGTCTGAGACTGTTAATTAAATACAGTGGTTTAGTTTAGTGTTGAGGTGAGTGAGGGAGTGAGACTGTATTGGTTAAATACAGTGGTTTAGTGTTGAGCTGAGTGAGGGACTGAGACTGTGTTAGTTAAATACAGTGGTTTAGTGTTGAGCTGAGTGAGGGACTGAGGCTGTGTTAGTTAAATGCAGTGGTTTAGTTTAGTGTTGAGGTGAGTGAGGGACTGAGACTGTGTTAGTTAAATACACTGGTTTAGTGTTGAGGTGAGTGAGGGACTGAGGCTGTGTTAGTTAAATGCAGTGGTTTAGTTTATTGTTGAGGTAAGTGACGGTATGAGACTGTGTTAGTTAAATACAGTGGTTTAGTTTAGTGTTGAGGTGAGTGAGGGACTGTGACTATGTTACTTTAATACAGTGGTTTATTTTAGTGTTGAGGTGAGTGAGGGTCTGAGACTGTGTTAGTTAAATACAGTGGTTTAGTGTTGAGCTGAGTGAGGGACTGAGGCTGTGTTAGTTAAATGCAGTGGTTTAGTTTAGTGTTGAGGTGAGTGAGGGACTGAGACTGTGTTAGTTAAATACAGTGGTTTAGTGTTGAGCTGAGTGAGGGACTGAGACTGTGTTACTTTAATACATTGGTTTATTTTAGTGTTGAGATGAGTGAGGGTCCGAAACTGTGTTAGTTAAATACAGTGGTTTAGTTTAGTGTTGAGGTGAGTGAGGGTCCGAGACTGTGTTAGTTAAATACAGTGGTTTAGTTTAGTGTTGAGGTGAGTGAGGGACTGAGACTGTGTTAGTTAAATACAGTGGTTTAGTGTTGAGCTGAGTGAGGGACTGAGGCTGTGTTAGTTAAATGCAGTGGTTTAGTTTATTGTTGAGGTGAGTGACGGTCTGAGACTGTGTTAGTCAAATACAGTGGTTTAGTTTAGTGTTGAGGTGAGTGAGGGACTGAGACTGTGTTAGTTAAATACAGTGGTTTAGTGTTGAGGTGAGTGAGGGACTGAGACTGTTACTTTAATACAGTGCTTTATTTTAGTGTTGAGGTGAGTGAGGGTCTGAGACTGTGTTAGTTAAATACAGTGGTTTAGTTTAGTGTTGAGGTGAGTGAGGGACTGAGACTGTGTTAGGTAAATACAGTGGTTTATTTTAGTGTTGAGGTGAGTGAGGGTGTGAGACTGTGTTAGTTAAATGCAGTGGTTTATTTTAGTGTTGAGGTGAGTGAGGGACTGAGACTGTGTTAGGTAAATACAGTGGTTTAGTGTTGAGGTGAGTGAGGGTCTGAGACTGTGTTAGTTAAATACAGTGGTTTAGTTTAGTGTTGAGGTGAGTGAGGGACTGAGACTGTGTTAGTTAAATACAGTGGTTTAGTGTTGAGGTGAGTGAGGGTCTGAGACTGTTAGTTAAATACAGTGGTTTAGTCTTGAGGTGAGTGAGGGACTGAGACTGTTACTTTAATACAGTGGTTTAGTTTAGTGTTGAGGTGAGTGAGGGACTGAGACTGTGTTAGTTAAATACAGTGGTTTAGTTTAGTGTTGAGGTGAGTGAGGGACTGAGACTGTGTTACTTTAATACAGTGGTTTAGTTTAGTGTTGAGGTGAGTGAGGGTCTGAGACTGTGTTAGTTAAATACAGTGGTTTAGTTTAGTGTTGAGGTGAGTGAGGGACTGAGACTGTTAGGTAAATACAGTGGTTTAGTGTTGAGGTGAGTGAGGGACTGAGACTGTGTTACTTTAATACAGTGGTTTAGTTTAGTGTTGAGGTGAGTGAAGGTCTGAGACTGTGTTACTTTAATACAGTGGTTTAGTTTAGTGTTGAGGTGAGTGAGGGTCTGAGACTGTGTTAGTTAAATACAGTGGTTTAGTTTAGTGTTGAGGTGAGTGAGGGACTGAGACTGTTAGGTAAATACAGTGGTTTAGTGTTGAGGTGAGTGAGGGACTGAGACTGTGTTACTTTAATACAGTGATTTAGTTTAGTGTTGAGGTGAGTGAGGGACTGAGACTGTGTTACTTTAATACAGTGATTTAGTTTAGTGTTGAGGTGAGTGAGGGACTGAGACTGTTACTTTAATACGGTGGTTTAGTTTAGTGTTGAGGTGAGTGAGGGACTGAGACTGTGTTAGTTAAATACAGTGGTTTAGTGTTGAGGTGAGTGAGGGACTGAGACTGTGTTACTTTAATACAGTGGTTTAGTTTAGTGTTAAGGTGAGTGAGGGACTGAGACTCTGTTAGTTAAATACAGTGGTTTATTTTAGTGTTGAGGTGAGTGAGGGACTGAGATTGTGTTAGTTCAATACAGTGGTTTAGTTTAGTGTTGAGGTGAGTGAGGGACTGAGGCTGTGTTAGTTAAATGCAGTGGTTTAATTTAATGTTGAGGTTAGTAAGGGACTGAGACTGTTACTTTAATACAGTGGTTTATTTTAGTGTTGAGGTGAGTGAGGGTCCGAGACTGTGTTAGTTAAATACAGTGGTTTAGTTTAGTGTTCAGGTGAGTGAGGGTCCGAGACTGTGTTAGTTAAATACAGTGGTTTAGTTTAGTGTTGAGGTGAGTGAGGGACTGAGACTGTGTTAGGTAAATACAGTGGTTTATTTTAGTGTTGAGCTGAGTGAGGGACTGAGATTGTCAGTTAAATACAGTGGTTTAGTGTTGAGGTGAGTGAGGGACTGAGGCTGTGTTAGTTAAATGCAGTGGTTTATTTTAGTGTTGAGGTGAGTGAGGGTGTGACACTGTTAGTTAAATACAGTGGTTTATTTTAGTGTTGAGGTGAGTGAGGGACTGAGACTGTGTTAGTTAAATACAGTGGTTTATTTTACTGTTGAGATGAGTGAGGGACTGAGACTGTGTCAGTTAAATACAGTGGTTTAGTTTAGTGTTGAGGTGAGTGAGGGACTGAGACTGTGTTAGTTAAATACAGTGGTTTCTTTTAGTGTTGAGGTGAGTGAGGGACTGAGACTGTGTTAGTTAAATACAGTGGTTTATTTTAGTGTTGAGGTGAGTGAGGGACTGAGACTGTGTTAGTTAAATACAGTGGTTTAGTTTAGTGTTGAGGTGAGTGAGGGTCTCAGACTGTGTTAGTTAAATACAGTGGTTTAGTTTAGTGTTGAGGTGAGTGACGGTCTGAGACTGTGTTAGTCAAATACAGTGGTTTAGTTTAGTGTTGAGGTGAGTGAGGGACTGAGACTGTGTTAGTTAAATACAGTGGTTTAGTGTTGAGGTGAGTGAGGGACTGAGACTGTTACTTTAATACAGTGGTTTATTTTAGTGTTGAGGTGAGTAGAACTGAGACTGTGTTAGGTAAATACAGTGGTTTAGTGTTGAGGTGAGTGAGGGACTGAGACTGTGTTACTTTAATACAGTGGTTTAGTTTAGTGTTGAGGTGAGTGAGGGACTGAGACTGTTAGTTAAATACAGTGGTTTAGTGTTGAGGTGAGTGAGGGACTGAGACTGTTACTTTAATACAGTGGTTTAATTTAGTGTTGAGGTGAGTGAGGGACTGAGACTGTTACTTTAATACAGTGGTTTATTTTAGTGTTGAGGTGAGTGATGGACTGAGACTGTGTTAGTTAAATACAGTGGTTTAGTTTAGTGTTGAGGTGAGTGAGGGTCTGAGACTGTGTTAGTTAAATACAGTGGTTTAGTTTAGTGTTGAGGTGAGTGAGGGTCCGAGACTGTATTAGTTAAATACAGTGGTTTAGTGTTGAGGTGAGTGAGGGTCTGAGACTGTGTTACGTAAATGAAGTGGTTTAGTTTAGTTTTGAGGTGAGTGAGGGACTGAGACTGTGTTAGTTAAATACAGTGGTTTAGTTTAGTGTTGAGGTGAGTGAGGGTCTGAGACTGTGTTACTTTAATACAGTAGTTTAGTTTAGTTTTGAGGTGAGTGAGGGACTGAGACTGTGTTAGTTAAATACAGTGGTTTAGTGTTGAGGTAAGTGAGGGACTGGGACTGTGTTAGTTAAATACAGTGGTTTAGTTTAGTGTTGAGGTGAGTGAGGGTCTGAGACTGTTTTACGTAAATGAAGTGGTTTAGTTTTGTGTTGAGGTAAGTGAGGGACTGAGAGTGTTACTTTAATACAGTGGTTTATTTTAGTTTTGAGGTGAGTGAGGGTCTGAGACTGTGTTAGTTAAATACAGTGGTTTCTTTTAGTGTTGAGGTGAGTGAGGGTCCGAGACTGTATTAGTTAAATACAGTGGTTTAGTTTTGAGTGACTGAGGGACTGAGACTGTGTTAGTTAAATGCGGTGGTTTATTTTAGTGTTGAGGTGAGTGAGGGTCTGAGACTGTGTTAGTTAAATACAGTGGTTTAGTTTAGTGTTGAGGTGAGTGAGGGTCCGAGACTGTTAGTTAAATACAGTGGTTTAGTTTAGTGTTGAGGTGAGTGAGGGTCTGAGACTGTGTTAGTTAAATGCAGTGGTTTAGTTTAGTGTTGAGGTGAGTGAGGGTCCGAGACTGTGTTAGTTAAATACAGTGGTTTTTTTAAGTGTTGAGGTGAGTGAGTGACTGAGACTGTGTTACTTTAATACAGTGGTTTATTTTAGTGTTGAGGTGAGTGAGGGACTGAGACTGTGTTAGGTAAATACAGTGGTTTAGTGTTGAGCTGAGTGAGGGACTGAGGCTGTGTTAGTTAAATACAGTGGTTTATTTTAGTGTTGAGGTGAGTGAGGGTCTGAGACTCTTACTTTAATACAGTGGTTTATTTTATTGTTGAGGTGAGTGAGGGTCTAAAACTGTTAGTTAAATGCAGTGGTTTAGTTTAGTGTTGAGGTGAGTGAGGGACTGAGACTGTGTTAGTTAAATACAGTGGTTTAGTTTAGTGTTGAGGTGAGTGAGGAACTGAGACTATGTTACTTTAATACAGTGGTTTATTTTAGTGTTGAGGTGAGTGAGGGTCTGAGACTGTTACTTTAATACAGTGGTTTAGTGTTGAGGTGAGTGAGTGACTGAGACTGTGTTAGTTAAATACAGTGGTTTATTTTAGTGTTAAGGTGAGTGAGGGTCTGAGACTGTGTTACTTTAATACAGTGGTTTATTTTAGTGTTGATGTGAGTGAGGGTCTGAGACTGTTAGTTAAATACAGTGGTTTAGTTTAGTGTTGAGGTGAGTGAGGGACTAAGACTGTGTTGGTTAAATACAGTGGTTTAGTGTTGAGGTGAGTAAGGGTCTGAGACTGTGTTAGTTAAATACAGTGGTTTAGTTTAGTGTTGAGGTGAGTGAGGGTCTGAGACTGTGTTAGGTAAATACAGTGGTTTAGTTTAGTGTTGAGGTGAGTGAGGGTCTGAGACTGTGTTACTTTAATACAGTGGTTTAGTTTAGTGTTGAGGTGAGTGAGGGTCTGAGACTGTGTTAGTTAAATGCAGTGGTTTATTTTAGTGTTGAGGTGAGTGAGGGTGTGACACTGTGTTAGTTAAATACAGTGGTTTAGTTTAGTGTTGAGGTGAGTGAGGGTCTGAGACTGTGTTACTTTAATACAGTGGTTTAGTTTAGTGTTGAGGTGAGTGAGGGTCTGAGACTGTGTTAGTTAAATGCAGTGGTTTATTTTAGTGTTGAGGTGAGTGAGGGTGTGACACTGTGTTAGTTAAATACAGTGGTTTAGTTTAGTGTTGAGGTGAGTGAGGGACTGAGACTGTCAGTTAAATGCAGTGGTTTATTTTAGTGTTGAGGTGAGTGAGGGTGTGACACTGTATTAGTTAAATGCAGTGGTTTATTTTAGTGTTGAGATGAGTGAGGGTGTGAGACTGTTAGTTAAATACAGTGGTTTAGTGTTGAGGTGAGTGAGGGACTGAGACTGTTACTTTAACACAGTGGTTTATTTTAGTGTTGAGGTGAGTGATGGACTGAGACTGTGTTAGTTAAATACAGTGGTTTAGTTTAGTGTTGAGGTGAGTGAGGGTCTGAGACTGTGTTACTTTAATACAGTAGTTTAGTTTAGTTTTGAGGTGAGTGAGGGACTGAGACTGTGTTAGTTAAATACAGTGGTTTAGTGTTGAGGTAAGTGAGGGACTGGGACTGTGTTAGTTAAATACAGTGGTTTAGTTTAGTGTTGAGGTGAGTGAGGGTCTGAGACTGTTTTACGTAAATGAAGTGGTTTAGTTTTGTGTTGAGGTAAGTGAGGGACTGAGAGTGTTACTTTAATACAGTGGTTTATTTTAGTTTTGAGGTGAGTGAGGGTCTGAGACTGTGTTAGTTAAATACAGTGGTTTCTTTTAGTGTTGAGGTGAGTGAGGGTCCGAGACTGTGTTAGTTAAATGCGGTGGTTTATTTTAGTGTTGAGGTGAGTGAGGGTCTGAGACTGTGTTAGTTAAATACAGTGCTTTAGTTTAGTGTTGAGGTGAGTGAGGGTCCGAGACTGTTAGTTAAATACAGTGGTTTAGTTTAGTGTTGAGGTGAGTGAGGGTCTGAGACTGTGTTAGTTAAATGCAGTGGTTTAGTTTAGTGTTGAGGTGAGTGAGGGTCTGAGACTGTGTTAGGTAAATGAAGTGCTTTAGTTTAGTCTTGAGGTGAGTGAGGGTCCGAGACTGTTAGTTAAATACAGTGGTTTCTTTTAGTTTTGAGGTGAGTGAGGGTCCGAGACTGTGTTAGTTAAATACAGTGCTTTAGTTTAGTGTTGAGGTGAGTGAGGGTCCGAGACTGTTAGTTAAATACAGTGGTTTAGTTTAGTGTTGAGGTGAGTGAGGGTCTGAGACTGTGTTAGTTAAATGCAGTGGTTTAGTTTAGTGTTGAGGTGAGTGAGGGTCTGAGACTGTGTTAGGTAAATGAAGTGCTTTAGTTTAGTCTTGAGGTGAGTGAGGGTCCGAGACTGTTAGTTAAATACAGTGGTTTCTTTTAGTGTTGAGGTGAGTGAGGGTCCAAGACTGTGTTAGTTAAATACAGTGGTTTTGTTTAGTGTTGAGGTGAGTGAGTGACTGAGACTGTGTTACTTTAATACAGTGGTTTATTTTAGTGTTGAGGTGAGTGAGGGACTGAGACTGTGTTAGGTAAATACAGTGGTTTAGTGTTGAGCTGAGTGAGGGACTGAGGCTGTGTTAGTTAAATACAGTGGTTTATTTTAGTGTTGAGGTGAGTGAGGGTCTGAGACTCTTACTTTAATACAGTGGTTTAGTGTTGAGGTGAGTGAGTGACTGAGACTGTGTTAGTTAAATACAGTGGTTTATTTTAGTGTTAAGGTGAGTGAGGGTCTGAGACTGTGTTACTTTAATACAGTGGTTTATTTTAGTGTTGATGTGAGTGAGGGTCTGAGACTGTTAGTTAAATACAGTGGTTTAGTTTAGTGTTGAGGTGAGTGAGGGACTAAGACTGTGTTAGTTAAATACAGTGGTTTAGTTTAGTGTTGAGGTGAGTGAGGGTCTGAGACTGTGTTAGTTAAATACAGTGGTTTAGTTTAGTGTTGAGGTGAGTGAGGGTCTGAGACTGTGTTAGTTAAATACAGTGGTTTAGTTTAGTGTTGAGGTGAGTGAGGGTCCGAGACTGTATTAGTTAAATACAGTGGTTTAGTGTTGAGGTGAGGGACTGAGACTGTTACTTTAATACAGTGGTTTATTTTAGTGTTGAGGTGAGTGAGGGACTGAGACTGTTAGTTAAATACAGTGGTTTAGTTTAGTGTTGAGGTGAGTGAGGGACTGAGACTGTGTTAGTTAAATACAGTGGTTTAGTGTTGAGCTGAGTGAGGGACTGAGGCTGTGTTAGTTAAATACAGTGGTTTAGTTTAGTGTTGAGGTGAGTGAGGGACTGAGACTGTTAGTTAAAAACAGTGGTTTAGTGTTGAGCTGAGTGAGGGTCTGAGACTGTTACTTTAATACAGTGGTTTAGTTTAGTGTTGAGGTGAGTGAGGGACTGAGACTGTGTTAGTTAAATACAGTGGTTTAGTGTTGAGGTGAGTGAGGGACTGAGACTGTGTTAGTTAAATACAGTGGTTTAGTTTAGTGTTGAGGTGAGTGAGGGATTGAGGCTGTGTTAGTTAAATACAGTGGTTTCTTTTAGTGTTGAGGTGAGTGAGGGTCTGAGACTGTCTTACTTTAATACAGTGCTTTATTTTAGTGTTGAGGTGAGTGAGGGTCTGAGACTGTGTTAGTTAAATACAGTGGTTTAGTGTTGAGGTGAGTGAGGGACTGAGACTGTGTTACTTTAATACAGTGGTTTAGTGTTGAGGTGAGTGAGGGACTGAGATTGTGTTACTTTAATACAGTGGTTTAGTTTAGTGTTGAGGTGAGTGAGGGACTGAGACTGTGTTACTTTAATACAGTGGTTTAGTTTAGTGTTGAGGTGAGTGAGGGTGTGACACTGTTAGTTAAATACAGTGGTTTCTTTTAGTGTTGAGGTGAGTGAGGGTCTGAGATTGTGTTACTTTAATACAGTGGTTTAGTTTAGTGTTGAGGTGAGTGAGGGACTGGGACTGTGTTAGTTAAATACAGTGGTTTATTTTAGTGTTGAGGTGAATGAGGGACTGAGACTGTGTTAGTTCAATACAGTGGTTTAGTGTTAAGGTGAGTGAGGGACTGAGATTGTGTTAGTTCAATACAGTGGTTTAGTTTAGTGTTGAGGTGAGTAAGGGACTGAGTCTGTGTTACTTTAATACAGTGGTTTAGTTTATTGTTGAGGTGAGTGAGGGACTGGGACTGTGTTAGTTAAATACAGTGGTTTAGTTTAGTGTTGAGGTGAGTGAGGGTCTGAGACTGTGTTAGTTAAATACAGTGGTTTATTTTAGTGTTGAGGTGAGTGAGGGTCTGAGACTGTGTTAGTTATATGCAGTGGTTTATTTTAGTGTTGAGGTGAGTGAGGGACTGAGACTGTATTGGTTAAATACAGTGGTTTAGTTTAGTGTTGAGGTGAGTGAGGGACTGAGACTGTGTTACTTTAATACAGTGGTTTATTTTAGTGTTGAGGTGAGTGAGGGTCTGAGACTGTGTTACTTTAATACAGTGGTTTAGTTTAGTGTTGAGGTGAGTGAGGGACTGAGACTGTATTGGTTCAATACAGTGGTTTAGTTTAGTGTTGAGGTGAGTGAGGGTCCGAGACTGTATTAGTTAAATACAGTGGTTTAGTGTTGAGGTGAGTGAGGGTCTGAGACTGTGTTAGTTAAATACAGTGGTTTAGTGTTGAGGTGAGTGAGGGTCTGAGACTGTGTTAGTTAAATACAGTGGTTTAGTGTTGAGGTGAGTGAGGGACTGAGACTGTATTGGTTCAATACAGTGGTTTAGTTTAGTGTTGAGGTGAGTGAGGGTCCGAGACTGTATTAGTTAAATACAGTGGTTTAGTGTTGAGGTGAGTGAGGGTCTGAGACTGTGTTAGTTAAATACAGTGGTTTAGTTTAGTGTTGAGGTGAGTGAGGGTCCGAGACTGTATTAGTTAAATACAGTGGTTTAGTGTTGAGGTGAGTGAGGGTCTGAGACTGTGTTAGTTAAATACAGTGGTTTAGTGTTGAGGTGAGTGAGGGTCTGAGACTGTGTTAGTTAAATACAGTGGTTTAGTTTAGTGCTAAGGTGAGTGAGGGTCTGAGACTGTGTTAGTTAAATACAGTGGTTTAGTGTTGAGGTAAGTGAGGGACTAGGACTGTGTTAGTTAAATACAGTGGTTTAGTTTAGTGTTGAGGTGAGTGAGGGTCTGAGACTGTGTTAGGTAAATGAAGTGGTTTAGTTTTGTGTTGAGGTGAGTGAGGGACTGAGAGTGTTACTTTAATACAGTGGTTTCTTTTAGTTTTGAGGTGAGTGAGGGTCTGAGACTGTGTTAGTTAAATGCAGTGGTTTAGTTTAGTGTTGAGGTGAGTGAGGGTCTGAGACTGTGTTAGTTAAATACAGTGGTTTAGTTTAGTGCTAAGGTGAGTGAGGGTCCGAGACTGTATTAGTTAAATACAGTGGTTTAGTTTTGAGGTGAGTGAGGGACTGAGACTGTGTTAGTTAAATACAGTGGTTTAGTTTAGTGTTGAGGTGAGTGAGGGACTGAGACTGTGTTAGTTAAATGCGGTGGTTTAGTTTAGTGTTGAGCTGAGTAAGGGACTGAGACTGTGATAGTTAAATGCGGTGGTTTATTTTAGTGTTGAGGTGAGTGAGGGTCTGAGACTGTGTTAGTTAAATGCAATGGTTTATTTTAGTGTTGAGGTGAGTGAGGGTCTGAGACTGTGTTAGTTAAATACAGTGGTTTAGTTTAGTGCTAAGGTGAGTGAGGGTCTGAGACTGTGTTAGTTAAATACAGTGGTTTAGTGTTGAGGTAAGTGAGGGACTAGGACTGTGTCAGTTAAATACAGTGGTTTAGTTTAGTGTTGAGGTGAGTGAGGGTCTGAGACTGTGTTAGGTAAATGAAGTGGTTTAGTTTTGTGTTGAGGTGAGTGAGGGACTGAGAGTGTTACTTTAATACAGTGGTTTCTTTTAGTTTTGAGGTGAGTGAGGGTCAGAGACTGTGTTAGTTAAATACAGTGGTTTAGTTTAGCGTTGAGGTGAGTGAGGGTCTGAGACTGTGTTAGTTAAATGCTGTGGTTTATTTTAGTGTTGAGGTGAGTGAGGGTCTGAGACTGTGTTAGTTAAATACAGTGGTTTATTTTAGTGTTCAGGTGAGTGAGGGTCTAAAACTGTGTTAGTTAAATGCAGTGGTTCAGTTTAGTGTTGAGGTGAGTGAGGGTCTAAAACTGTTAGTTAAATGCAGTGGTTTAGTTTAGTGTTGAGGTGAGTGAGGGTCTGAGACTGTGTTAGTTAAATACAGTGGTTTCTTTTAGTGTTGAGGTGAGTGAGGGTCCAAGACTGTGTTAGTTAAATACAGTGGTTTTGTTTAGTGTTGAGGTGAGTGAGTGACTGAGACTGTGTTACTTTAATACAGTGGTTTATTTTAGTGTTGATGTGAGTGAGGGTCTGAGACTGTGTTAGTTAAATGCGGTGGTTTATTTTAGTGTTGAGGTGAGTGAGGGTCTGAGACTGTTAGTTAAATACAGTGGTTTATTTTAGTGTTCAGGTGAGTGAGGGTCTAAAACTGTGTTAGTTAAATGCAGTGGTTTAGTTTAGTGTTGAGGTGAGTGAGGGACTGAGACTGTGTTACTTTAATACAGTGGTTTATTTTAGTGTTGATGTGAGTGAGGGTCTGAGACTGTGTTACTTCAATACAGTGGTTTATTTTAGTGTTGATGTGAGTGAGGGTCTGAGACTGTGTTAGTTAAATACAGTGGTTTAGTTTAGTGTTGAGGTGAGTGAGGGACTAAGACTGTGTTGGTTAAATACAGTGGTTTAGTGTTGAGGTGAGTGAGGGTCTGAGACTGTGTTAGTTAAATGCGGTGGTTACTTTAGTGTTGAGGTCAGTGAGGGTCTAAAACTGTGTCAGTTAAATGCAGTGGTTTATTTTAGTGTTGAGGTCAGTGAGGGACGGAGACTGTGTTAGTTAAATGCGGTGGTTACTTTTAGTGTTGAGGTCAGTGAGGGACTGAGACTGTGTTAGTTAAATGCAGTGGTTTATTTTAGTGTTGAGGTGAGTGAGGGTCCGAGACTGTGTTAGTTAAATACAGTGGTTTATTTTAGTGTTGAGGTGAGTGAGGGACCGAGACTGTGTTAGTTAAATACAGTGGTTTGGTTTAGTGTTGAGGTGAGTGAGGGTCCGAGACTGTGTTAGTTAAATACAGTGGTTTAGTTTAGTGTTGAGGTGAGTGAGGGACTGAGACTGTGTTGGTTAAATACAGTGTTTTAGTTTAGTGTTGAGGTGAGTGAGGGTCCAAGACTGTGTTAGTTAAATACAGTGGTTTAGTTTAGTGTTTAGGTGATCGAGGGTCTGAGACTGTGTTAGTTAAATACAGTGGTTTATTTTAGTGTTGAGGTGAGTGAGGGACTGAGACTGTGTTAGTTAAATACAGTGGTTTAGTTTAGTGTTGAGGTGAGTGAGGGACTGAGACTGTGTTGGTTAAATACAGTGTTTTAGTTTAGTGTTGAGGTGAGTGAGGGTCCAAGACTGTGTTAGTTAAATACAGTGGTTTAGTTTAGTGTTTAGGTGATCGAGGGTCTGAGACTGTGTTAGTTAAATAAAGTGGTTTATTTTAGTATTGAGGTGAGTGAGGGCCTGAGACTGTTAGTTCAATACAGTGGTTTAGTTTTAAGGTGAGTGAGGGACTGAGACTGTGTTACTTTAATACAGTGGTTTAGTTAAGTGTTGAGGTGAGTGAGGGACTGAGACTGTGTTACTTTAATACAGTGGTTTAGTTAAGTGTTGAGGTGAGTGAGGGACTGAGACTGTGTTAGGTAAATACAGTGGTTTAGTGTTGAGGTGAGTGAGGGTCTAAAACTGTGTTAGTTAAATGCTGTGGTTTAGTTTAGTGTTGAGGTGAGTGAGGGTCTGAGACTGTGTTAGTTAAATGCAGTGGTTTAGTTTAGTGTTGAGGTGAGTGAGGGTCTAAAACTGTGTTAGTTAAATGCAGTGGTTTATTTTAGTGTTTAGGTGAGTGAGGGTCTGAGACTGTGTTAGTTAAATACAGTGGTTTATTTTAGTGTTGAGGTGAGTGAGGGACTGAGACTGTGTTAGTTAAATACGGTGGTTTAGTTTAGTGTTGAGGTGAGTGAGGGTCTGAGACTGTTACTTTAATACAGTGGTTCATAAGTACTAAACTGCTGCACCCGAGTCAATCAAAACAGAATTAATTTCCCAGCAAATTCTTACATTTAGACTGGGTTCCTCGCTGGGTTTCTAAATCCTCTTTACAGACTGTCTACATTTTCTCCCACCTTATCCTATTCAGCATAGTCTGGTTCTGTAACTGAACTCAGGTTATTGCTGCTCTGACCTTCTAGATCTATTTTGCTGATCCCCCGTATGGCTTCTGCTGTGTTGCCACTTTCTGATCTGCACGCTCTACAAACCAGTCTGATCTCCCACAATTAAAACAAGCACATTCTCTCCTACCTTCAATCTCGCCTGTTCCAGAGTCCCCTGCCTCAGTCCTGCAGTACATTAACTGAGCTTGTATCAACATCCCTGAAGCCACTTCTCACTATCCACCAAATTCTCCTCTGCATGTTTGGCATGAGTAATCCTCGTCTTCCTGGCTGATGCAAGTTTGTTTTGCTTGAATGTCTGTTGTTGACAATGCAGCTAGAGACCGATTTAAACCATTTAGTTTTACGTCCCTCTGTGTCCGTGTCCACGGCCAGCTCATTCTGCAAACTTCCACTGCCTCTACATGATTGTGTCAGACATCCTGATTGCCCTTGTTTCATTTTATACACCTTTATACTTAATTACAATTATAATTATTAGCACCTTATTAATTATGTATTAATTTCACGTGTATAGTCCAAACTCTCCCTTGTCTTAGAACCTTCGAAATCTCTAATTTCAACAGCCCTGAAAAATACATTATTTACAAAAGCAACCCGAAGGTCTAACAATATGGCGTCCAGTCTCCTCCTGTTTATCCTACATTCGCAAGGCAAGTGGTTAAAATAATTTACAGTCACCTCGGGGACAGAGTCTCGGAGTCAGTAGAGCGCCTGAATTGACTCAGAATCACTCACTGGGATGTGGGCGGCCGCCTCTGTCTGTTTCTGATCCTGTCTCTGAAAACTCTGGACCCAGAGGAATATTGGGATCTCGGAACCTCCAAAACTGTGGTAGTGGGATTTGCTTCTCCACGCTTAAAGAATCATTTTGATCAGTCAGTCTTAGGAATGTAGAGAAACACTTTAACCCTGCAGTAAACGTAACGCCAGTGGAAGGTGCGCTGGTTTTCATCCTCTTTGATGTCCTATGCTGATCACGCTGATGATTTCTGAGCCCCCTGTGATGAGGCTGGTGTAAAGTTCATAGACTCCATTGTGTCAAAGTAACAAAAGCCACCATCTGTCTGTTTCTGAAAACAACGTATACATAGAATATTGAAACGCCTGAAAAAATTCCCCCACAATATTGCAGAGTCGACATACAAGACAAGAAAATCAGATTCACCATTTGATATTTTTTTGTTACACTGATGGGATTTTGTTTCCTCCGTAACCCAGCTGTGCAGAGAACACACACAGTGAAACACACACAGTGGACAGTGAGCACACGTGGTTAGAGCAGTGGGCAGCCATTGCTGCGGTGCCCACAAAAGAAGGTGAAGGGTCTCGCTCAAGAGTGGAAGTTTCCAGAGCCCGGGTATTGAACCCACAACACTGTCAACAATAGCCTGGAGCTCTAACCGCTGAGCCACCACTGCCCCCCTACAGCCACCACTGCCCCCTACAGCTGCTTATCGTTACCAGATTGTCTCTATTATTATTGGGCTTTGAACATCAGGGCTGTTCCTGCAGGTTACGTGCTGCTCTGTTCAAAACTACCCATACCAGAATCTTTGTCTAGCTGTTCACTAAACCAGACTGTGAAACAGTCCCTGATAACCTGACTGCAGTTTGAAGAGCCTTTTTACTAAATAAATGATCTATATACAGCCCGATTATGAAAAACAACATTCACGCCACAACAGCAATATTCGGGGTGACTCCTCAAGGGCTTTATCTGGGGAAATCTTGTTCAAAAGGTGCTGGCTAAGACTGCTTAGATTACTTAAAGGCAAACAGAAACCCTCCTACCTAAAACTGGGTGCAATGGTAAATTTAATACTACTTGGCAACCTGTCTTGTCTTAAATAGACAATATGGACTTTGATGATTAACTGGTTGGTTAGCACCCGTTTGAAAGCTATTTCTCTATTTAAAATTCTGCAGTAATTTATATTTACTCTCTTAACCTTTGCGTTTATTTGGACACTTGTATGTGCTTTTATAACTTTTATAAAATTACCTGTATTTTTAGAGTTAGAGTTTTAAATTTAGCATAAATGCAAAAAGACTCCAGGGGTCTCTGTGTGAACCGATTTTATGACCCCCACCAACGTAATACAAAGACCTATGCCCTAAATTAAGTTTCACAGAGTGTGAACTAAGGTGGTTCACTTCAGACGGGCCTGGACATGTACTGGCTTAAGCAGGTTGGAGGTTTGGAGTCTCACTGTTTGAGGCTGTGGACAGGTGTCTTTTATACAGATAACGATGTCCAACAGGTGCCATTAATACAGGCAACGAGTGGAGGACAGAAGAGCTTCTTAAAAGCTACAGGTCTGTGAGAGCCAGAAATCCTGCTTGTTTGGGGGTGACCAAATACTTATTTTCCACCATAAATTACAAATACATTCTTTAAAAATCCTACAATGTGATTTCCTGGATTTTTTCCTCATTTTGTCGCTCATAGTTGAAGTGTACCTATGATGAAAATTACAGACCTAGTAGGAGAACTTGCACAATTAGTGGCTGACTAAATACTTTTTTGCCCAACTCCTGCTTGTACTCGGAAAGAAGGAAGAATTGATATAAATTCTAATAAGATTTTTAAAGCAGATTTTCTGACGTTACAATTACAAACCAGGACAGTCTCAATACTACAGGATCTGTCTGAAATACTATGAGTGAGACTGATATTACTTTTTAATACAAGCAGCAAAAGTGACAGAATAAATGGGTGGAATCAAGTAAATAATGTAAATCACTCACCTGTAAACTATGTGACAAATCTGTCCCACAGCCAGCAGTGGAGCTCAAAGAGCTGGGTAAACTGTTCGCTCACTCATCGGTAGGTGGGCAGGGGGCTGAAGACCATGTCCAGAAGCACGCAGCAGTGTTTCTTCAGGACCTTGCTGCATTGGGTGGACAATAGAAGAGGTTAAAGGTACAGAAGGAGTCACACTGCCAATTCAATTCAAAGTTTATTTATATAGAGCCTTTCACAACAAATGTCACAAATCGCTTTACAGAGATCCTTGTCCACGTCTCTTATGAGCAAGCACGACAACGGAGGTGATAGCGACAGTGGCAAGGAAAACTCCCTCATACTAAGAGGAAGAAACCTTGAGAGAAACCAAGACTCAGTCTGAGGAACCCATCTGCCTTCGGTCGACCCGCACAGCACAAACAAACATTACACTAAGAACTAGACAGAGAGATAATGAAGAGCTATAGCTAGTGTAGGAACAGGTTATGAAGTGTGTGTGTGAGTAGGTGCTGGACATATGTTCAGTGTTAATGTTGAAGTCCATGCTGAGTAGAGCGACAGGCCTGATGCCAGAACATAGATGAATGAACACCTCCAGACTGGACGGCAGGGCATCTCAGTACATGTAAAAAAGAGAGAGGGGGAGCGAGAGAGAGAGGGGTTAGGATGGTTGTGTTGTGCGGAGTAGCGGGACAGGCCTGATACCAAGACGCAGGAACTGAACCAAAAAAGGGCAACTCCAGGCAGGCAGCTCAGGACATGAGGGGAGAGAGACAAAAAGATGAAGATTAGAACAAGGTTTACGTTTAGTGAGAGACCTGTAGCAGAAATAGTTAGAGAGACCACCACAATAGTAGTAATAAAAAGCCTGTAATCAGAGCAGGACAGAACTGTGGTGTTATGTAATTAAAACAGGACAGAACACAGAACTGGAGAGTTATCTGAAAGCTGGTGTAAAGAGAAAAGTTTTTAATTCAGATTTAAAGACTGAGAATGTGTCTGATTCCCGTATATTAACAGGGAGGTTGTTCCAAAGTTGGGGGCTTTATAAAAGAACGCTCTTCCTCCTGCATTGTTTTTTCTAATGAAGAGTGGAAACGTGGGAGCCTCAACACAACTCACAAATGACCTGAAAAAGATTGTTCAACATCATGGTTTAAGGGAAGAATACAAAAAGCTCTCAGATTTCAGCTGTCATTTTCCACTGTGAGGAACATAGGGAGGAAATGGAAGACCACAGGCACAGTTCTAGTTACGGCCCGAAGTGGCAGGCCAAGAAAAATCTCAGATATACAGAATTGAAGGATGGTGAGAACAGTCAGTCAACCCACAGACCAGCTCCAAAGACCTACATCATCTTGCAGCAGATGGAGTCACTGTGCATCGTTCAACTATTCAGCACACTTTGCACAAGGGGAGGATGTATGGGAGAATAATGCAGAAGAAATCTTTTCTGCGCACAAGCCACAAACAGAGCTGCTGTAGGTCTGCTAAAGTACATTTGGACAACCCAGCTTTATTTTGGAATAAGGTGCTGTGGCCCGATGAAACTAAAATTGAGTTATTTGGACATAAGGGGGCTGTATGCATGGTGGAAAGAGAACAGCATTCCAAGACAAACACTTGCTACCCACAGTAAAATCTGGTGGAGGTTCCATCATGCTGTGGGGCTGTGTGGCCAGTTCAGGTACTGGGAATCTTGTTAAAGTTGAGGGTCACATGGATTCCAGTCAATATCAGCAGATTCTTGAGAACAATGTTCAAGAATCAGTGAGAAAGTTGAAGTTGCGCCGGGGCTGGATACTGCAACAAGACAATGACCCTAAACACGGCTCAAAATCTACTAAGGCATTCATGCAGAGGAACAAGTACAACATTCTGGAATGGCCATCTTAGTACCCAGACCTGAATATTACTGAAAATCTGTGGTGTGATTTAAAGCGGACTGTCCATGCTCAGAAATCATCAAACCTGACTGAACTGGAGATGTTTTGTAAAGAAATACCTTCAACCAGAATTCAGACTCTCATTAGAAGCAAGCGTTTAGAGGCTGTTATTTCTGCAAAAGGGGGATCTACTAAATATTGATGTAATTGTTCTTTGAACAGTAAATATCCTAAAATCTTGTCTTAGTAACTTTGAATTTTAATCAAAATCTAATCTAAAAATGTCGGGTTTAAACAACCCTGAGAACCAAAATTAGAATATTTGCAATTTAAAACAAATCTGGACCCTGTAAAGTTTCCAGTTCAGACAAACTGAGACTGAAATCATCTTAAGGCAATGCTTTGAACATCTTTGTCCGTTGACCGCTGCAAAAAGTCAATGCTCTAAAACAAATTTGAAACTTAAAATATCAAAGGGATCCGGGTTAAAGTAACCTGAAGGTCTAAGAATATGGTGTCTCGTAATCAGTAAGGCAAGTGGCCTAATTAATTTACTTACAGTCACCTCGGGTACAGAGTCTCGGAGTCAGTAGAGCGCCTGAATTGACTCAGAATCACTCATTGGGATGTGGGCGGCCGCCTCTGTCTGTTTCTGATCCTGAAAACTCTGGACCCAGAGGAATATTGGGATCTCAGTGGAACCTCCAAAACTGTGGTAGTGGGATTTGCTTCTCCACGCTTAAAGAATCAACTCGAGCAGTCAGTCGTAGGAATGTAGAGAAACACTTTAATCCTGCCGTAAACAACCTGTGATGAGGCTGGTGTGAAGTTGATAGACTCCATTGTTTCAAAGTAACAAAAGCCACCATCTGTCTGTTTCTGAAAACCACGTATACATAGAATATTAAAACGCCTGAAAAGATTCTCCCACAATATTGCAGCGTCGACGTACAAGACAAGAAAACCAGATTCACCATTTGATATTTTTTGTTACACATATGGAATTTGTCTTGCCCCTGTAACCCAGCTGTGCAGAGAACACACACGCATGCCTGGAGCAGTGGGCAGCCATTGCTGTGGGCCCCAACAAAAGACGGTGAAGGCCTTGCTCAATGGCAGTTTGCCGAGCCCAGGTATCTAACCCACAAAAAAACTTCTCTACAATGTGATTTCCTGGATTTCTCATTTTGTCTCTCATTAGTTGAAGTGTCCCCATGATGAAAATTACAGACCTCTCTAATCTTTCTTAGTAGGAGAACTTGCAATCAGTGGCTGACTAAATACTTGTTTGCTGTATATTTATATTTAACAGCCCAAACTCAATGTGAAACTGCTTGTACTCATAAAGATGGTAAAAATTTATATAAATTCTAATACTTTACAATTTAAAATCATAACAGTCTCAATACTGCAGGATTTGACTGAAATACTATGAGTGACACTGATGTATTACTTTTTAACACAAGCAGAAAAGTGACAAAATAAATGGGTGGAATCAAGTTAATCCTGTAAACCACTTACCTGCAAACTATGCAGTTCACTAACCAGACAGTGTGACTGGGAAGGGTAAGTCAGTCCTGGCACCTTCTTGATGTTCCCGGAAAGAACGATGGATCCCAGGCGGCTCAGGTGAAGCTCATCTCTGCGTTAGAGGACCGGACGCCACGCTGCATCAGGAGGAGAATAGTGGAGAATGATGGTGCCAAAGTCACCTGGCGACGTCCAGGACGGGGGCACCTGGAAAACAGGAGATTGTGGCATTACTGTTTAGGGTCAATTATTTTAAGTGTTTTACAGAAGAATCTCCAACAGTGAGAACACCGCCCTGAGGAGTCGCCCTCTGTGCCGGAGCAGGTGAAGAGCCGAGGTCCTTGAACCAGTTAGCATAGGCGAAAAATGGCTGTGGTGATGGAGGAGCCCTCAACTTTTGCCAGCCACGCTTGACGCTTCCAGGCCCTCTCAGGTACAGGAGTGGAGATGATGCATGGATCACATTATTCTGGGCATTATAAACAGAATACATGCACAATATTATATAAAAGTTCAGAAAGGCTCCAGGTCTATATCATTGTGCTACTAAATGAGTTCATTCAAAGAGAGATGTGTATACGCTCAACAGGCAGGAGAAACAAAGCTAATAATTACCACTCAAAGCTTATATCAAGACACCAGCTTGAATTATCCACATTAATCAACAGAATTACACCATCCATTCTAACCTTAAACAGCTCAGTAGCGTGAAACATGAAGAAATAACAGAAACCAAGAATATTAAGTAATACATAGGTAAATACTGAAGCTTCATGAATATTAAATGAGGTCACCAAATTAAGAAGCTTTTGATTGATCCAGGGTTGGAGATCCACTCAGACTTTTTCAGAGGATTACTCAGTAAATGTCTCAGAATTTCACGTAGTCTGTGAAGTTCCTGAAAACTAAGGGTAAAACTGGGTGTAAACTGAATAAATCATTGTGTGCTCTCAAACAGTCTGGAGGAACCTGAACATGTTGCATGATTATCTAGATGTAATTGGCTTTACATAGAAACCCAGCTGACCACTGAGTCTACAACAAACACACTGAAATCAGGAGGATAATACTGATATTCTGGGTTAATAATAATTTACCGAAATGACAGTTTTCCTACACTTAGGATGGCAGAATAGTGTTGTTGAGGTGGAAGAATTTGTGTCAATTCTAATAAGGTTGTTAAAGACAAAGTCTTGATACTGCAGGGTTTGTCTAAGATACTATAAGGGACACTGATGAATTCAATGAAATTAATGATAGAATAAATGATTAAGAAATTAGAAAAGAAATGATGTAAATCTATTTACCTGCTAACTATTCAGTTCACTAATGTCAGGAGGAGAATAGTAGAGAATGATCGTGCCAAAGGCGTCATGCTGCCGCAGTGCCAAGGTAAGCCGCCTGGCGAAGGAGACAGTGGTGTTACTCTTTGGGCTCGATACTTTTAAGTGGTTTTCAGTGGAATCTCCATCATTGAGAACACTGCCTTCACCTGCTTTATCCCTCAAGGACAACCCCTTAGGGCAAAGTAGAAGAGCTGAGGACCTTGGTTGAGAAACTGGCTGTGGTGGTGGAAGACGCCCTCAGGCTTCAGTTTCAGTTTAGACAAAGCTTATGGTTAAGTGACTCAGGCAATGACAGTGTAGTATTTTATTCGCACAACAGGTGGCGCATTAGAGCTGTGACGCTGAGAAGCCTAGACCCATCTCCCAGAAGCTGAACACTCAAGGAGTCATCAAAAAGTTTACCATTGCTCTGCTCTGACCTGGATAAATTTGTATTTTCAATGGGGCCGCTTGTGCTCCCCATCCATTGTCACAAAGCTGCACTATTATCAAGACTGTGTGGAGTTATTACATAGAGCCAGGGAAGCAGGAACACTGCGGTTTAATCTACTGGATACCTTTGGTTTGAGAAAAGCTAATACCAGCCCCAACAAACATCAATTTATAACAAATTCCATTTTAGACTAAATAAAGAAAAAAATATATATGTGCAGAAGCGTATGGCAGTGCTCCTTCAGTGCCTCACTGCATCGGGCAGAGAAAAGTGGAGAATAATGGTACTGAATCCACCTAGATACGTCCATGACTCCTGGCCAAAAAAAAAAAAAAAAAAAAAAAAAAAAAAAAATCCACAAAACTCTTTGGTCGCGATACTTAAGGGTTTTACCAACAATGAAAATACCGCCCACTGTGAGGTCGAAGAACTGAACCTCACACCAGTAAGTTGAGGTGAAAACCATCAATCAAAACAGAATTCATTTCCCATTCATTGATTTCCAGAATCTTGCTTCTACCTCTTTGAATTTTCTAAAAAATACATTTGGATCCCTTTTAAATCCCTTTTAATAGGTTGAACAGTACTGAGAATTAAATATCCTAAAATTAAACTGGCTAAATAAATTTGAAAGATTCTCTGGTTTAAACAACCGTGAGAATCTAAATATTCCAAGACAATATCTTAGAATCTTCCAATTTAAAACAAATCTGGACACCAAGAAATTCCCAGTTCAGACAACTGTGAGACCCAAATGATCTTAAGGCAATGCTTTGGACATCCTTATCCTTTGTTTTAGATCATTGAGTTTTTGCAGCAATCTGGACTCAAACTTGAAAATTAAAATATCAAAAGGGATACGGGTTAAAGTTACCTGAAGGTCTAAGAAAATGGCGTCCCGTCTCCTCCTGTTTATTCTAAATTCGTAAGGCAAGCGGTCTAATTACTTACTTACAGTCACCTCGGGTACAGAGTCTCCAAATTCAACAGCAGAACTGCTTGGAAAGATGGAAGAATTGATATAAATTCTAATAAGAATTTTAGAGCAGATTACAAACCAGTCTCAATACTGCAGGATTTGTCTGAAATACTACGAGTGACACTGATGTACATTAAAGCAGAAAAGTGACAGAATCATGGGAATCACTTACCTCACACCGGACCAGACACAGCCGCAAGCTCTCCCAGTTGTCTACAAAGTCAGCACAGACAGACCTGTCCCGCAGCCAGCAGTGGAGCGAGAAGAGGTGGGGAAACGACTCGCTCACTCTTCGGTAAGCAGGCAGGGGGCCGAAGACGATGATCCTGATGAACCTTTTCTGAACAGCATCCAGAAGCGTACGGCAGTGCTTCTTCAAGGCTACGTTGCATCACGCAGAGAATAGTGGAGAATGATGGTGCCAAAGCCACCTGGAAAACCAGGAGACTGTGGTGTTACTCTTTAGGGTCGATACTTAGGGTCGAGAGTTTTACAGAAGAATCTCCAACAGTGAGAACACTGCCCCGAGGAGCTGTCCTCTGTGCCGGAGCAGGTGAGGAGCGGAGGACCTTAAACCGCTTAGCAGAGATAAAAAAACGACCATGGTGGTGGACTCCTCCTCTGCTTTTCCCAGCCACGCTGACACTTCCGTGCCCTCTCCGGTGCAGGAGGAGACGACGACCTTCTAAGTCTGCCACGTCGGTAGTGCTGGAAAAAAGACACAGGCGAGACAGAAACGCAGTAACACAGGGAGCAGAGAGCACTAGCATTACAACAACTGGCTCAGATAAAGAAGACAAAGCTAATAAAAAGGAACCCAGTTCCCCATTAAAGAGTACAATACGCGTTATTACCTGAATGTGGTCAATGATCACAGTGGTGATGGTTGCAGTGTGTTACAATATTTCAAACAGCATGAAATCCTTGTTCACTGTAATTATGAAGTTTTACATTATGCAGTAGAGAGCATGAAAATCAAGGGCAAGATTGATCAACTGAACTGTGAAGTCTGCAGACAAGAGAAATCTGCTCAGAGTAGAAACAGAACCTGATGCACGAGCAAAAGCAGTACTTGAACTAGTAAATACTGACCTAGCTGATCCAATAGGGCTGGGGGAGGGCGCAGATACGACAAAAGGTTTAGCAGTGAACACTCCTGTGGGTGGGTAAAGACGCCAAAGAAACACTGATTGGTGACTGGTAATGTTCTAGATATTGTATTGAAGGAGACTGGGTTGACAATGAGGTTGAAGCATGGAGCACTGGGCATTAGAAATATGACAGCGTTCTGGGTGAATGATGAATAAGTGAGGAAGAATTGAGGACAGGCTGACGAATACTGTGCAGGCGGACAGGTGTAAGGAAAGATGTAATTACAAATATCCGAGACCCCAGACCTCATCATCAAACGTCAATCCTAGATCCCTCTCCCAAGTTAGTTTCAATGAGTCATAACGTGAGTCCATTTTGGATGAAGTAATGTAAAGGGTTGAGATTCTACTTTGAGCTGTTTGAGCTGAGCTGTTCCTCCAAATGGTTGAGCTGAAATCTAAACTTGCCACTTTTCTGACAGGACTGAGTAAAGGGTCTGATTTGAAAAAATAAAATAACGCTATGTAGAGAGTATCAGCAGTATCACCATCAGGTATCAGCCATAGGTATGTCAAAAGTGGGAATTCATTAAAGAGACTAAACCAGTTGGAGTGTGAATAAAGACAGATGTAAAAACAGTAAAAGTTTAAGCAGCCATGTCCGATCTGAAAAGAAAAAGAAAAAAAAAAAAAACACTAATGCATAATGTACGCAGAAGCACAAAAGCTGAAGATTGGCAAAGCTGCATAAGGAACCATCTTAATGGTGTCAGATAGAATCTATGAGGAATCCTGATCAGCCAATAATCCGCTGGAAATTTCTACAAAGATAAAATGATCATTTCTCATGCATGGTTCTCAAAACATAAAAAAAATTACTTAAGATCCTTGGACCACACACAGTCCAACCCATCTACAAGAGGCTCAAAGTAAAAAAATTGTAAATACTGGAAGCCAAGCAAGACTGGAGTAAAGCACTTTGAACTCCAAATTACAGCCCCACCTAATGCTTAGTGAGTCTCAGAGAACAGAGGACGGATTTAAGCTGCAGATACCTAAAGAAAGAGGTGCTGGACACATTACATTGCTCTTTGAGAGCCTGGAAAGATCTTAACCCATTTTCATTGCTGGTATCACCTGGAGGTCGAGCTCCTTTGCTCTCCCATTGGGGGCAATGAAACAGCATTCCCCATCAGTAAATGATTATTATGAAAGAGTGGAGAGTGCTCATGCTATATAAGAGTTTGTTTGCCTAAACAAGAGCTCTAGCCAGCTGCAACCGAACCAATGAATGGGGTCATGTAACTCCCCCTAAAGTAGTTTTCTGACGATACAATTACGAACCATGCGGAGAACAGAGATAGTCTCCATACTGCAGGGCTTGTCTGAGATACTATGAGGGACACTGATATATTACTTTTTTAATCAAGCAGAGAAATGACAGAATAAATGATTATAAAATCCAGTAGATCATGTAAATTATTACCTGCCAACAATCCAGCTGCCTACCCTGGGGTCCTGTCTTTTTCAGAGTGGTGTCCAGAAAGTGTGTGGCAGAGCTCCTTCCAGGCCTCACTGCATCGGGCAGAGAAAAGTAGAGAATGATGGTACTGAAACCACCTGGTGATGTCCAGCACTCCTGAAAATAAAAAGACTGAGTCGTTACTCTTTGGTCCCGATACTCTTAAAGGTTTTACAGTAGAACCTCCAACAACGAAAATACAGCCCTGAGGAGTTGTCCTCGGTGAGGGAGCAAGTGAACTCGAAGAACTGAACCTTGCGCCAGTTGGTGATTGAGGAGCCCTCTGCTTTTCCAGGCCATGCCAATGGCCCTAGGTCCTTTCCAGTGCGGGAGTGGAGACAACAACCCTCTGTGTCCGCCGTGCCGGTAGTGCTGGATTTAAGATGGCCAGCGTTGGAGGAATCTCTACAACAGCAGCAGTCAAGCTTGATGACCTTGCAGAGCACAAGGAGATGTCGCTCCTCAGCAGTCGCCAAGTTTCTCGAGTATAAACACAGACAGACGCAAACGCAAACGCAAACGACGGTCAGTGAGACAGAGTACTAAACAGTAACACAGGGAGGAGACAGCACAAGGATCACAAAAACTGGCTCAGATAAAGAAGACAAAGCTGATATTAAAGACTATAAAGTAGGAACTCAACTGTTCGTGTTTTAAAAGCAGAATCGCATCAAAATAAAAAAAATATATAGAAATATATAAATATAGAAAAAGTGTAGGATAGGATTACTGCGTTTATATGTCAATGCTTTTAGCCATTCAACATGGCCACAGGTAGACATGGGACATTGAGCATGGTAAGGCCTATCAGCTGTTTTGCTTGCACCACTTTAACCAGAGATGCTCCCTTTATTGACCCAATATCATTCATTCTGAGACCAGAAATTTTTTGGAAATTCGTCAACAAAAGCCATTAGTCTCAGTCTTGTTATTCTCACTTGGCAGCTCAGATCTTGACCGTGTAACAGAAGTATCATCAATTATTTGTATCCTCAATATATTTATACTGGTTATACTGATTTCCCACAATTAAAACAAGCACATTCTCTCCTACCTTCAGTCTCGCCTGCTCCAGAGTCCCCTGCCTCAGTCCGGCAGTAAATTAACTGAGCTTGTAACAATGTCTCCTGTATTAATTTCATGTTTATAGTCTGAATATTATAAACACAACTCACTTGTTTTAGAACCATGGAAATATCATCATCATCATAATCATTTTCAAAACCTTGCTTCAGAATCTTTGAATATTCTAAAAAATAAATTTGGATGCCTTTACAAAATTATCCTAAAACACTGTCTGAATATTTAGATTCTCAGGGTTGTCTAAACCAGAGAATTTTTCAGGGATCTAAATGTATCGCAATTCAAAGTTTCCAAGACAACTGTGAGACTGAAATGATCTTAAGGCAATGCTTTGGACATCTTCATCCTTTGAGTCCGGATCACTGCAAAAACTCAATGACCTAAAACTAACTTAAACTGAAATATCAAAAGGATCCAGGTTAAAGTAACCTGAAGGTCTAAATACAGTGTCCCGTCTCCTCCAGTTTATTCTAAATTCGTAAGGCAAGCGGTCTAATTAATTTACTTAGACACCTCGGGTACAGAGTCTCGGAGTCAGTAGAGCGCCTGAATTGACTCAGAATCACTCATTGGGATGTGGGCGGCCACCTCTGTTGGTTTCTGATCCTGTCTCTGAAAACTCTGGACCAGAGGAATATTGGGATCTCGGTGGAACCTCCAAAACTGTGGTAGTCTAATTTACTTCTCTGCACTTAAAGAATCAACTAGATCAGTCAGTCTTAGGAATGTAGAGAAACACTTTAATCCTGCAGTAAACAACCTGTGATGAGGCTGGTGTAAAGTTGATAGACCCACATAGTTTCAAATTAACAAAAGCCACCATCTGTCTGTTTCTGAAAACAATGTAAACACTGTGTGCAGAATTATAAGGCAAATGAGTATTTTATCACATCATCCCTTTTTATACATGTCCTACTCCAAGCTCTATAGACTTGAAAGCCAACTACCAATCAAGTAAATCAGGTGATGTGCATCTCTGTAATGAGAAGGGGTGTGGTCTAATGACAAACACCCTATATAAGGTGTGCTTAATTAGGCAACTTCCTTTCCTTTGGCAAAATGGGTCAGAAGAGAGATTTGACAGACTCTGAAAAGTCAAAAACTGTGAGATGTCTTGCAGAAGGATGCAGCAGTCTTGAAATTGCCAAATTTCTGAAGCGTGATCACCGAACAATCAAGCGTTTCATGGCAAATAGCCAACAGGGTCGCAAGAAACGTGAAAAAAGGCGCGAAATGACTGCCCATGAATTGAGGAAAATCGTGAGCGTGAGGCTGCCAAGATGCCATTTGCCACCAGTTTTGCCATATTTCAGAGCTGCAACGTTACAGGAGCATCAAAAAGCACAAGGTGTGCGATACTCCGGGACATGGCCAAGGTAAGGAAGGCTGAAAAACGACCACCTTTGAACAAGAAACATAAGATGAATCGTCAAGACTGCGCCAAGAAATATCTTAAGACTGATTTTTCTAAGGTTTTATGGACTGATGAAATGCGAGTGACTCTTGATGGGCCAGATGGATGAGCCCGAGGCTGGATCAGTAAAGGGCAGAGAGCTCCACTCCGACGCCAGCAAAGTGGAGGTGGGGTACTGGTATGGGCTGGTATCATCAAAGATGAACTTGTGGGACCTTTTCGGGTTAAGGATGGAGTGAAGCTCAACTCCCAGACCTACTGCCAGTTTCTGGAAGACACCTTCTTCAAACAGTGGTACAGAAAGAAGTTGGTATCGTTCAAGAAAAACATGATTTTCATGCAGGACAATGCTCCATCACATGCATCCAAATACTCCACAGCGTGGCTGGCCAGTAAGGGTCTAAAAGAAGAAAAAATGATGACATGGCCCCCTTGTTCACCTGATCTGAACCCCACAGAGAACCTGTGGTCCCTCATAAAATGTGAGATCTACAGGGAGGGAAAACAGTACACCTCTCTGAACAGTGTCTGGGAGGCTGTGGTTTCTGCTGCACGCAATGTTGATCGTAAACAAGCAACTGACAATCTATGGATGGAAGGATTTTGAGTGTCATCGTAAAGAAAGGTGGCTATATTGGTCACCGATTTGTTTTTGGTTTTGTTTTTGAATGTCAGAAATGTTTATTTCTAAATTTTGTGTTGTTATATTGGTTTACCTGGTGAAAACAAACAAGTGAGATGGGTATATATTTGTTTTTTATTAAGTTGCCTAATAATTCTGCACAGTAATAGTTACCTGCACAAACAGATATCCTCCTAAGATAGCCAAATCTAAAAAAAAAAAAAAAACCCACTTCAACTTCCAAAAATATTAAGCTTTGATATTTGAGTCTTTTGGGTTGATTGAGAACATAGTTGTTGTTCAATAATAAAAAGAATCCTCTCAAATACAACTTGCCTAATAATTCTGCACACACTGTACATAGAATATTGAAACACACGTCGACGCTGCAATATTGTGGGGGAATTTTTTCAGGCAAGAAAACCATATTCAACATCAGGGCTGTTCCTGCAGGTTACATGCGTTGCTCTGTTCAAAACTACCCATACCAGAATCTTTGTCTAGCTCTTCACTAAACCAGACTGTGAAACAGTCCCTGAAAATCATGCTGCAGTTTGGAAGAGTCTTTTCACCAAATAAATGATCTATACACAGCCCGCTGATAAAAAAAAACACTTTCACTCCACAACAGCAATATTAGGGGTGACACCTCAAGGGCTTTATCTGGGGAAATCTTTTCAAAAGGTGCTGGCTAAGACTGCTTAGATTACTTAAAGGGAAACAGAGAAAAACCCTCCTACCTAAAACTGGGTGGCATGGTAAATTTAATACTACTTGGCAACCTGTCTTTACTTAAATAGACAATATGGACTTTGAGGATTAATTGGTACCCAGTGTGAAATCCATTTCACTATTTAAAATTCTACAGTTATTTACATTTACTCTCTTACCCTTTGTGTTTCTTTGGACACTTGTATGTGCTTTTCTAACTTCATATTTAAAAATTACCTGTATTTTTAGGAGTTAGAGTTTTGTGTTCATCATAAAGTCAAAAAGACTCCAGGGGTCTGTGTGTGAACCGATTTTATGACCCCCACCAATGTAATACACAGACCTACGCCCTTGATTTAGGTTTACAGAGAGTTAACTAAGGTGGTTCACTTCAGACAGGCCTGGACATGTACTGGCTTAAGCAGGTTGGAGGTTTGGCATCTCACTGTTTGAGGCTGTGGACAGGTGTCTTTTATACTGATAACGATGTCCAACAGGTACCATTAATACAGGTAACGAGTGGAGGACAGAAAAGCTTTTTAAAGAAGTTACAGGTCTGTGAGAGCCAGAAATCTTGCTTGTTTGTGGGTGACCAAATACTAATTTTCCATCATAATTTACAAATAAATTCTTTAAAAACCCTACAATATGATTTTCTGGATTTTTCTCATTTTTATGTGTACCTGTGTGTAAACTTTATGTACCTATGTGTAAACTTGCCACTTTTCTGACAGGACTGAGTAAAGGGTCTGATTTAAAAAAAAAATAATAATAATAACTCAGTATTAGGGAGTCCAAAAAGTGCTTTGAGTTGTTGAAATAAGTTTAAAACTCCTGCTGTGAATAAACTAGAAAAATCCTCTTTGCCCCTTAAAGTCCAATTACTAAGCCCAATGTCCCCAAGCTGAGGGGGTAGATCTGGACTCAAGGTGAGTGGTGACCATAAAGAGATACAATTAGAGACTTTCATATATTTTCTAGCGTCTCTCCAAGAAAGCAACGTATTGTACACCACAAAGTTATCAGAGAGAGGCGGTATTTTGTCATTTATAAATAAATGGTAGGGAAGTACATCTCATACACAGTAGAGACTTATGACTGATATGTTACCTACCTGGTGATCCTGGGGGAATGAGGGCGCTGGTGAGTGGGTCTTCTAGGACCCTGGCAGGACTCACGGTTAACCTAGAAGGTGGAAAGGATGATGTGTGATTAAGTCAGTGGTAGCTGACTAATAACCAGCCCATTCACAGTAGAGACTTGTGACTCTGACATGTTACCTACCTGGTGATCCTGGGGGAATGAGGGCGCTGGTGAGTGGGTAAGTGGGCGAGCTAATAAATGACTGGGTTTATTTCCAAACTTTCTGTTTAGAAAAAAGTAACAACTTAGAAATATGAGGAGTTTATTCAAGCTTAAGTTTTAATTTAGCATTTACTAGCAGAGACCAGTTTGTATCAGACTGTACTTGTGTTCTAGTTGTAGCATCTCAGCTTATAAAATTAGTTTTAGTCTTTGAGGGCGTCCCATTTTATTGCACTGGTAACTGGAGAGTTGCAGTTGTCAATTATCTGTTATTCTCTTTAACATAGAAACAAAACACTTCTTTATTTAGTAAATGTGGGTTACATCTCCACTGAGGTGTTTTTAATGCTGTTAAATTTTTAGACATCCAAATTCACTGAACTGTGGTCAGATAAAACCATTTTGACAGACCTTTAACATATGTCTAGAGTTAGTAGCAATAAGAAAGTAATCCAGTCTTGAATAGGAGCCATGGGGCTGAGAGTACTTGCCACGCTGAGCCAAGGCTTTCACGTGTAAAACTTCAGCCAACAGGTCAGTGTAGAAGTGCAAGGTTGACCCATTATGAGAGAAGGAACTCTGCTAGGGGAGACATTGCCTTCTCTATTTTCCGGCAAAACAAAAATTCTTGTCTTCAGCCGACAAATTTTCAACCTCTTCCAATCTGCCTTCTGTGGTGGTCTCTAAAGTGGATAACGAAGCCTCCACTGAGGAGACAGAGCCTGCGATATCTTGAAGACGGGCCTCTATATTATCCTAAAGTCAGCCGATAGATCTGAGTTCAGCATGAAGAGCGGCCATGTTTAGTAAAGTATTAGCAGGAATGCTAGCTTCGTCCCCCTCCAGAACGTCCAGAACTTGGCTTTTTCTGGTCTTTGAGTCTCTGGGACCACATAGATAAAGAAATGGGAAAATCTTTATCCCCAGAAGTATCAGCCATAGGTATGTCAAAAGTGGGACTTCATTAAAGAGAGTAAACCAGGTGGAGTGTGAATAACAGATGTAAAAACGGAGTAAAAGTTTAAGCAGCCATGTCCGATCCGGTCACATGTCACAATAAGATTATTAAACCAGGTTCTTTTCTTGTGAAGAAATGTTTAGTTTTTGTGTGGTAGACAGTTAAATAAATAAATACTTTATTCTAAATATATATTCACAGACCAGCAGCTTTTCTGCAGCGGTTAGAGCACAAAGTTAATCTGAGAAATCTGGTAGAAAATCTGATTCTGAATCTGAATAGCCTGGAAAGATATTAACCCATTTTCAGTGCAGATATCATCTGGAAGCAGAGCTTCTTTGCTCTCCCATTGGAGGGGGCAATGAAACAGCATTCCCCATCAGTAAATTATGATTAGGAAAAAGTAGAGTGGTCATGCCATATTAGAGTTTGTTTGCCTAAACAAGAGCTCTAGCCAGCTGGAACCGAGCCCATGAATGGGTTCATGTGACACATGTGACAGTTTTCTGATGCTTCAATTACAAACCATGCGGGGAACAGACACGGTCCAGATACTGCAGGGTATGTCTGGGATACTATGAGGGACACTGATATATTACTTTTTAAATCAAGCAGAGTAATTACAGATTAAAGGATAATTAATTTACATGATACATTTTATAACCTGCCCACTATCCTGTCTTTTTCCGAGTGGTGTCCAGAAGTGTGTAGCAGTGCTCCTTCAGGGCCTCACTGCATCGGGCAGAGAAAAGTGGAGAATGATGGTACCGAAGCCACCTGGTGATGTCCAGCACTCCTGGAAAAAAGACTGAGTCTTTACTCTTTGGTCCCGATACTTTTAAGGGTTTTACAGTAGAACCTCCAACAATGAAAATACAGTCCTGAGGAGTTGTCCTCTGTGAGGGAACAGGTGAAGTCAAAGAGCTGAACCTCACGCCAGTAAGTTGAGGTGAAAACTGGCTGTGGTGATGGAAGAGCCCTCTGCTTGTCCAGGCCACGCCAACAACCCCAGGTCCTTTCCAGCGCGGGAGTGGAGACAACAACCCTCTGTGTCTGCCGTGCCGGTAGTGCTGGATTTAAGATGGCCAGGATTGGAGGAGTCACAGGCAACGGCATCATCTTCCATTGATTGAGTTTGGACTGCCTCTACAACAGCAGCAGTCAAGCTTGATGACCTCGTTGCAGAGTACCTGTAGATCTCGCTCCTCCTCAGTCTTCAACTTTCTCAAGTATAAAGACAGACAGAAACGCAAACGATGGTCAGTGAGAGAGTACTGCACAGTAACACAGGGAGCAGAGAACACAAGGATCACAACAACTGACTTAGATAAAGACGACAAAGCTAATATTAAAGACTATAAAGTAGGGACTCAACTGTTCGTGTTCAATCATGTTGAGTTTTAAAAGCATCGAAATAAAAAAAATATATAGAAAAAGTGTAGGATAGGATTACTGCGTTTATAGGTCAATGCTTTTAGCCATTCAACATGGCCACAGTATAGACATAGGACACTGAGCATGGTAAGGCCCATCAGCTGTTTTGCTTGCACCACTTTAACCAGAGATGCTCCCTTTATTGACCCAATATCATTCATTCTGAGACCAGAAATGTTTTGGAAATTCGTCAACAAAAGTCATTAGTCTCAGTCTCGTCATTCTCACTTGGCAGCTCAGATCTTGACCGTGTAACAGAAGAATAATCAATTATTTGTATCCTCAATATATTTATTCTGGTTATACTGATTTCCCACAATTAAAACAAGCACATTCTCTCCTACCTTCAGTCTCACCTGCTCCAGAGTCTCCTGCCTCAGTCCTGCAGTACATTAACTGAGCTTGTAACAATGTCTCCTGTATTAATTTCACGCTTATAGTCTGAACTCTTTGGGTATTAAACTCTGCTCTGTTGTTTTAGAACCATGGAAATATCATCATCCTCATTTCCAAAACGTTGCTTTAAAATCTTTATATTTTCGAAAAAAAAGAAAAAAATACATTTGGATCCCTTTACAAATCTCTCCAGGTTGAACAGTACTGAGAATTAAATATCCTAAAATCTGAATATCTAGATTCTCAGGGTTGTTTAAACCAGAGAATTTTTTTTTGGGATCGAAACGTATCGCAATTCAAAGTTTCCAAGACAACTGTGAGACTGAAATGATCTTAAGGCAATGCTTTGGACATCTTCATCCTTTGAGTCCGGATCACTGCAAAAACTCAATGACCTAAAACTAACTTAAACTGAAATATCAAAAGGATCCAGGTTAAAGTAACCTGAAAGTCTAAATACAGCGTCACGTCTCCTCCCGTTTATTCTAAATTCGTAAGGCAAGCGGCCTAATTAATTAGCTTACAGTCACCTCGGGTAGAGAGTCTCGGAGTCAGTAGAGCGCCTGAATTGACTCAGAATCACTCATTGGGATGTGGGCGGCCGCCTCTGTTGGTTTCTGATCCTGTCTCTGAAAACTCTGGACCCAGAGGAATATTGGGATCTCTGTGGATCCTAAAGAATCAACTCGATCAGTCAGTCTTAGGAATGTAGAGAAACACTTTAATCCTTCAGTAAACAACCTGTGATGAGGCTGGTGTGAAGTTGATAGACTCCATTGTTTCAAAGTAACAAAAGCCACCATCTGTCTGTATGTGTGTGTGTGTATATATATATATATATATATATATATATATATATATATATATATATATATATATATATATATATATATATATATATACAGTCATGCCCGAAAGTATTCATACCCCTGGCAAAGTTTGACTTAAATTTACTTTTATTTAACCAGAAATTATATTTTTGCCTGGAAATGACACAGGCATCTCCCAGGAGATAACACGATGATGTACAAGAGGCATCATTGTGGGAAAAAATATTTCTCAGCTTTTATACACATTTGAACAAAAAGTGGCATGTCCAAAATTATTCATACCCTTCTCAATAATTAATAGAAAAGCCTTTATTGGCTATTACAGCAATCAAACGCTTCCTGTAATTGCTGACCAGCTTTTTGCATGTCTCCACTGGTATTTTTGCCCATTCATCTTTAGTGATGAGCTCCAACTCTTTGAGGTTCGAGGGTCTCCTTGCCATCACCCTGATCTTTAGCTCCCTCCACAGATTCTCAATTGGATTCAAGTCAGGACTCTGGCTGGGCCACTGCAAAACATTAATGTTTTTGTCTGCTAACCATTTCTTCACCACTTTGGCTGTGTGTTTTGGGTCGTTGTCGTGCTGAAATGTCCACCGGTTCCCAAGGCCAAGTTTCTCTGCAGACTGCTTGATGTTGTTGTTGAGAATCTTGATGTATTGCTCTTTTTTTTCATGGTGCCATTTACTGCGATCAAGTTCCCTGGTCCATTGGCTGAAAAACACCCCCAAACATTAGGTTCCCACCACCATGTTTGACAGTGGGGATGGTGTTCTTAGGGTTGAAGGCTTCTCCTTTTTTACGCCAAATGGTGCACACATCATTGTGGCCAAACAATTAAATTTTTGTTTCATCTGACCATAAAACAGAACACCAGAAGTCTTCTTCTTTGTCCAGATGAGCATTTGCAAAGGTCAAGCGGGCTTTTGTGTGCCTTTTCTGGAGAAGTGGTGTCCTCCTTGGCCTGCGTCCGTGGAACCCAGCAGTGTGCAGTGTCCGTTGAACTGTCTGCCTTGAGATGTCGCCACCAGCAGAGTCCAGATTCACCAGGATGGCCTTGGTGATGATCCTTGGAATTTTCTTCACCTCTCTCACTATTCTCCTGGCCAGCACAGGTGTCACTTTTGGCTTCCGACCACATCTTCTGAGATTTTCCACAGTGCGGAACTTCTTGTATTTTTTAATAATACTTTGCACTGTAGCCACTGGAACTTGAAAACATTTTGATATGGCTTTATATCCCTTTCCTGACTTGTGAGCGGCCACAATGCACAGCCGCAGGTCCTTAGTGAGCTCCTTTGTCTTAGCCATGACTGTCCACAAACCAACTGCAGAGAGCTGCTGTTTTTCTCCTGTTGAGTTGATTAAAACAGCTGTTCCCAATGAATCAGGGTAATTAGGATGCTTTAAAACAGCTTGGACTATTTGGAATGGTATAGAACTTTGGATTTTCCCATATACTGTGACAGTTTTCAAAGGGTATGAATAATTTTGGACATGCCACTTTTTGTTCAAATGTGTATAAAAGCTGAGAAATACTTTTTCCCACAATGATGCCTCTTGTACATCATCGTGTTATCTCCTGGGAGATGCCTGTGTCGTTTCAAGGCAAAAATATAACTTCTGGTTAAATAAAAGTAAATTTAAGTCAAACTTTGCCAGGGGTATGAATACTTTCGGGCATGACTGTATATATACACACACATACACATACATACACACATATACATATATACACATACATATATATACATATATATATATACACACATACACACACATATATATATACACACATATATATATATATATATATATATACACACACACACACACACACACACATATATATATATATATATACACACACACATATATATATATATATATTTTGGACTGTAGTTTAGACTGCCTCTACAACAACTGGATCTGCCGTAATAGCTTGACGACCTCCTGGAGAGCTTGTTCCTCCACGGTCATCTCTGAGTAAACACAGACAACGGTCAGTGAGAGAGTACTGTACAGCAACACAGGGAGCAGAGAGCACAAGGATAACAAGACAAAGCTAATAAAAAAGAAGACATATCCACAAAAATGGCACCAAGTTCCCCATTAAAGAGGACAATACGCATTATTACCTGAATACTGAATGCTTACTTTGTGTCACAGACTCAAAATTAAAGGCACCCACAGCCACACAGCTTGAGCAGTTTCTAATGTTCAGTCTTCCAGAAGAGCTACAGAGCTCGGTCACACCGGCTCGTTTGCCCTGCGCACTGCTGCAAGACCACGCTGCTGCTTTACAGCGGAGGTAGATCTGGATTCAAGGTGAGTGGTGACCATAAAGAGATACAATTAGGGACTTTCATATATTTTCTAGCGTCTCTCCAAGAAAGCAACGTATTGTACACCACAAAGTTATCAGAGATAGACAGTATTTTGCATTTGGCTTAAAAGGGCTGTGTGGGAGGCAATAAGAGGGTTCAGCTTGTACAGAATAGGCTGAAGCAGAAGTAGACGTCTGTGAGGCTTTGCAGCCCTCAGATGAAGGCCGCTGAGGCCTTGTTGTACAAAGTGTGTGTAATCTAGCTCTTTTGTGTTGTGTTTTTGTTGTGTTATTTTATTTTGATCTTTGAATTCAACATTAAATATCACTGGAACTTACCTGGAAGTGTTTGGCAGTATCCTTCTGGTGATCTGTCCTTCACGTCCGCTTAAAGCCACGCCATCACCACAACATGAACATTTCTATACTGACCCACAATGAGTCTAATCTATTTAAAAACCAACTACACATCTGTTCTGCCTGTGTTGCCCAAAATATAATTTAGATTTGGTAAGTATACACCCCCCCGATATTTTTAGGGTTTAGAAGGGTGAAGAATTTTAATCTGAGCTTTTTATTATCCCCAAACAATCTGCTTATTAATTGATGCACCTTTATAAAAAAAGATTGGGGTCAAATGACAAGGCAGGTTTTGAAATAAAAAAAAAGCAATCTAGGTAAAATGTTCATCTTGATTACACCAATTCTGCCCCCCAAAAAGTGTGGTACAGGTCAGGGGTAATTGTTATCCCAAGGTATCTAAAGCCAATATTTGTCAACTGGAATGGTAGATTTAGTTTAATATAATCCGGGACATTCAGCTGAATATTTGTAGACCTGCCAAAACTGATTTTATAGCCAGATAGCACACTATAATCAGTGATGAAGTTTCTGATTTCAGGAACAGAGGTCACTGGATTCAAAAAAGTCTGCTGATCTGAGACTCTAGGGAGAGAAATGTTAATCCATAATGTACACAGAAGCACAAATCAAAAGCTGGAGATTGGAAAAGCTGCATATGGAATCATCTTAGATAGACAGATAGAATCTATGTAGACATTTCCAGTAGATAATTGGGTGATCAGGATTCCTCAAAGATAAAATGATCATTTCTCATGCATGGTTCTCAAAACATAAAAAAAAAATACTTAAGATCCTTGGACCACACACAGTCCAACCCGTCTACAAGAGGCTCAAAGTAAAAAAATTGTAAATACTGGAAGCCAAGCAAGACTGGAGTAAAGCACTTTAAGCATTAGGTGGGGCTGTAATTGGAGTTTAGTGAGTCTCAGAGAACAGAGGACGGATTTAAGGTGCAGATACCTAAAGAAAGAGGTGCTGAGCACATTACATTGCTCTTTGCAGCCTGGAAAGATCTTAACCCATTTTCATTGCAGACATCACCTGGAGGTCGAGCTTCTTTGCTCTCCCATTGGGGGCAATGAAACGGAGCATTCCCCATGAGTAAATTATGATTATGAAAGAGTGAAGAGCTCATGCCATATTAGAGTTTGTTTGTCTGAACCGTGCTGGATTTAAAATGGCCAGCGTTGGAGGAGTCACGGGCAGCCTAGACTTCCATCCATGGAGTTTGGACTGCCTCTACAACAGCAGCAGTCAAGCTTGATTACCTCCTTGCAGAGCACCTGTAGATCTCGCTCCTCTGCGGTCTTCAAGTTTCTCGGGTATAAACACAAATGGTCAGTGAGCGAGTACTGCACAGTAACACAGGGAGCAGAGAGCACAAGGATCACAACAACTGGCTCAGATAAAGAAGACAAAGCTTATATTAAAGACTAAAGTAGGGACTCAACTGTTCGTGTCTTGTTCAAAAGGTGCTTGCTAAGACTGCTTAGATCACTTAAAGGGAAACAGAAACCCTCCTACCTAAAACTGGGTGCAGTGGTAAATTTAACACTACTTGGCAACCTGTCTTGAATTAAATAGACAATATGGACTCATTAATTAGGATTATTTGCCTGAACTAAGAGTGAACTAGTGAACTAGTGAGAGTGAACTAAGGTGGTTCACTTCAGATGGGCCTGGACATGTACTGGCTTAAGCAGGTTGGAGGTTTGGAGTCTGACTGTTTGAGGCTGTGGACAGGTGTCTTTTATACAGATAATGATGTCCAACAGGTGCCATTAATACAGGTAACGAGTGGCGGACAGAAGAGCTTCTTAAAAGCTACAGGTCTGTGAGAGCCAGAAATCCTGCTTGTTTGTGGGTGACCAAATACTTATTTTCCACCATAATTTACAAATAAATTCTTTAAAAATGTGATTTCCTGTATTTCTCATTTTGTCTCTCACAGTTGACGTGTACCTATGATGAAAATTACAGACCTAGTAGGAGAACTCGCACAATCAGTGGCTGACTAAATACTTTTTGCCCCACTCCATGCGAAGCTGCTTGTACTCGGAAAGATGGAAGAATTTATACCAATTCTAATAAGATTTTTAAAGCAGATTTTTCGAACCATGCGGGGTACAGACAGTATTTCAGACAAATCCTGCAGTATGGAGACTATGAGTCACACTGATGTATTACTTTTTAATACAAGCAGAAAAGTGACAGAATAAATGGGTGGAATCAAGTAAATCATGTAAATCACTTACCTGCCAACTATGCAGCTCACTAACCTGACAGTGTGAATAGGAAGGGTCTGTCAGTCCTGGCACCTTCTTGATGTTCCCGGAGAGAACGATGGACCCCAGGCGGCTCTGTTGAAGCTCCTCTCTGTGGTGGAAGACCAGACGCAGCCAAAAGCTCTCCCAGTTGTCTATGAATTTAGCACAGATGGACCTGTCCTGCAGCCAGCAGTGGAGAGAAGAGCTGGGGAAACTGCTCGCTCACTCGTCTGTAAGTAGGCAGGGGGCCAAAGACGATGATCCTCGTGTCTGGCTTTTTCCAAACAGTGTCCAGTTAGCAGAGGTGAAAAATGGCTGTGGAGGAGCCCTCTGCTTTTCCCCAACCATGCTGGCACTACAGGTCCTCTCAGGTCCTGTACTACAGGTCCTCCTGAAGAACTTGTTCCTCTGTGGTCATCTCTGAGTAAACACAGACAGAAACGCAAGCAACGGTCAGTGAGAGAGTACTGTACAGTATCACAGGGAGCAGAGAGCACAAGGATCACAACAGCTGGCTCAGATAAAATGGTACCAAGTTCACCATTAAAGAGGACAACAGGCTTTATTACCTGAATGTGGTCAACGATCACAGTGGTGATGGTTGCAGTGTGTTACAATATTCAAACACAGCATGAAATCCTTGATCACTGTAATTATGATGTTTCACATTATGCAGTAGAGAGCATGAAAATCAAGGGTAAGATTGATCAACTGAACTGTGCAGTCTGCAGACAAGAGAAATCTGCTCAGAGTAAAAACAGAACCTGATGCATGAGCAAAAGCAGTACTTGAACTAGAACATATGGACCTACAGATCCAGTAAAAAAAAAAAAAAATAGAAATATGACAGCGTTCACAGCAAAGGATTTTCACTCATTGATCAGTGAGACCTCGGCGCCTCGATCACAACATCTAAAAAAAATTGGAGAACTCTATTTAATAGGGAAAGGTTAATGCTAGTAGAGATCAAATTACCTAAAGAATTCTGGACATCTGCTGTAATGACCACTGCAGTCATTTGCAACAAGGACTTAAATAGCCACTAGGCTTGAAATGATAAACAATTTTCTGACGTCACAATTACAAACTACGTGGGGGACACAGTATCTCAAACCCTGCAGTATCGAGACTATGAGGGACTGATTTATTACTTTTTAATACAAGCAGAGAAATGAATAATAAATGGTTATGAAATCGAGTAAATCATGTAAAATCACTCACCTGCCAACTATCCAGCTCATGGACATGAACGATGGACCCCAGGCGGCTCAGGTGAAGCTCATCTCTGGGACGACCTCTGGCATCTCAGTACAATGAAACTGGGGCAATAGATCTGCATGAACTGGAACTAGGCGTGTGGTATCTTCACATCATTGACCAGTTCTCACAGTTTAGTGCAGACAGCATTCTGGCCACAAAGCAGTCCTCTAAAATAGTGAAACACTGTTCATGATCGGATTAATGTGCATTAAGGAGAATTCAACAATGATGAAGTGACAGAAATGGCAGAAAAGCTCAACATAGAATTAAAGACAACAGCTGCATACAGCCCATGGAGCACTGGACTTTTCGAACAGCACAACCAAACACTTACTGAGATCATCGTGAAAGTAAACACAAGTAACAGCGGTGATTGGAATACTGCACTGGACTGGGCCCCTATGGCAAAGAACAACAGGCAAAAGGTCCATGGCTACAGTCCACATCGTTCGGACACCAAGGGAAAGTTCGTTCCACCACTTCAGTGGAAAACAAGGCAGTTACATACTGAAATACATGCAATTAAATGTAGATAAACATTAATGAACAGAAGAAACACAGGCAGACATCACTGTATGGTGCTCCTGTTTCAGTTTGAACAAAGCAATAGTGGTGTAGTATTTGTAAAACAGGTGGCGCAGTAGAGCTGTGAAGCTGTGGAGGGGAAGGTGGTTGCTAAGGGTTACAGTTGGTTAAGGGGAGTAGATTATAATTACTAACATCAGCAAGAATAACAGTTTATGACTGCAGAAGAGTTTGTTTACAGCACTGAAAATGAATCCAGGGCAGTTTTAGTTATTATATATTAGAAAGGAGAAATATGATGATTCAGCTTTAATAAAGTTTTTTGTATTCTGCATGACACCATTCAAGTCGAAGAAATTCTAATTTTGCGTGTTCCTACTAGCCTTGGGACGATAAACAATATCAAATATCGCAATCATTTAAACAGTTGATGTTAAGTGCAATATCGTCCCATGTGCCTTTTCTTTTTTGGCTTTATTTAACCGTTGACTTGTGCAAGCATTCTATACTATGGTAAACTAAACATTTAGGCCCAAGTAATAAATAAGCATCCAAGTATAGATGATGCATCAAATATAAAGTCACCAACTACAGCTACAAATTAACTTTTTAAAAAAGGACTTAAAAAGATTAGAATGTAGAGATGTCGTCAAAGACTGCTGGGTACATGCAAATGAACAACTACGCCTCATGTGGCCTTGTCCTGGGTAGACAGTGAAAATGGATGAGCTTGTACAGAAGGGCGTCTCTGCACCAGTTTGGCAATATTTTGGTTTAGATGTTAACAGTGTTACATGCCGTCTATGTAGAAAACGCATCACCACAAAGGGTGGAAATACTACTAATTTACAAGCACATCTCAGGATACATCCAGCTAAGTATGTTAAACTGGGTCCCACCCATAGAAAAGGCAGTTTGTCAAATTAATCAACAATCACAAATGCTTTTGCGAAATATACAAACGTACAGCACAATACACACTAAATAAATAAATAAATAGTATATCGTGAAGGGACTGCCTCCATTCAACACAGTCTAAAAAAAAAGTGATCATTCAGAGAAATACTACAAACTTTGAACTGGCAATACGAGCTACTGTGCCGGAGATGTAGAATAATGTTCAAGCTAAAGCTGAGTGTTTGATCAAGAGAGCAGAGTTTTACTCACTGACATGTGGTCAAGTGCTAATATGACTCTGTACAGGTCACCGACGGTACACTTTATTTTGCTGCAGTGGAAACTCGAAAGCAAATGTTTGAAAGCCGTGTTTTTTTCAGAGAGCCACACTGCAGCCAGTATAACTGAGGCTCTTTACTCTGTACTCCAGGACTGGAATCTGAACGAGGACAAATTTACATTATATTTGCGGCGTTGTCTGTTGTAAAGTCCGTGAGAGATGGAACTTGGATGGAAATGGTTAAATTGCATCAGACATAACCTGCATCTGGGTGTGAAGAATTCAATTCAAGCAGCAAATACAGGGCACGGAACGAGCTCTGGGTGTATGCCACTCGATCTTTGGTACTTCTCCCCCCCCATAGCTGGCAGGAGAGGCGGGCGTTGCTGGAAGCTCAACAAGAACTCCAACTCCTGTAAAATTAATCAATTATTATTAAATCATCTTTAACAACTTTCTAGAATTAAAGCCTTAGTAATCTAATTCTCCTTTACTGTTGCCACAGATGCAGCAGATCACGTTAAGGGCTGCAATAAAATGATCACGTGACCAAACAAAGGTTCACATGGGGAACCTCTTAACTTTACATACTGACCTAGCTGGTCCTATAGATCCAGTGTGCAAAAGAGGGTTGTAGATACACTCTGGCGTTTACTGAGGATTACTCGGGTGTAGTCTGTGTACTTCCTAAAAACTAAGGATGAAACCATAAAAAGCTACTGAGAGATAGTACACGCTATCCAAAGAGAGAGAGGAAAGCACCTCAGTACTCAGCTGATTCAGATACTGGAGATCAGATACTGACCAACACTGGTTCATTACAGACCCTGTAGCAGTAGTCACAGAGATTTAAAGAGATTCAACAAAATCAACATTCTGGGTTGAGGCTATGAAAGAGGAGAGGACTTCTCTCATTGAAAATGACACATTTACTCTGACCCCTCTCCCAGAAGCTGAACATGCAGTGAGGGGAAGGTGGGCCTAAAATTAAAAACTGTAGATGGACCAGAAACGTTATCTAGATGAAAATAGCTTTACACAATGAAATCAGGAGGATAATCCTGATAATCTGGGTTGATGATCATTAACCAGTTTTTCTACCCTTAGGATGGCAGCAGCAGCAACACAATCCCAGAATATCGTTAATAGTAGTAGTATTGAAGGATGGTGTTGTAACAAAAGAATTTGTATAAATTCTGAGAAGATTTTTAAAGCAGATTTTCTGACGCTCCAATTACAAACCATGCAGTTTTGTGACAGTTTCGATACTGCAGGGTATTTCTGAGATACAACGAGGGACACTGATATTAATTCTTAAAACAGAGAAATGACAGAATAAATGATTATAAAATCCAGTAAATCATGCAAATCATTTACCTGCCCACTTAATCCAGATTTAACGACCGAGAGTGTGTCCGATTCCCATATATTAACAGGGAGGTTGTTCCAAAGTTGGGGTTTAGAAAAGAACACACCTCTTCCTGCAATGTTTTTTCTAATACGTGGGACTGATAATAGGCCAGCATCTTGCGAGCGGAGTGTGCGTGGAGGGCTGTAAGGTGTAAGAAGTTCCTCCAGATAATGTGCGGTCAGACCATTGAGAGATTAGGTATAACTAAATGACCATCTAGTTTTACCCCTGTATTATCATTTACCATTTTTATCTATATAAGGACCAAGTAGAATGACCATCAAGTAAAAGAAATCCATCAAGTAAAAGAAATTTGAGTGTCAGCCAGTTTTTTTAATTTCTTTAATACAGTCTGTTATTTTGCTGAGACACGTCCTCGTGAGGTTTACCTGATATGTAAATTTGGTAATCATCGGCATAACAGTGAAAGTTAATGCAGGTGTTTACAGATTATTTTACCCAGAGGTAAAATATAAAGAGTAAAGGGCCCAGTATTGATCCTTGTGGAACACCATATTTTACTCTAGTGTGATAGGAGCATTTGTTATTTACATAAACATACTGATGGCTATCATTCAGATATGATCTTAACCAGGTGAAGGCAGATCCTTTGAGATTTTCTAACCTATTGAGAAGAATTTCATGATCTATGGTGTCAAAGGCAGCATTAAGCGCTGCCCCTATCAAGTGCAGAAAGTAAATAATCAGTTACTCTAAGTAAAGCGGTTTCAGTGCTATGGTTTTATCTAAATCCAGACTGAAAAACTGAATGCTGTTATGCAGATAGGTGCACAGCTGCTTAAACACAACACTTTTTCTAAATTTTGGCAACAAAGGGTAGATTAGAAATTGCCTTTTTAATAATGGGCTTTATAATCGCCAATTTAAGAAATTTAGATATGAAGCCCATGCCAAGAGAGGCATTAACTGTCAAATAATGGTTTAGCAACCTTTGGCAATGTCTGTTTAAACAACACTGTTGGTACCGGATCTAATATACATGATGCAGATTTAGAGGAGTTCATTATATTGAGCAAGTCTTCTTCTGTAACTGGGCTAAAGTACTGTAAGTATGTCGTGGAGCTGGTGCAGCATTCTTCATTGTCTACCGCTGTGGTTTGGGACCGACATTGGATTTTTAGTCTGATATTCTCTATTTTATCATCAAAGAATTTCATGAAGTCGTTGCTACCAATTTCAGCAGGGATAACTGAGCAGTTTTCTACTGTTGGTAAGTTAAGTCACAGTATAGAAAAGGAATTGTGGGTTGTCTGTTTTTCTCAATAAGGTTTATCTAATGTTTTTCTAATTTCAATAATTAGGGTGCCTGGCTTAACTCACTCAGTCACCCAAGACATTTATGATCTTTGAAGTTTTCTGCTACAGTGTGTTACAGAACACCAAACCCAGACTGAACCCAGATCCAGTCAATAGTAGATAATTATTTAGATGGGGAGAGACGTGCAAAATATCTTGATAAACTTGGGTAACTGAAGCATGTAAACTTACATCAGGTAAAAGCTTCTAAGCTCTGTTAGAGCCACCAACTAAACCTGCTGAGCTGAGTGGGAGGAAGGAAGACTACCACTGGCCGAAGTTTGAAAGCTGTCAGTCACCGCCCATCCAGATCTACGTTGATCATCAGTGTGAGTTGAGGAACAGTCTGTAAAACTAGTACATTCTTAAATGAATATTCTCAAGTAGTGCAGGTTCAGCAAAAGTTAACTTTTTCCTAACAAAATGAAAAAAAAACAAAAAAAACAAGGAGTTGATGACCCTGCGCTGAGGAGGGGTTCAGAAGCACGAGTAAAACTCATAGCCATCCTAGACTTAATATATTAAAGGTTATCTTAAAATGCATGTGATCCATAAATAGATATGAAAAGCTCAAATGATTACGCTCTGACTGGCCTTTTAGATGCATAAATGACACGAAGCTTACACACCTCAATGACAAGAAATCTTGTGGACTATATATGTTGACAGAAAGCGATTTGAGAACCAGCTACGTGTTTTTTAAAGCTTTACACTGGACCATTAAGAAACTGTTAGCAATGTGACTGTAAGCCAGGCTTGCTTGGATCACGATCAAGAGCTGGGCTGATTTCAAATTTGCAAAAGCAGTGGTTGTGTCTTCTGTGTGCAAAAGAGGGGCATGTTGCCCAGGGATACCTTAAAGCAGATCGTATAGTGGTTGTGAAAGTGCAGGAATCTGATCCATCTGAGTGGAACTCATCTGAGTCCGGACACAATCTAGCCAACATTGGGGAATTTTCATCCTCAGCATGTTGCATGGCTGACCTACAGAAGTGGCTACAGCTGGAGGTTGACGCTGGCGCTTAGTTTTACAAATCAGCAAGCAACTGTTCAATCTTGGTCAGTGATTGCATATTTAACAGCCCAAATTCACACTTTTACTCAAATCCGGATGTCTTTCTCACTACTAATAAGATTTTTAAAACAAATTTTCTGATGTTACAATTACAAACCATGCAGGAAACAGACACAGTCTCAATACTGCAGGGTTTGAGATACTTTGAGTGAAACTGATATTTTACTTTTTAATACAGGCAGAGAAATGACCAAATAAATGGTTATAAAATCAAGTAAATCACATAAATCACTTACTGGCCAGTCACCTGGCCCGTCACCTTCTTGATGTTCCCGGAGAGAATGATGGACGAAGATCCTGGTGCCGAATGAGGTTCCAGAAGCAGAATAGTGGAGAATGATAGTGCCGAAGCCGCCGGACAACCTACAGGACACAAGCACCTGAAAAAAAGGAGATTGTGGTGTTACTCGTTGAGTACTTTTAGGTGTTTTAAAGAAGAACCTCCAACAATGAGAACACCACCCTGAGGAGTTGTCCTGACAGAGCAGGTGAAGGTGAACGGGAAGAGCTGAGGACCTCGAATCGCTAAGCAGAGGTGAAACCAACGGTGGTGGACATACCCTTGCCTATTTTCTGGCCACAATGACACTCCAGGGTCCCTTTTCAATGCAGGAGTGGAGGCAACTACCCTGTGTTCATCATCCGTCAGTGGAGTTTGGACTGCCTCTACAACATCAGCTGGATCTGCCGGTCAAGCTTGACGACCTCCCTGCAGAGCGTCTGGAGAGTTCGTCCCTCCACAGTCGCCATGTGACTCCCAAAGTAGGGACGGTCGCTCGACGCTCTGTGTCGAATCATATCTCGAGCTTCTAAAGCAGAACTGCATTGAAACAAAAAGAAAATATAAATATAGGAAATGTGGAGGATAGAATTACTGCGTTTAAATGTCAATGCTTTTAGTCATTCAACATGATCACAGGTAGATCACTGAACTTTCATTCTAAATCCAGTGGAACTGCAATATTAATCAATAAAAACATCCCTTTTGTTATGACAGACAGATGCAGATCCATATGGGCTTATATTCTCTCTTCTCTCCTGTACATAAGACACTCTCCTGAACTGATTCTTTTTTTTTTTTTTATTATTTTAGACAAAAAGCTTTTTCCTTTAGTGAGTTCTTGTGAGTATCAGACAATATTAATATCTGATCATCGAACTGCTGCAAAACAATTCCATCATTTGATGATTAAGATATGTCAGGTGTCAAGTCTGAAATATCCACATGGTACACCTCCTCATTTTTCTTACACTTCTGTTGTGCTCTTGTGGAAACCATCTGAAGCACTACTGCATTTCCTGAAAAAGCTGTTTCTAGCCACCTGATCTGAGAATGATTCCCAGCAGATATTGCACCCCAATAGTTGCCGGATTAGGTACAATCGGACCAGCAGGATACACTGCTGCTAAACAACTCTCTCCGTCCTTCATCCAAGACTGCTGATAGTCATAGAACACATAAAATACTGATATTGTTTCAGCTGGTATCTTTTATACCACGATATGGGTATTGGGATATGGGTACTGACCCCTCCATAAGCACTGAAACTGCTGTATTAATATTACGTGTATAGTCCGAACTCTCCCTTGTCTTAGAACCTTCGAAATCTAATTTCAACAGCCCTGAAAAATACATTATTTCCAAAAGCAACCCGAAGGTCTAGGAGTATGACGTCCGGTCTCCTCCTGTTTATTCTAAATTCATAAGGCAAGTGGTTTAATTCATTTACAGTCACCTCGGGTACAGAGTCTCGGAGTCAGTAGAGCGCCTGAATTGTCTCAGAATCACTCATTGGGATGTCGGCGGCCACCTCTGTCTGTTTCTGATCTTGTCTCTGAAAACTCTGGACCAGAGGAATATTGGGATCTCTGTGGAACCTCCAAAACTGTGGTAGTGGGATTTGCTTCTCCGCACTTAAAGAATCATTTCGATCAGTCAGTCTTAGGAATGTAGAGAAACACTTTAATCCTGCAGTAAACGTAACGCCGGTGGAAGGCTTCAGAACTGAGTCTCACAAAAAAAAAACTTTAAAGCAGCAGTAGGTGGAGGATCCAACTGTCCATCAATATATTTACTGAATGGTAGTAAAATATTGTAGATAACACTCCTCATCTACATGTTTAAACACATTATAATTCAGTTTAAAACACAGTGCATTCCTTACACTGGACTCAGGCAAGGCTGGCAGAATTCGTTTAAAACATGAATCTAATGTGTGATAGATGTCAAACAGAACCAACACAGGAACACGTTTTGGTTTTGACCAAAAATGACTGGTTTTTGGAATTATGTTTTTAACTTCTTTTCAGGAGTCTTCTAACAGCCAATCCAGCCTTTCCCTACAACAGCAATATTCAGGGTGACTCCTCAAGAGCTTTATCTGGGGAAATCCTGTTCAAAAGGTGCTGGCTAAGACTGCTCAGATTACTTAAAGGGACAGAAAAAAACCCTCCTACCTAAGATTGGGTGCAGTGGTAAAATTAATACTACTTGGCAACCTGTCTTGACAATATGGAGTCAGGTGAAGCTCATCTCTGTGGTAGGGGACCAGACGCAGCCGAAAGCTCTCCCAGTTTTCTACATAGTCCGCGCAGACGGACTTGTCCCGCAGCCAGCAGTGGAGCGATGAGAGCTGGAGAAACGGCTCCCTCACTCGTCAGTAAGTGGGCAGGAGGCCGAAGACAATAATGCAGGTGTCTGCTTTTTTCACCCAAACAGTGTCCAGAAGCGTACGGCAGTGCTTCTTCAGGGCCACGCTGCATCAGGCAGAGAATAGTGGAGAATGATGGTGCCAAAGCCACCTGGCGATGTCCAGGACACGGGCACCTGGAAAACAGGAGACTGTGGCATTACTCTTTAGGGTCGATACTTTTCAGGGTTTTACAGAAAAATCTCCAACAGTGAGAACACCGCCCTGAGGAGTCGTCCTCTGTACCGGAGCAGGTGAAGAGCAGAGGTCCTCGAGGTGAAAATGGCTGTGGTGGTGGAGGAACCCCTTTGCTTTTCCCAGGCCACTCTGACACTTCCAGGCCCTCTCAGGTGTGGGAGAGGAGACCATGACCCTCTGTGTCCGCCTCGCCCATAGTGCTCACGTTTGGAGGAGTCACAGGCAGCCTCCAGCCTCGTCTTCCGTCGGTGGAGTTTGGACTGCCTCTACAACAGATAAAGCTGCCGGTCAAGCTTGTCGACCTCCCTGCAGAGCATCTGGAGATCTTGCTCCTCCGCTGTCGCCTGAGTAAACACAGAGAGAGAAACGCAAACGACGGTCAGTGAGAGAGTACTGTACAGTAACACAGGGAGCAGACAGCACAAGGATCACAACAACTGGCTCAGATAATGAAGACAAAGCTAATATTAAAGACTATAAAGTAGGGATGAGCTTTCAAAAGAGGACCGCATCGAAACAGTGGTTCGGAGTCTCTCACAAAACACAGGTGATCACGTGGTTGCGTCACTGACATGCAAAGTTCAATTAAATGAAGAAACACAGGCAGACACCACTGTATAGTGCTCCGGTTTCAGTGTGGACAAAGCTTATGGACACACAAGTGACTCAGGCAACGGTGGTGCAGGCGCTTATGAGTGGGTCTTCAAGGAGCCGGCAGGAACTACTGTTAACCTAGAAGTGGGAAAACACACAACCAATAACCCCAGGATATACATATAATTCCAGCTAGCATAATTTACCAGTACACATCAATATGACCATAAACACAAATAATAATTGTATATAATGTGTAAATAATGTCCATGTTATCTGTTGTATTGTCATTGTTTGTTTCTGATGACCAACCCCTTAGTAGCCACTTGGTCCACTCCAGGCTGAGAAGGGAGGAGCAGAATAGGCTGAAGCAATAGTAGACATCTGTGAGGCTTTGCAGCCCTCAGATGAAGGCCGCTGAGGCCTTGTTGTACAAAGTGTGTGTAATCTAGCTCTTTTGTGTTGTGTTTTTGTTGTGTGTACTTTCTTTTGATCTTTGAATTCAACATTAAATATCACTGGAACTTACCTGGAAGTGTTTGGCAGTATCCTTCTGGTGATCTGTCCTTCACATCCTCTTAAAGCCACGCCATCACCACAACATGAGCATTTCTATACTGACCCACAATCTGAGTCTAATCTATTTAAAAACCAACTACACATCTGTTCTGCCTGTGTTGCCCAGAAATATAATTTAGATTTGGTAAGGATACACCCCCTAGATTTTTAGGGTTTAGAAGGGTGAAGAATTTTAATCTGAGCTTTTTATTATCCCCAAAAAATCTGCTTATTAATTGATGCACCTTTATAAAAAAAGATGGGGGTCAAATGACAAGGCAGGTTTTGAAATAAAAAAAGCAATCTAGGTAAAATGTTCATCTTGATTACACTAATTCTGCCCCCCAAAAAGTGTGGTACAGGTCAGGGGTAATTGTTATCCCAAGGTATCTAAAGCCAGTATTTGTCAACTGGAATGGTAGATTTAGTTTAATATAATCCGGGACATTCAGCTGAATATTTGTAGACCTGCCAAAACTGATTTTATAGCCAGATAGCACACTATAATCAGTGATGAAGTTTCTGATTTCAGGAACAGACGTCACTGGATTCAAAAAAGTCTGCTGATCTGAGACTCTAGGGAGAGAAATGTTAATCCATAATGTATGCAGAAGCACAAATCAAAAGCTGGAGATTGGAAAAGCTGCATATGGAATCATCTTAGATAGACAGATAGAATCTATGTAGACATTTCCAGTGGATAATTGGGTGATCAGGATTCCTCAAAGATAAAATGATGATCTCTCATGCATGGTCCTCAAAACATTAAAAAAAACAAAACTTAACATCCTTGACCACACACAGTCCAACCCATCTACAAGAGGCTCAAAGTAAAAAAATTGTAAATACTGGAAGCCAAGCAAGACTGGAGTAAAGCCCTTTAAGCATTAGGTGGGGCTGTAATTGGAGTTCAGTGAGTCTCAGAGAACAGAGGACGGATTTAAGGTGCAGATACCTAAAGAAAGAGGTGCTGAGCACATTACATTGCTCTTTGAGAGCCTGGAAAGATCTTAACCCATTTTCATTGCAGATATCACCTGGAGGTCGAGCTCCTTTGCTCTCCCATTGGGGGCAATGAAACAGCATTTTCCATCAGTAATGGATGATTATGAAAGAGTGGAGAGTGCTCATGCTATATAAGAGTGTTTGCCTAAACAAGAGCTCTAGCCAGCTGCAACCGAGCCAATGAATGGGGTCATGTGACTGCCCCTAAAGTAGTTTTCTGACGATACAATTACGAACCATGCGGAGAACAGAGACAGTCTCAATACTGCAGGGTTTGTCTGAGATACTATGATGGACACTGATATATTACTTTTTAAATCAAACAGAGAAATGACAGAATAAATGATTATAAAATCCAGTAGATCATGTAAATTATTACCTGCCAACAATCCAGCTGCCTACCCTGGGGTCCTGTCTTTTTCAGAGTGGTGTCCAGAAAGTGTGTGGCAGAGCTCCTTCCAGGCCTCACTGAATCGGGCAGAGAAAAGTAGAGAATGATGGTACTGAAGCCACCTGGTGATGTCCAGCACTCCTGAAAAAAAAAAAAAAAAAGACTGAGTCGTTAGTCTTTGGTCCCGATACTCTTAAGGGTTTTACAGTAGAACTTCCAACAATGAAAATACAGCCCTGAGGAGTTGTCCTCTGTGAGGGAGCAGGTGAACTCGAAGAACTTTACCTTGCGCCAGTTGGTTGAGGTAAAAACCGTGGTGATTGAGGAGCATATGGCTTTTTCAAGGTCATGCCAATGGCCCTAGGTCCTTTCCAGTGCGGGAGTGGAGACAACAACCCTCTGTGTCCGCCGTGCTGGTAGTGCTGGATTTAAGATGGCCAGTGTTGGAGGAGTTACGGGCAGCCTCGACTTCCGTCGGTGGAGTTTGTACAGCCCCCAACAACAGCAGCAGTCAAGCTTGATGACCTCCATGCAGAGCACCAGATGTCGTCGCTCCTCAGCAGTCGCCAAGTTTCTCGAGTATAAACACAGACAGAAACGCATGCATCTCTTAGTGAAGCCAGGCATCCTTTGACGGTCAGTGAGACAGTACTGTACAGTAACACAGGAGCAGACAGCACAAGGATCACATCAACCGACTCCGATGAAGACGACAAAGCTTATATTAAAGACTATAAAGTAGGGACTCAACGGTTCGTGTCGAATCAGTTTTAAAAGCAGAATCGCATCGAAATAAAAAAAAAAATATTGAAAAAGTGTAGGATAGGATTACTCCGTTTATATGTCAATGCTTTTAGCCATTCAACATGGCCACAGTTAGACATGGGACACTGAGCATGGTAAGGCCTGTTTTGCTTGCACCACTTTAACCAGAGATGCTCCCTTTATTGACCCAATATCATTCATTCTGAGACCAGAAATGTTTTGGAAATTCGTCAATAAAAGTCATTAGTCTCAGTCTCATCATTCTCACCTGGCAGCTCAGATCTTGACTGTGTAACAGAAGTATCATCAATTATTTGTATCCTCAATATATTTATACTGGTTATACTGATTTCCCACAATTAAAACAAGCACATTCTCTCCTACCTTCAGTCTCGCCTGCTCCAGAGTCTCCTGCCTCAGTCCGGCAGTACATTAACTAAGCTTGTAACAATGTCTCCTGTAGTCTGAACACTTTGGGTATTAAACTCTGCTCTGTTGTTTTAGAACCATGGAAATATTATCAAAATTATTATTATTATCATCATCATCATCATCATTTCCAAAACCTTGCTTCAGAATCTTTGAATTTTCTAAAAAATAAATTTGGATCCCTTTACAAAATTATCCTAAAACATTATCTGAATATTTAGATTCTCAGGGTTGTTTAAACCAGAGAATTTTTCAGGGATCGAAATGTATCGCAATTCAAAGTTTCCAAGACAACTGTGAGACTGAAATGATCTTAAGGCAATGCTTTGAACATCTTCGTCCTTTGAGTCCGGGTCGCTGCAAAAACTCAATGATCTAAAACTAATTTGAAAATGAAAATAACAAAGGGATCCGGGTTAAAGTAACCTGAAGGTCTAAGAATATGGTGTCTCGTAATCAGTAAGGCAAGCGGTTTAATTAATTAGCTTACAGTCACCTCGGGTACAGAGTCTCGGAGTCAGTAGAACGCCTGAATTGACTCAGAATCACTCATTGGGATGTGGGCGGCCGCCTCTGTCTGTTTCTGATCCTGTCTCTGAAAACTCTGGACCCAGAGGAATATTGGGATCTCTGTGGAACCTCCAAAACTGTGGTAGTGGGATTTGCTTCTCCGCACTTAAAGAATCAACTCTATCAGTCAGTCTTAGGAATGTAGAGAAACACTTCAACCCTGCAGTAAACGTAACGCCGGTGGAAGGTGCGCTGGTTTTCATCCCCTTTGATGTCCTATGCTGATCACGCTGATGATTTCTGAGCCCCCTGTGATGAGGCTGGTGTAAAGTTGATAGACAGATGGTGGCTTTTGTTATTTTGACACAATGGAGTCTGTTTCTGAAAACAACGTATACATAGAATACATAGAAAACCAGATTCACCATTTGATATTTTTTTTGTTACACATATGGAATTTGTCTTGCCCCTGTAACCCAGCTGTGCAGAGAACACACACGCACGCCTGGAGCAGTGGGCAGCCATTGCTGTGGACCCCAACAAAAGACAGTGAAGGTCTTGCTCAGTGGCAGTTTGCCGAGCCCAGGTATCTAACCCACAAAAAAAAATTCTCTACAATGTGATTTCCTGGATTTCTCATTTTGTCTCTCATTAGTTGAAGTGTACCTATGAAAATCTTTCTAATCTTTCTAAGTAGGAGAACTTGCAATCAGTGGCTGACTAAATACTTGTTTGCTGTATATTTATATTTAACAGCCCAAACTCAATGTGAAACTGCTTGTACTCGGAAAGATAGTAAAATTTATATCAATTCTAATAAGATTTTTAAAGCAGATTTCCCGACGTTACAATTACAAACCATAACAGTCTCCATACTGCAGGATTTGACTGAAATACTATGAGTGACAATGATGTATTACTTTTTAATACAAGCAGAAAAGTGACAGAATAAATGGGTGGAAATAAGTAAATCCTGTAAACCACTTACCTGCAAACTATGCAGTTCACTAACCAGACAGTGTGACTGGGAAGGGCCTGTCAGTCCTGGCCTGGTATCTTCTTGATGTTCCCGGAAGGACCCCAGGCGGCTCAGGTGAAGCTGATCTCTGAGTTAGAGGACCGGACGCCACGCTGCATCAGGAGGAGAATAGTGGAGAACGATGGTGCCAAAGTCACCAGGCGACGTACAAGACACGGGCATTACTGTTTAGGGTCAATTCTTTTAAGTGTTTTACAGAAGAATCTCCAACAGTGAGAACACCGCCCTGAGGAGTAGCCCTCTGTGCCGGAGCAGGCGAAGAGCCGAGGTCCTTGAACCAGTTAGCATAGGCGAAAAATGGCTGTGGTGATGGAGGAGCCCTCAGCTTTTGCCAGCCAAGCTTGACGCTTCCAGGCCCTCTCAGGTACAGGAGTGAAGATGACGACCCTGCACCAGTAGTGCTGAAAATAAGACCACGGCGTCACAGGCAGCATTCCAGGAGTCACGGGCAGCCTCTAGACCCGTCTTCCGTCTGTGGCGTTTGGACTGCCTCTACAACAACAGCGTGATCTGCCGTAATAGCTTGATGACCTCCTGAGAGCTTGTTCCTCCACGGTCATCTCGGAGTAAAAACAGACAACGGTCAGTGAGACAGTACTGTACAGCAACACAGGGAGCAGAGAGGACAAGGATCACAACAAGATGACAAAGCTCATAAAAATCAGCATATCCACAAAAGTGGCACCAAGTTCACCATTAAAGAGGACAATAGGCTTAATTACCTGAATGTGGTCAATGATCACAGTGGTGATGGTTGCAGTGTTTCACAACATTCAAACAGCATGAAATCCTTGTTCACTGTAATTATGATGTTTCACATTATGCAGTAGAGAGCATGAAAATCAAGGGTACGATTGATAAACTGAACTGTGAAGTCTGCAGACAAGAGAAATCTGCTCAGAGTAGAAACAGAACCTGATGCACGAGCAAAAGCAGTACTTGAACTAGTACATACTGACCTAGCTGATCCAATAGGGCTGGGGGAGGGCGCAGATACGACAAAAGGTTGAGCAGTGAACACTCCTGTGTGTGGGTAAAGACGCCAAAGAAACACTGATTGGTGACTGGTGATGTTCTAGATATTGTATTGAAGGAGACTGGGTTGGCAATGAGGCTGAAGCTTGGAGCACTGGGCATTAGAAATATGACAGCGTTCTGGGTGAATGATGAATAAGTGAGGAAGAATTGAGGACAGGCTGATGAATAAAGACTCTGAAATAAACAGAATACATGCACAATATTAAATAAAGTTCAGAAAGGCTAGCTGTGATGCTGTTGAATATTTATTCACCTACTTATGAGTGTGTTGGCTACAGGATCTATAAATAAAGGCTCTATATAACCTGACATTGTGGTCAGACGTTTATCATAAATATAAAAGGGGCCCCCAATGTGAACCGATTTTAATGTCGTCGTCCCCCCCCCCAAAAAAAAATACCACTGATTCAGTTTCGCAGTTAGCAGTCATAACTTAATTGACAATGATGGCTTTATGGGTAATCCTGTAACTTCACACACAACCAGAAAACATGCAAAACTGTGCCCACTTCAGTAAAGCATTTAAAACGCATGTTTGAAGTATAAGGGAATATACTGTGCAGGCGGACAGGTGTAAGGAAAGATGTAATTACAAATATCCGAGACCCCAGACCTCATCATCAAACGTCAATCCTAGATCCCTCTCCCAAGTTAGTTTCAATGAGTCATAACATGAGTCCATTTTGGATGAAGTAATGTAAAGGATTGAGATTCTACTTTCTGAGCTGTTCGAGGTGAGCCATAGGTATGTCAAAAGTGGGACTTCATTAAAGAGACTAAACCAGGTGGAGTGTGAATAAAGACAGATGTAAAAACAGAGTAAAAGTTTAAGCAGCCATGTCCGTTCCGGGGGAAAAAAAAAAAAAAAAAAAAAAAAAAAAACACTAATCCATAATGTACGCAGAAGCACAAAAGCTGAAGATTGGCAAAGCTGCATAAGGAACCATCTTAATGGTGTCAGATAGAATCTATGTAGAAATTTCCAGTGGATTATTGGGTGATCAGGATTCCTCAAAGATAAAATGATCATTTCTCATGCATGGTTCTCAAAACATAAAAATTACTTAACATCCTTGGACCACACACAGTCCAACCCGTCTACAAGAGGCTCAAAGTAAAAAAAATCAAATACTGGAAGCCAAGCAAGACTGGAGTAAAGCACTTTAGGCATTAGGTGGGGCTATAATTGGAGTTCAGTGAGTCTCAGAGAACAGAGGACGGATTTAAGTTGCAGATACCTAAAGAAAGAGGTATTGGACACATTACATTGCTCTTTGAGAGCCTGGAAAGATCTTAACCCATTTTCATTGCAGATATCACCTGGAGGTCGAGCTCCTTTGCTCTCCCATTGGGGGCAATGAAACAGCATTCCCCATCAGTAAATGATGATTATGAAAGAGTGGAGAGTGCTCATGCTATATAAGAGTTTGTTTGCCTAAACAAGAGCTCTAGCCAGCTGCAACCGAGCCAATGAATGGGGTCATGTGACTCCCCCTAAAGTAGTTTTCGGACGATACAATTACAAACCATGCGGGGAAGAGACACGGTCCAGATACTGCAGGGTCTGTCTGAGATACTATAAGGGACACTGATATTACTTTTTAAATCAAGCAGAGAAATGACAGAATAAATGATTATAAAATCCAGTAGATCATGTAAATTATTACCTGCCAACAATCCAGCTGCCTACCCTGGGGTCCTGTCTTTTTCAGAGTGGTGTCCAGAAAGTGTGTGGCAGAGCTCCTTCCAGGCCTCACTGCATCAGGCAGAGAAAAGTAGAGAATGATGGTACTGAAGCCACCTGGTGATGTCCAGCACTCCTGAAAAAAAAAGACTGAGTCGTTACTCTTTGGTCCCGATACTCTTAAGGGTTTTACAGTAGAACCTCCAACAATGAAAATACAGCCCTGAGGAGTTGTCCTCGGTGAGGGAGCAGGTGAACTCGAAGAACTGAACCTTGCGCCAGTTGGTTGAGGTAAAAACTGTGGTGATTGAGGAGCCCTCGGCTTTTCCAGGCCATGCCAACGGCCCTAGGTCCTTTCCAGTGCGGGAGTGGAGACAACAACCCTCTGTGTCCGCCGTGCCGGTAGTGCTGGATTTAAGATGGCCAGCGTTGGAGGAGTCACGGGCAGCCTCGACTTCCGTCGGTGGAGTTTGTACAGCCTCCAACAACAGCAGCAGTCAAGCTTGATTACCTCCTTGCAGAGCACCAGGAGATGTCGCTCCTCAGCAGTCGCCAAGTTTCTCGAGTATAAACACAGACAGAAACGCAAACGACGGTCAGTGAGACAGTGCTGTACAGTAACACAGGGAGCAGACAGCACAAGGATCACATCAACCGACTCCGATGAAGACGACAAAGCTTATATTAAAGACTATAAAGTAGGGACTCAACGGTTCGTGTCGAATCAGTTTTAAAAGCAGAGTCGCATCGAAATAAAAATATAGAAAAAGTGTAGGATAGGATTACTGCTTTTATATGTCAATGCTTTTAGCCATTCAACATTGCAACAGGTGGACATGGGACATTAAGCATAGTAAGGCCTATCAGCTGTTTTGCTTGCACCACTTTAACCAGAGATGCTCCCTTTATTGACGCAATATCATTCATTCTGAGACCAGAAATGTTTTGGAAATTCGTCAACAAAAGTCATTAGTCTCAGTCTCGTCATTCTCACTTGGCAGCTCAGATCTTGACCGTGTAACAGAAGAATCATCAATTATTTGTATCCTCAATATATTTATACTGGTTATACTGATTTCCCACAATTAAAACAAGCACATTCTCTCCTACCTTCAGTCTCGCCTGCTCCAGAGTCTCCTGCCTCAGTCCGGCAGTACATTAACTGAGCTTGTAACAATGTCTCCTGTATTAATTTCACATATAGTCCGAACTTTTTGGGTATTAAACTCTGCTCTGTTTTAGAACCATGGAAATATTATCAAAATTATCATCATCATCATCATCATCATTTCCAAAACCTTGCTTCAGAATCTTTGAATTTTCTAAAAAATAAATTTGGATCCCTTTACAAAATTATCCTAGAATTAGAATTTTTCAGGGATCGAAACGTATCGCAATTCAAAGTTTCCAAGACAACTGTGAGACTGAAACGATCTTAAGGCATTGCTTTGGACATCTTCGTCCTTTGAGTCGCTGCAAAAACTCAATGACCTAAAACTAATTTGAAAATTAAAATATCAAAAGTGATCCAGGTTAAAGTAACCTGAAGGTCTAAGAATATGACGTCCCGTCTCCTCCAGTTTATTCTAAATTCGTAAGGCAAGCGGTCTAATTAATGTACTTACAGTCACCTCGGGTACAGAGTCTCGGAGTCAGTAGAGCGCCTGAATTGACTCAGAATCACTCATTGGGATGTCGGCGGCCGCCTCTGTCGGTTTCTGATCCTGTCTCTGAAAACTCTGGACCCAGAGGAATATTGGGATCTCGGAACCTCCAAAACTGTGGTAGTCTAATTTACTTCTCCGCACTTAAAGAATCAACTCCATCAGTCAGTCTTAGGAATGTAGAGAAACACTTTAACCCTGCAGTAAACGTAACGCCGGTGGAAGGTGCGCTGGTTTTCATCCCCTTTGATGTCCTATGCTGATAACGCTGATAATCTGAGCCCCCTGTGATGAGGCTGGTGTGAAGTTGATAGACTCCATTGTGTCAAAGTAACAAAATCCACCATCTGTCTGTTTCTGAAAACAACGTATACATAGAATATTAAAACGCCAGAAAAGATTCTCCCACAATATTGCAGCGCCGACATACAAGACAAAAAAAAACAGATTCACCAGTTGACATTTTTTGTTACACTGATGGGATTTTGTTTCCTCCGTAACCCAGCTGTGCAGAGAACACACACAGTGAAACACACACAGTGGACAGTGAGCACACATGGTTGGAGCAGTGGCCAGCCATTGCTGCGGTGCCCACAAAAGAAGGTGAAGGGTTTTTGCTCAAGAGTGGGAGTTTGCAAAGCCCGGGTATCAAACCCACAACACTGTCATCAATAGCCTGGAGCTCTAACCGCTGAGCCACCACTGCCCCCCTACAGCTGCTTATCGTTACCAGATTGTGTCTATTATTATTGGGCTTCGAACATCAGGGCTGTTCCTTCATGTTACACGTGTGGCTCTGTTCAAAACTACCCATACCAGAATCTTTGTCTAGCTGTTCACTAAACCAGCCTGTGGAACAGTCCCTGATAATCTGACTGCAGTCTGAAGAGCCTTTTCACTAAATAAATTATCTATATACAGCCCGATTATGAACAACAACATTCACTCCACAACAGCAATATTCAGGGTGACACCTCAAGGGCTTTATCTGGGGAAATCTTGTTCAAAAGGTGCTGGCTAAGACTGTTTAGATTACTTAAAGAGAAACAGAAACCCTCCTACCTAAAACTGGGTGCTGTGGTAAATTTAACTCTACTTGAGACGCAACCTGTCTTGTCTTAAATAGACAATATGGACTCTGATGATTAATTAAGCACACAGTGTGACATCTACTTCTCTATTTAAAATTCTGCAGTTATTTACATTTACTCTCTTAACCTTTGTGTTTATTTGGACACTTGTATGTGCTTTTATAACTTTTATAAAGTTACCTGTATTTTTAGAGTTAGAGTTTTAAATTTAGCATAAATGCAAAAAGACTCCAGGGGTCTCTGTGTGAACCGATTTTATGACCCCCACCAATGTAAAACAGACCCACGCCCTTGATTTAGTTTCACAGAGAGTGAACTAAGGTGGTTCACTTCAGACGGGCCTGGACATGTACTGGCTTAAGCAGGTTGGAGGTTTGGCTTCTGACTGTTTGAGGCTGTGGAGGTGTCTATTATACAGATAATGATGTCCAACAGGTGCCATTAATACAGGTAACGAGTGGAGGACAGAAGAGCTTCTTAAAGCTACAGGTCTTTGAGAGCCAGAAATCCTGCTTGTTTGTGGGTGACCAAATACTTATTTTCCACCATAAATTACAAATAAATTCTTAAAATCCTACAATGTGATTTCCTGGATTTTTTTCTCATTTTGTCGCTCATTAGTTGACATGTACCTATAATGAAAATTACAGACCTAGTAGGAGAACTTGCACAATTAGTGGCTGACTAAATACTTTTTTGCCCAACTCCTGCTTGTACTCGAAAAGAAGGAAGAATTGATATAAATTCTAATTAGATTTTTAAAGCAGATTTTCCAACGTTACAATTAAAAACCAGGACAGTCTCAATACTGCAGGATCTGTCTGAAATACTATGAGTGAGACTGATATTACTTTTTAATACAAGCAGCAAAAGTGACAGAATAAATGGGTGGAATCAAGTAAATAATGTAAATCACTTACCTGTAAACTATGTGACAAATCTGTCCCACAGCCAACAGAGGAGCTCAAAGAGCTGGGTAAACTGTTCGCTCACTCATCGGTAGGTGGGCAGGGGGCTTTAGACTATGTCCAGAAGCGTGCAGCAGTGTTTCTTCAGGACCTTGCTGCATTGGGTGGACAATAGTAGAGGTTAAAGGTACAGAAGGAATCACACTGCCAATTCAATTCAAAGTTTATTTATATAGAGCCTTTCACAACAAATGTCACAAAGCGCTTTACAGAGATCCTTGTCCACGTCTCTTATGAGCAAGCACCACAACGGAGGTGGTAGCGACAGTGGCAAGGAAAAACTCTCTCATACTAAGAGGAAGAAACCTGGAGAGAAACCAAGACTCAAACATTACACTAAGAACTACACAGAGAGATAATGAAGAGCTATAGCTAATGTAGGAACAGGTTATGAAGTATGTGTGTGAGTAGGTGCTGGACATATGCTCAGTGTTAATGTTGAAGTCCATGCTGAGTAGAGCACCAGGCCTGATTCCAGAACATGGATGAATGAACACCTCCAGACTGGACGGAAGGGCATCTCAGTACATGTAAAAAAAGAGAGAGGGGGAGCGAGAGAGAGAGGGGTTAGGATGGTTGAGTTGTGCTGAGTAGCGGGACAGGCCTGATACCAAGACGCAGGAACTGAACCAAAAAAGGGCAACTCCAGGCAGGCAGCTCAGGACATGAGGGGAGAGAGACAAAAAGATGAAGATTAGAACAAGGTTTACGTTTAGTGAGAGACCTGTAGCAGAAATAGTTAGAGAGAACAATGTTCAAGACTCAGTGAGAAAATTGAAGTTGCGCCGGGGCTGGATACTGCAACAAGACAATGACCCTAAACACTGCTCAAACTCTACTAAGGCATTCATGCAGAGGAACAAGTACAACGTTCTGGAATGGCCATCTCAGTCCCCAGACCTGAATATTACTGAAAATCTGTGGTGTGATTTAAAGCGGACTGTCCATGCTCAGAAATCATCAAACCTGACTGAACTGGAGATGTTTTGTAAAGAAGAATGGTCCAAAATACCTTCAACCAGAATTCAGACTCTCATTGGAAGCTATAGCAAGCGTTTAGAGGCTGTTATTTCTGCAAAAGGGGGATCTACTAAATATTGATGTAATTGTTCTTTGAACAGTAAATATCCTAAAATCTTGTCTTAGAAACGTCGAATTTTAATCAATTTGGATCACTGAAAAATTGTCGGGTTTAAACAACCCTGAGAACCAAAATATTCCAAAACAATCCCTTAGAATATTCCAATTAAAAAAAAAAAAACTGGACCCCGAAAAGTTCCCAGTTCAGACAAACTGTGAGACTGAAATCATCTTAAGGCAATGCTTTGAACATCTTTGTCCTTTGAGTCCGGATCGCTGCAAAAAGTCAATGGTCTAAAACAAATTTGAAAATTAAAATATCAAAGGGATCCGGGTTAAAGTTACCTGAAGGTCTAAGAATATGGTGTCTCGTAATCAGTAAGGCAAGCGGCCGAATTAATTAGCTTACAGTCACCTCGGGTACAGAGTCTCAGAGTCAGTAGAGCGCCTGAATTGACTCAGAATCACTCATTGGGATGTCGGCGGCCGCCTCTGTCCATTTCTGATCCTGTCTCTGAAAACTCTGGACCCAGAGGAAAATTGGGATCTCTGTGGAACCTCCTAAACTGTGGAAGTGGGATTTGCTTCTCCACGCTTAAAGAATCAACTCGAGCAGTCAGTCGTAGGAATGTAGAGAAACACTTTAATCCTGCAGTAAACAACCTGTGATGAGTAACAAAAGTAACAAAAGCCACCATCTGTCTGTTTCTGAAAACAACGTATACATAGAATATTGAAACGCCTGAAAAGATTCTCCCACAATATTGCAGCGTCGACGTACAAGACAAGAAAACCAGATTCACCATTTGATATTTTTTGTTACACATATGGAATTTGTCTTCCCCCTGTAACCCAGCTGTGCAGAGAACACACACGCACGCCTGGAGCAGTGGGCAGCCATTGCTGTGGGCCCCAACAAAAGACGATGAAGGCCTTGCTCAATGGCAGTTTGCCGAGCCCAGGTATCTAACCCACAAAAAAAATGCTCTACAATGTGATGTCCGGGATATGATGAAAATTACAGACCTCTCTAATCTTTCTAAGTAGGAGAACTTGCAATCAGTGGCTGACTAAATACTTGTTTGCTGTATATTTATATTTAACAGCCCAAACTCAATGTGAAACTGCTTGTACTCGGAAAGATAGTAAAATTTATATAAATTCTAATACGATTTTTAAAGTAGATTTCCCGACGTTACAATTACAAACCATAACAGCCTCAATACTGCAGGATTTGACTGAAATACTATGAGTGACACTGATGTATTACTTTTTAACACAAGCAGAAAAGTGACAGAATAAATGGGTGGAATCAAGTTAATCCTGTAAACCACTTACCTGCAAACTATGCAGTTCACTAACCAGATAGTGTGACTGTGAAGGGCCGGTCAGTCCTGGCCTGGTACATTCTTGATGTTCCCGGAAGGACCCCTGGCGGCTCAGGTGATGCTCATCTCTGGGTTAGAGGACCGGACGCCACGCTGCATCAGGAGGAGAATAGTGGAGAACGATGGTGCCAAAGTCACCTGGCGACGTACAAGACATGGGCATTACTGTTTAGGGTCAATTCTTTTAAGTGTTTTAGAGAAGAATCTCCAACAGTGAGAACACCGCCCTGAGGAGTCGCCCTCTGTGCCGGAGCAGGTGAAGAGCCGAGGTCCTTGAACCAGTTAGCATAGGCGAAAAATGGCTGTGGTGATGGAGGAGCCCTCAGCTTTTGCCAGCCAAGCTTGACGCTTCCAGGCCCTCTCAGGTACAGGAGTGAAGATGACGACCCTGCACCGGTAGTGCTGAAAATAAGACCACGGCGTCACAGGCAGCATTCCAGGAGTCACTGGCAGCCTCTAGCCTCGTCTTCCGTCTGTGGAGTTTGGACTGCCTCTACAACAACAGCGTGATCTGCCGTAATAGCTTGATGATCTCCTGAGAGCTTGTTCCTCCACGGTCATCTCGGAATAAAAACACAGACAATGGTCAGTGAGACAGTACTGTACAGCAACACAGGGAGCAGAGAGCACAAGGATCACAACAAGAAGACAAAGCTCATAAAAATCAACATATCAACAAAAGTGGCACCAAGTTCACCATTAAAGAGGACAATAGGCTTAATTACCTGAATGTGGTCAATGATCACAGTGGTGATGGTTGCAGTGTTTCACAACATTCAAACAGCATGAAATCCTTGTTCACTGTAATTATGAAGTTTCACATTATGCAGTAGAGAGCATGAAAATCAAGGAGAAGATTGATAAACTGAACTGTGAAGTCTGCAGACAAGAGAAATCTGCTCAGAGTAGAAACAGAACCTGATGCACGAGCAAAAGCAGTACTAGTACATACTGACCTAGCTGGTCCTATAGATCCAGTGTCCAGAAGAGGGTTGTAGACACACTCTGGCGTTTACTGAGGATTACTCAGGTGTAGTCTGTGTACTTCCTAAAAACTAAGGATGAAACCATAAAAAGCTACTGAGAAATAGTACACGCTATCCAAAGAGATAGCACCTCAGTACTCAGCTGATTCAGATACTGGAGATCAGACACTGACCACTGGCTACAGGGTCTGTAATGAACCACAGAGCTTTAAAGAGATCCAACAAAATCAACACTCTGGGTTGAGGCTATGAAAGAGGAGAGGACTTCTCTCATTGAAAATGACACATTTACTCTGACCCCTCTCCCAGAAGCTGAACATGCAGTGAGGGGAAGGTGGGCCTAAGATTAAAAACTGTAGATGGACCAGAAACGTTATCTAGATGAAAATAGCTTTACACAATGAAATCAGGAGGATAATACTGATAATCTGGGTAATCCAATTCCAGAATATCATTAGGAGTAGCAGTACTGAATGGTGGTGTTGTAGCAAAAGAATTTGATTCAATTCTACTAAGATTTTTAAAGCTGATTTTCTGAAACTCCAATTACAAACCATGCGGAGGATGGAGACAGTCTCCATACTGCAGGGTTTGTCTGAGATACTACAAGGGACACTGAAATTACTTTTTAAAACAAGAAGAGAAATGACAGAATGTGATTAAATTATTAAATCCAGGAAATCATGTAAATGACTTACCTGCCAACTATGCAACAAATCTGTCCCACAGCCAGCAGTGGAGCTCAAAAAGCTGGGTAAACTGTTCGCTCACTCATCGGTAGGTGGGCAGGGGGCTGAAGACTATGTCCAGAAGCGTGCAGCAGTGTTTCTTCAGTGTTAATGTTGAAGTCCATGCTGAGTAGAGCGACAGGCCTGATTCCAGAACATGGATGAATGAACACCTCCAGACTGAACGGCAGGTCATCTCAGTACATGTAAAAATGAGAGAGAGGGAGCGAGAGAAAGAGGGGTTAGGATGGTTGTGTTGTGCTGAGTAGCGGGACAGGCCTGATACCAAGACGCAGGAATTAAACCAAAAAAGGGCAACTCCAGGCAGGCAGCTCAGGACATGAGGGGAGAGAGACAAAAAGATGATGATTAGAACAAGGTTTACGTTTAGTGAGAGACCTGTAGCAGAAATAGTTAGAGATACGACGACAATAGTAGTAATAAAAAGCCTGTAATCAGAGCAGGACAGAACTGTGGTGTTACGTAATTAAAACAGGACAGAACACAGAACTGGTGAGTTATCTGAAAGCTGGTGTAAAGAGAAAGGTTTTTAATTCAGATTTAAAGACTGAGAGTGTGTCTGATTCCCGGATATTAACAGGGAGGTTGTTCCAAAGTTGGGGGCTTTATAAAAGAAGGCTCTTCCTCCTGCATTGTTTTTTCTAATACGTGGGACTGATAATAGGCCAGCGTCTTGCGAGCGGAGTGTATGGGGAGAGTTGTAAGGTGTAAGAAGTTCCTCCAGATAATGTGGGGTCAAACTATTGAGAGATTATTATGTTAGAAGTAGTATTTTATAATCCGTATTAATTTTAACAGGTAACCAGAGTAAGGATGAAAGAAATGGACTAATGATTAAATCCCCTAGCTCTAGTTAGTACCCTTAAGCTGGAGCTTATGAAGCGATTTACATGAAGTTTATATTATTTACAGAAAGTGTGCAACAATTATTTAAACAAAATTAGGCACATGGCACTAATTATTGGAACACAATTTGTTTTGTAAGCTCATTGACCCTTGACCTACACATACAGGGGAATCCAATTATGAGAAGGAGGTCACAAATGACCTGAAAAAAGATTGTTCAACATCATGGTTTAGGGGAAGGATACAAAAAGCTCTGTTTCCACTGTGAGGAACATAGTGAGGAAATGGAAGACCACAGGCACAGTTCTAGTTACGGCCCGAAGTGGCAGGCCAAGAAAAATCTCAGATAGGCAAAATTGAAGGATGGTGAGAACAGTCAGTCAACCCACAGACCAGCTCCAAAGACCTACATCATCTTGTAGCAGATGGAGTCACTGTGCATCGTTCAACTATTCAGCACACTTTGCACAAGGAGAGGCTGTATGGGAGAGTAATGCAGAAGAAGCCTTTTCTGCGCACAAGCAACAAACAGAGCCGCTGTAGGTCTGCTAAAGCACATTTGGACAAGCCAGCTTCATTTTGGAATAAGGTGCTGTGGGCCGATGAAACTAAAATTGAGTTATTTGGACATAAGGGGGCTGTATGCATGGTGGAAAGAGAACAGCATTCCAAGACCAACACTTGCTACCCACAGTAAAATCTGATGGAGGTTCCATCATGCTATGGGGCTGTGTGGCCAGTGCAGGTACTGGGAATCTTGTTAAAGTTGAGGGTCACATGGATTCCAGTCAATATCAGCAGATTCTTGAGAACAATGTTCAAGAATCAGTGAGAAAGTTGAAGTTGCGCCAGGGCTGGATACTGCAACAAGACGATGACCCTAAACACTGCTCAAACTCTACTAAGGCATTCATGCAGAGGAACAAGTACAACGTTCTGGAATGGCCATCGTAGTACCCAGACCTGAATATTACTGAAAATCTGTGGTGTGATTTAAAGCGGACTGTCCATGCTCAGAAATGATCAAACCTGACTGAACTGGAGATGTTTTGTAAAGAAGAATGGTCCAAAATACCTTCAACCAGAATTCAGACTCTCATTGGAAGCAAGCATTTAGAGGCTGTTATTTCTGCAAAAGGGGGATCTACTAAATATTGATGTAATTGTTCTTTGAACAGTAAATATCCTAAAATCTTGTCATAGAAACTTAGAAAGAGATCACTGAAAAAGTCTCGGGTTTAAACAATCCTGAGAACCAAAATATACCAAAACAATCCCTTAGAATATTCCAATTTAAAACAAATCTGGACCCCGAAAAGTTCACAGTTCAGACAAACTGTGAGACTGAAATCATCTTAAGGCAATGCTTTGAACATCTTTGTCCTTTGAGTCGGGATCACAGCAAAAAGTCAATGCTCTAAAACAAATGTGAAAATTAAAATATCAAAGGGATCCGGGTTAAAGTAACCTGAAGGTCTAAGAATATGGTGTCTCGTAATCAGTAAGGCAAGCGGCCTAATTAATTAGCTTACAGTCACCTCGGGTACAGAGTCTCGGAGTCAGTAGAGCGCCTGAATTGACTCAGAATCACTCATTGGGATGTCGGCGGCCGCCTCACTCAATTTATGATCCTGTCTCTGAAAACTCTGGACCCAGAGGAATATTGGGATCTCTGTGGAACCTCAAACTTTGGTAGTGGGATTTGCTTCTCCACGCTTAAAGAATCAACTCGATCAGTCAGTCTTAGGAATGTAGAGAAACACTTTAATCCTGCCATAAACAACCTGTGATGAGGCTAGTGTGAAGTTGACAGACTCCCTTGTTTTAAAGTAACAAAAGCCACCATCTGTCTATTTCTGAAAACAACGTATACATAGAATATTAAAACGCCTGAAAAGATTCTCCCACAATATTGCAGCGTCGACGTACAAGACAAGAAAACCAGATTCACCATTTGATATTTTTTGTTACACATATGGAATTTGTCTTGCTCCTGTAACCCAGCTGTGCAGAGAACACACACGCACGCCTGGAGCAGTGGTCAGCCATTGCTATGGGACCCAATAAAAGACGGTGAAGGCCTTGCTCAATGGCAGTTTGCCGAGCCCAGGTATCTAACCCACAAAAAAAATTCTCTACAATGTGATTTCCTGGATTTCTCATTTTGTCTCTCATTAGTTGAAGTGTACCTATGATGAAAATTAATCTTTCAAAGGAGGAGAACTTGCAATCAGTGGCTGACTAAATACTTGTTTTCTGTATATTTATATTTAACAGCCCAAACTCAATGTGAAACTGCTTGTACTCGGAAAGATAGTAAAATTGATATAAATTCTAATAAGATTTTTAAAGCAGATTTCCCGACGTTACAATTACAAACCATAACAGCCTCAATACTGCAGGATTTGTCTGAAATACTAGGAGTTACACTGATGTATTGCTTTTTAATACAAGCAGAAAAGTGACAGAATAAATGGGTGGAATCAAGTTAATCCTGTAAATCACTTACCTGCAAACTATGCAGTTCACTAACCAGACAGTGTGACTGGGAAGGGCCTGTCAGTCCTGGCCTGGTACCTTCTTGATGTTCCCGGAAGGACCCCTGGCGGCTCAGGTGATGCTCATCTCTGGGTTAGAGGACCGGACGCCACGCTGCATCAGGAGGAGAATAGTGGAGAATGATGGTGCCAAAGTCACCTGGCGACATACAAGACATGGGCATTACTGTTTAGGGTCAATTCTTTTAAGTGTTTTACAGAAGAATCTCCAACAGTGAGAACACCGCCCTGAGGAGTCGCCCTCTGTGCCGGAGCAGGTGAAGAGCCGAGGTCCTTGAACCAGTTAGCATAGGCGAAAAATGGCTGTGGTGATGGAGGAGCCCTCAGCTTTTGCCAGCCAAGCTTGACGCTTCCAGGCCCTCTCAGGTACAGGAGTGAAGATGACGACCCTGCACCGGTAGTGCTGAAAATAAGACCACGGCGTCACAGGCAGCATTCCAGGAGTCACTGGCAGCCTCTAGCCTCGTCTTCCGTCTGTGGAGTTTGGACTGCCTCTACAACAACAGCGTGATCTGCCGTAATAGCTTGATGATCTCCTGAGTCTTGTTCCTCCACGGTCATGTCGGAGTAAAAACACAGACAACGGTCAGGGAGACAGTACTGTACAGCAACACAGGGAGCAGAGAGCACAAGGATCACAACAAGAAGACAAAGCTCATGAAAATCAACATATCCACAAAAGTGCCACCAAGTTCCCCATTAAAGAGTACAATAGGCTTAATTACCCGAATGTGTTCAATGATCACAGTGGTGATGGTTGCAGTGTTTCACATCATTCAAACAGCATGAAATCCTTGTTCACTGTAATTATGAAGTTTTACATTATGCAGTAGAGAGCATGAAAATCAAGGGTACGATTGATAAACTGAACTGTGAAGTCTGCAGACAAGAGAAATCTGCTCAGAGTAGAAACAGAACCTGATGCACGAGCAAAAGCAGTACTTGAACTAGTACATACTGACCGAGCTGATCCTATAGATCCAGTAAAGGGGGGGATGAAGCATGGATCACTGGGCATTAGAAATATGACAGCGTCCTGGGTGAATGATGAATAAGTGAGGAAGAATTGAGGACAGGCTGATGAATAAAGACTCTGAAATAAACAGAATACATGCACAATATTAAATAAAAGTTCAGAAAGGCTCCAGGTCTATATCATAGTGCTACTAAATGAGCTCATTCAAAGAGAGATGTGTATACGCTCAACAGACAGGAGAAACAAAGCTAATAATTACCACTCAAAGCTTATATCAAGACACCAGCTTTAACCTGCCTCTGACCGTTTTCACTGGTTAAACTATGGGGTTTTAGCGCCCCCACAAGGACGAAAAGAGGAAGAGCAATAACCTCTGAGCAGTAGTTTAATAAACACCAGGACGTTGACTAAGAACACAAATTTAGCACGTATCCACAGAATTACACCATCCATACTAACCTAAAACAGCTCAGTAGCGTGAAACATGAAGAAATAACAGAAACCATGAATATTCAGTAATACATAGGTAAATACTGAAGCTACACTGCTAAGGAAATAGTTAGCATAGCAACAGAACTAAACCATTCCCAAACTAAATGAACAGCAGCTTACTTGGTGTCTCAGACTCAAAATTAAAGGCACCCACAGTCACACAGCTTGAGCAGTTTCTAAAGTTCAGTCTTCCAGAGGAGCTACAGAGCTCGGTCACACCGGCTCGTTTACTTACCTCCCAACTATACAGTTCACTAAATCCAGGAACTCGCGGCGTCTCGAGGAGAATAGTAAAGAATGATCGTGCCAAAGGCATCACGCATATCCTTCCCCAAATATATATATTTAGGAATTTACATCACACGTGTTGCAAAATATTTATAAGACCAATTTTCTGCCTCTTTTAGTTTGTCTGAAAAAATACTTTGCACGCTGGAATTACACTTTTTATACCTCACAAATACACGATGGACGTGTGACATTCACACTTTATGGTCCTTTTGAGCTCAATTTGCTGATGCGTGCTGTTTTCTATGCCCCCTGTGATGAGGCTGGTGTAAAGCTGATAGATGGCCGCGTTTGTTTTGTTGTTCCTGAAAGCAAACAGATACATAGAATATTGAAAGGCCTAAAAATATTGCAGCATCGACGTACAAGACAGGAAAACCATATTTACCATTTGATATTTTTTGTGACACAGATGGAATTTGGCTTCCCCCTGTACCCCAGCTGTACACACACACACACACGGGTAGGATTAGAGCGGGTGGAGGGCTTTGTTTAAGGGTCCAACATCGGCAGCTTGCCAAACCAGTGCCTCGAACCCCCAACACTGTCATCAATACCCCTGAGCCACCACTGAGCTACCACTGCCCCTAAAGGGGTTTATCGCTCCTCCCGCCCTGAGGAGTTGTCCCCACTGCCCCTACAGGGGTTCATCATCATTACCCCTGTAATCGCCATCATACATTTTTACTATTATTTTGGGCTTCGAACCTCCATTTATTATCATAGCCACGATCATGCAGTTGCTGCACATTACACATGTTGCTCTGTTCAAAACTAACCATACCAGAATCTTTGTCTAGCTGTTCACTAAACCAGACTGTGAAACAGTCCCTGAAAATCATGCTGCAGTTTGGAAGAGTCCTTTCACTAAGTGAATTCTCTATATACAGCCTGATGATGAAAAACCATGTTCACTCCCTCTACCATTAATGAAGCCTTTTCATCTTGGAGAGAAAAAGGAGTAAATGTCTTAAATCTGTTTATTGATAAAAGATTTGCATCTTTTAAACAACTTAGAACTGAATTTAATCTTCAAGCTAATTTTTTTCAGGTATTTGCAGCTACGTAGTTTTGTGTCCACAAACTTCCTCGTCATTATTAGATACGGTTCTGAACGTCAAGCCACAGATAAAAAAATGTAATTGGCACCATTTCTGTTACTGAACTCATTTCATATGAAACCCTTACAAGTATTAAAGCAGCAGTAGGTGGAGGATCCATCTGTCCATGAACATATTTACTGAATGGTGGTAAAATATAGTAGAGAACTCCTCATCTACATGTTTAAACACATTATAATTCAGTTTAAAATAGTGCATTCCTTACACTGGACTAAGACAAAGCGGGCAGAATTTGTTTAAAGCATAGTGTGAAGAGCTGGGAAAAGGACTAGTGCAGTAAGTGATCAGGGGGCCGAAAGTCTTTTTCTGAACCGTGTGCAGAAGCGTGCAGCAGTGTTCCTTCAGGAAGAGAACAGTAAAGTACAACCGTGCCGAAGAGTCATGCTGCCACAATACAGCCACCAGGGAAGCCACTGGGCAACATCCAGGACACGGGCGCCTGGAAAACAGGAGACTGTGGCGTTACTCTGTGCTCCGATAGTTTTCAGTGTTTTACAGAAGAATCTTTAACAGTGAGAACACCGCCCTGAGGAGTCGTCCTCGGTGCCGGAGCAGGTGAAGAGCCGAGGACCTCGAACTAGTTAGCAGAGATGATTTTCCAGGCCACGCTGACACCCCCAGGCTCACAGATGCGGGAATGATGATGACCCTCTGTGTTCGCTGCACTGGTGGTGCTGGAATTAAGAGAGCCTAACTGAAGGAGTCACATGCAGCCTCCAGCCTCGTCTTCCGTCTGGCGAGTTTGGACTGCCTCTACAACAGCAGCTGGATCTGCCGGTCAAGCTAGAGAGCTAGAAAGCTCGTTCCGCCGTGGTCGCCATGTTCCTCGAGTAAACACAGACAGAAACGCAACAGACGGTCAGTGAGACAGAGTACTCTGGAAGGTTAGAACTGAACTGAATTGTGGTGATGCCGCCACGACCACTTCCACGTGAGTAACTGCAATAGCTAAACCTTCAGGAGTCGATGCATTCAGACTGAAACAGCGACGGCCTCTGAATTCTCACCAAGGCCGTGACAAACACAGCCAAAAATACAGTACCAAGCTCCCCATTAAAGAGTACAATAGACTTTAGATGAACTGAACTGTGAAGTCTACAGACAAGAGAAATCTGCTCAGAGTAGAAACAGAACCTGAAGCATGAGCAAAATCAGTACTAGTACATACTGACCTAGCTGGTCCTATAGATCCAGTGTCCAGAAGAGGGTTGTAGATACACTCTGGCGTTTACTGAGGATTACTCGGGTGTAGTCTGTGTACTTCCTAAAAACTAAGGATGAAACCATAAAAAGCTACTGAGAGATAGTACACGATATCCAAAGAGATAGGAAAGCACCTCAGTACTCAGCTGATTCAGATACTGGAGATCAGACACTGACCAACACTGACTACTGCTACAGGGTCTGTAATGAACCACAGAGCTTTAAAGAGATTCAACAAAAATCAACATTCTGGGTTGAGGCTATGAAAGAGGAGAATGACACATTTACTCTGACCCCTCTCCCAGAAGCTGAACATGCAGTGAGGGGAAGGTGGGCCTAAGATTAAAAACTGTAGATGGACCAGAAACGTTATCTAGATGAAAATAGCTTTACACACTGAAATCAGGAGGATAATACTGATAATCTGGGTTGATGATCATTTACCAGTTTTACAAGAATTGTTTGTATTCTGCAAGACTAGGATACCAATGGAGTCTAAATTCTAATTCTGGTGACTCCACCAGGACCACTTCCACACCAGTAACTGCAATAGCTAAACCTTGAGGAGTCGATGCATTCAGAATGAAACTGCGACAGCCTTCGGGACTCTCACCAAGGACGTGGGGAACAAAGACGCCACAAACACAGTACCAAGCCCCCCATTAAAGAGTACAATAGACTTTACTACCTGAATGTGGTCAATGATCACAGTGGTGATGGTTACAGTGTTACAATATTCAAACAGCATGAAATCCTTGTTCACTGTAATTATGATGATTCACATTATGCAGTAGAGAGCATGAAGATCAAGGTAAGATTGATCAACTGAACCTAAACTGTAACTGGACAGCGGTCAGAACTTCATGGACAATGACTGCTTTAGAGGCTAGAGATCGTATATTTAACAGCCCAAATTCAACAGGAGAACTGCTTGTACTCAGAAATATGGAAGATTTTGTCTCAATTCTAATAAGATCTTTAAAGCAGATTTTCTGAAGCTCCAATTTTAAACCATGTGGAGGACAGAGACAGTCTCCACACTGCAGGTCTGTCTGAGACACTATGAGGGACACTGATCTATTACTTCTTAAAACAAGCAGAGAAATCACAGAATAAATGATGATTAAATCCAGTAAATCATGGAAATCACTCACCTGCCCACTGTCCAGCTCACTAACCTGAAGGACGGAGCCAGACCGGACCGGGTGGAGCTCATCTCTGCGGTGGAGGACCGGACACAGCCGAAAGCTCTCCCAGTTCTCTACACAGTCCGCGTGGACGGACCTGTCCCGCAGCAGCAGTGGAGCGAGAGGAGCTGGGGGAGCGGCTCGCTCACTCGTCGGTAGGAGGGCAGGGGGAAGACGAGGATCCTCTCGTCTGGGTTTTTCTGAAGCGGCAGGGCTCCTTCTGAACCTCCGCGTCGGGCCGAGAATAGCGCCAAGGGAATCCGCCCGACGACGTCCAGCACACGGGCAGCTGGAGAACAGGAGACCGTGGTTCCTCTTCAGGCTCCGAGGACCTCGAACCGGTCAGCAGAGGTGAAAACCGGCGGTGGTGGAGGAGGAGTCCCCGACTTTTCCAGGCCAGACTGACGCCCCCAGGCCCTCTCCGGTGCGGGAGAGGAGACGACGAGCCTCCGTGAGACAGAGAGCTGTACAGCAGCACAGGGAGCAGAGAGCTCCAGGATCACAGCAGCTGTCTCAGAGGAAGGAGACAGAGCTGAGAGGAGAGACTGTAAAGGAGGGCCGGTCGCTCGACGCTCTGTGAAGAATCACGACTCGAGCTTCTGAAGAAGAACCGAATCCAAACACGCGCTCAAACATACCGGAGATCACGTGTCGCCGGAAGTGACGCTTCCTTACGCAATCACGTTTCAAGGCGCGTCAGTTCCCCGGTCCCGCTGCAGCCCCGAGCGCAACGAGCTAGCAGTGTGAAGCTAGCAACACTTGTCCAGAGTAGCGAACGAAATTCTGTCAAAATAAAAGTCCCTCCTAAACCTGAATAAAAATACTTTTGACTCTCTAAACTGAAAATGATAAACTAGTTTAAGAAAACGTGTTAAGTGTTTACAACTATTTAATAGCTTATTAAAAGTAACTCAAATTAATAACTGTAAATAATAACAGATATAAAGAAGAAATTAAAAAATATATTTTTCCTTTGGGTACTTTATTAATATAATTTTAATCAGGAAACATAAATCTTTAATAAAAGGAAAATATACAGCTTTACACACTGACACCATGTTTATCCCATAATGACAAATTTAAAACTTTCTGAAAAATTTCTGCAAATTTATTAAAAAAAGGAAAAACTAAAATGTTGCATTGACAGAAGTATTCAGACCCTTTACTTATTTGAAGCACCTCTGACAGTGATTACAGCCTCCAGTCTTCTTGGGTACGATGCCACAAGGTTTGCTCAGCTGGATTTGGGGATTTTCAGCCTAGTTGGGAATCTCTGAAAACACACTTTCTAAACACTGTTTTTCTGGTTAGGATAATGGAACATAACAGACACCAGCGCAAGTCCTTATACCTACAGTCATTATCATTATGTGGAACATGACATGCACCTTATATAATTTATATTATATAATAATAATAATAATAATAATGGTCCCATTTTTTGGCCATTTGCTCAAGAGAACCCTTATACTCCAGGCCTAAGTCTCTGTGAATTGTTCTGTAAACCAGGCACTCTGAGTCCGACATGAATAAAGGTGCGGTTTATTTTTAGATTCCACGTCACTCACAACGAGTCAGCTGTACAAGACTGTATAGATGTAATTTACCCATAGAGGAAGGTTTCATGTGTAAATATGAAAATATTTAAGTAGTAAAATGTAATTTCATTTAATGTAATAAAACAAATATTTCTCCACATAAATATCATATTCCTATAATCTGCCACGACATCATCACTACAACAGAGCTCTGATACAGGTCTGAGACACAAGTGAGAAACCGAGACTGTATTAGTCTGAAAAGCATCAATGAGACACGATCACTTACAGATGAATATTTATAGCTGAAGTAATGATGTGATATAAAGACTAATAAAGTTGAACTCTATACTGGAACTGAGCTTAAATGATCTTTATTCAGTTAACAGAACCGCAAGTACTGTCTGTTCAGTTCAGCTTTCTTAATGACCCTACTACTAACAAGTTGTTATTATTAAATAAACAAATAATATAATATATATAATAATTATATCATATATATATATAATTCACAATTAACGCTGTTAAATGGACAGAATTGTCGTATGCGTGCTGCTCTGTGCAGCAGCTGTGATTGGCTGGGCAGTACTAGGGGTGTGCTGAAAGCGAGTGTTGTGATTGGCTCAGTTCATCAGTAGTCAACATCATATCTAAAAGAGATCAGCTGTCCCATTTCCCCAATTACTGCTCCTGCTCTCCAGTCCTCCTGCTCCTCTCCTCCTCTCAGTTCCTCCACCTTCCTCCGGGGTAGACGAGGTGCAGTAGGAAAGGAGGAGAAGTAGCAAAAGTTTCTGGACGCAGACTATGTCACAACACAGGTATTTGGACAAGCGGCATGATGGCGCCTCAAAGTTTCCGGGTCTCGGAGGAGAGGAGGAGGTTTGGGGGTTTCTGGACGGAGCTCAGTAGCAGCAGTGAGGAGACCAGGCTTAAGCAGCGTGGCTGAAGTTTCCTCATAATGCCGCTATAATCATTTTCCATAGTGAATTACTTCTGCTCCACTTTATAAAAATAAACCGAAATGAAATAGAAATGTAGAAAATGTGTGAATCTGCTGGACTTTCATTTAAAAAGACAAAACATGAAGCAGTTTCTCTCTGAAGGTCAGGTGTTGTTTCCAAACCGACTAAAGAGAATAAAAGTGCTTGATAAACCTCCTCCGTATTCGAGGGTTTTTAACTGGAGACGATGTGAAATGAGCTCTAATAAAACACTGAAGTGTTTCTGTTTATTTCTGTGTTCAGCAGATGTTCAGTCTACATGCACATTAAACAGGGGGATTTTTACATTATCAAATATTAATAAACGTGACTATTTTATTTATGAGGAGAACAAAGCAGTTACACACTCAGATCAAATACATGCAGTTAAATGTAGATAAAATTACATTCAATGAACAGGAGAAACACAGGCAGACATCACTGTATGGAGCTCCTGTTTCAGTCTGGACGAAGCTTATGAACACAAGTGAATCAGGCGATGGAGGTGTAGTGTTTTATTAGAACAGCAGGTGGCGCAGTAGAGCTGAGAAGCTGAGAAGCACTTTGGCTTCATCTGTGTTAAAAAGGCTGAAAGGGAGTTTTTACACTGTTTTTACACTGTAACCACACACACACACACACACACACACACACACACACACACACACACACACACACACACACACTCTCCATATAAAATGCTAAAACTAACTAACATTTTTAAGAAACTGCTTCACGACTAAACATGGGATCAACATACAAACACCAAATGTTGGAATCATGATAATTTATCTTCAGATCTAGAAAAGATACACTTATACAGATGATGATGATGATGATGATGATGATAGTGATAATAATGATGGTGATAATGATGATGATGATGGTGATGATGTGATCGTGATGATGATGATGATGATGGTGATAACAGTGATGATGATGATGATGATGATGAAGATGATGGTGATGATAGTGATAATAATGATGGTGATAATGATGATGATGATGATGATGATGTGATCGTGATGATGATGATGATGATGGTGATGATGGTGATGATGATGATGATAACGGTGATGATGATGGTGATGATGATGATGATGATGGTGATAACGGTGATGGTGATGATGATGATGATGATGGTGATGATGGTGAGGGTGATGGTGATGATGGTGATGATAGTGATAATAATGATGGTGATAATGATGATGATGATGATGGTGATGATGTGATCGTAATGATGATGATGATGATGGTGATAACAGTGATGATGAAGATGATGGTGATGATAGTGATAATAATGATGGTGATAATGATGATGATGATGGTGATGATGTGATCGTGATGATGATGATGATGATAGTGATAATGGTGATGATGATGATGGTGATGATGATGATGATAACGGTGATGATGATGGTGATGATGATGGTGATGGTGATGATAGTGATAATGATGATGGCTGAATATCCATGAATAAAAACCGCTCCTCTTTCAGCCTGAGTCAGGCGCTCTGCCTCTGCTCGGACTGCTTCCAGATGAAGAGGCTCCTCCTTGTTCGGACTCACAAAGTCTCTGAGCTTTCATTAGTGTCTGAAAGTGTAACAGAGAGACAGGACATCATGTCTTCTGTCCCTCCACAGTCCACAGTGTCTCCGTCCACAGCTGTGTCTAAAATGGAGAAGAGTTGGAGCTGCGAGTCTAAAGTAACCCTGTGAAGAAGAAAGGTGAACTGCAGGAAAGTCAAAGTCTGGACCACTGTGTAGAAGACGCTGGTAGATCTGCTGCCCCAGACTTTCCAGCCCCCCTCAAAGCCTTCAGCAGGAGAGCTGATGAGAGCCCCCCACCTTTACCTGAATCCCCCAACAGCTGGGAGTCATTTCTCCTCCACGATGAGACGCTGGATCTTTCTGAACCGCTCAGAGTTAAAGACGAACCCAGTGAACGAAGAACCACATTAGAGCTTAAAAACAGGCCTGAGAACAGTCCGTCAGTCCAAACCCCCTTTCTGTCTGTCAGTGTTTTCTTTACTAACATCTGCAAGCTTTATTTAATCAAATAAAAAGAGATCAAATATTAAAATATCAATGATTTACTGATTTGGTTTCAAAGGAGGCTCCCAGCACAGACGCTCCCGATACAAGCAGCTGAGTTCATGTTAGCCAGCTGCTTTTCACTGATATTTGAACATATATGAGAGCATGAACCTACAGCGAATATTTGAAATATGAGGATTATCGTTAGGTGTGTGTCTGTGCTGCAGCTGTACGACTGTAGGAGCTAACCTGCTAGCGCTAGCTCCGTTAAGACCTGCTGGCCACAGGGAACAGGGGGGGAGGGTGTCTGTGGGTGGTCGGGTGGTGAAGTACGGAGTTCACTTAGAAACTTCTCTAAAACACTTTTAGTAACGTTTCTAAAAGAAAGACTAACTTTTATTTATGGCTTCATCCGACAACACAGGCTTTCTGCCCTGAGCTGTTTGAGCTGCTCCTGCTGTGTGAAGATCAGCTGGAGTTAATAGCTGGTGCTGAGCTGCATTAGCCCTGTTTAACTCCACTTCACCTCCAGATTTCATTAGTTCTTATTAAAGTGGGAATAAACTCCATTTCAAACTTCCAGGCTCTCATTTTGTGCTTAAAGCTGAAGTAAGGAGAGTTTTACAGTGTCTGAAAGGAGCTCTCCTCCTAAACTAAGTGGGTATCTAGTGAGAATGAAGCAGCTTCAGGAGCGGCTGTTTGTCTAGTTATTGATCAGGACAACATTTGCTCTCCTGCTCAGACCTGGATCTTTAGCTTTGGCAGCACAAGGGAAACATGAGTTTGTGGGTTTTATTAGGCACTGAATTGTATTAGCAGAGATGCTGAATGAACTGTAGCTAACTGTATCATTTTATTTAGGAATATGTGTTTCAGACGCTGACTGGACTTGGGACAGACTGCTGTGCCACAACATGCCGGCAGAGCTTAAACAGTGAATAGTGAGTATTACTGCAGCCTCAGCTTCATTTAATGTTCAGATGTTTGTGCAGTTTTCCACCTTATAATGTTTCCTTAATCATTTGTGACTGCAAACCTTTTTAGGGAGAAATAAAATGACACAATTGTCAATATTGTCAATAATGACACAATATGTAGTTTATCAGCCAAGATGTTTGTCCACATTGTGCGTCTATAATTTAGTCTAATGATTCTAACAAATGTGACGTTAGACTTGTAGCTCCAATGCTAAACTATGTCTTAAGTCTGGGGTAAGTGAATTTGTGTAGAATTAAGTATTTTTATTTTATTTTATTTTTAAATGCATCTTTTGTAAAGGGTCAGTGTCTGCTGCCACCTACCAGCAGAGGGCGACAGCGGCGAGGCACGGTTACCCAAGGGAACTCCAATCCCCAGAGATCCTAGAGGTAATCAGTGCCAACCAGACACACCTGGTCATCACAGCATTTAAAGCTGTGCCCTTCTCAGTCACACCTTTGTAGAGGGGTGACCGGTACGCTACCCAGAAGTGAAAGAAAGGAGTTTGAAAGAAGAAACAAGAAAAGTTGCAGAAATAGATAACAGGGTTGCAAAATGAAGTAGCTGAAGAGAGCTCAGCTCATAAGTAAAAGCGTTTGAGTAAAGCATTGAAGTTCCCTCTCCAGAAAGAGAGAGAGAGGTTCATTTGTTTTTCTTCAGTTGTTTTAGTGCTAACTGTCCTAAGTCTGAACTACACCATCTTGGCGTCTCCTTAGTTTGGTTTTCCTGCCTTTTTTAATTCTTTGTTTTAAGGGGTGCAACTCCACCCCTTGCCTGTGCTTGCTGGTGGTGCAGTGGTAAGGTGTGGGACCTCTGTTGCCAGGGTTGCTGGTTCAAACCCAGCTGGGAGCAACTGTTCTCCCACAAGTACACAAAAGCACCCACAGTCACATCAACCACACATACCTTAACCTTATATCACACATTAAGGCCTGTCCTTACAGGCTTTCCTCTCTGCGTTTGGGTCTGCTCCCTGACCACCCAGTCCTGTTTTAATTTGTGGTTTGGATCAATATTTCTTAACAACAGAACCACAAATGGCATCCAGTACACAGTATCTGAAAAGATAGAGAAGCTGAATGGCTGAAGTGAACACTTAAGCAACTTTTGAACCGGCACCCCATATTCTAAAGGAAGTTAATGAGGCTGTAACTGTGTAAACTAATGCCAGTATGAATCTAGATTTTCTGGACATAACCTTGAATTCTGATTCTAGTGTGCATCCAGAGTCTACAGACTATGGTTATTCTAAAATGTGTAGTAGTCAGAGAAAATGGGTAGTAGACACAGATGCAGAACTTTTAAGCACAGATGGGAATGGACCTGACCTTGCCTCAGACCTTGCAGAAAGGGCCACAAAGAATATGACCACTCAAAGCAGCGTTAATGAACTTTTAGGAATTCTTAGAGATTGTGGACACAAAGTTGCACACACTCTGCTTTTAACCCTCTCAGATGTTTAGGTCAAATTAAAATGTGGAGGACAATGTGTTTATGACCTAGAATCCTACATTTGCCTCAGACCAGGTCAGGGTTGATGCCTGACACATTCAGATAGCACAGTTGATTTAGTAGTGAATGTTGATAGGCTTATCATTTTTAAGTCTAGCAGCACAGTTTTGACCTATTTGAGTAAAATTCCACAACGTGGAACCATTTGTAGGTGCACTGTTCTGTAGACAGTCAAAGCTTCATCCACTAGTGGAATACCTCGATGACTTCCTGGTGAAACTACAGAATGACGGTGAAACTACAGAATGACGGGTTTATCTTTCAGGGAAACGCCTACAATGGGCACGTCTAAGTATTTCCATGTGATGCTTCTGCTAGAGCTTTTTAAAATGTACTAAAACTTTTAAATGTACCAGACTTTAAATCAAAGAACAGATAAAGAGGTTGGTCAGTTTGCATACGATGAGAACCACCAGTTTGACAAAAGCCCCCTTATTACAGCTGGAATACCTTGTCAGTGATTTTATTAGGCTAAAACCACTATTAGGCAAATGCATGTAATTAGGCTACATGCATTTGGTGTGTTTAGGTGTTGTGAAATGTGTGCTTGTGTTTTCAGAGAACCCAATACCTGGCATTAGACAGAAAAATGACATTTCTGACAAACTTGTGAGGTTTAATGGATCTATGCCCACTGAATTTGCCAGATAGCCTCATTCATTACCGGAAGTTAATCGGTGGAAAGCCACTGAATTCAGGCAGTGCGTTCTGTACACTGGACTCATGTAGTTAATTTGCATGTTTCTTTCTCTTTCTTTCTGCCTATGCTGTAGGAAGTGTCCCACATAAGACTTCAAAACCGGAGCCATTTCCAGTGTCTACAGCAAGTATGTTGATTATCTCTCTTTATACCAACCAGCCACTTAATGAATTACCTCTTGTCTCAACGTGTCTCAATTGTCCATATAATTAGCAGCAGCATCCAGCCAACAGTCATGTGTCTATATGTTTGTTTTTTGGGTTTTATTTTTTCATTTCTGGGGCGACTTTTCAGCCATTCTAAAGAAAAAAATGTGTATGTCAATCATTGCCCTCCTACTTTGACCCTTATAAGTGTACTCGAGCTCCTCTTTCTCAGGAAAAGTATGGAAAGTGATTCTTTCCATGTCTCCCCTCCTTGTAGCAGACATTGATTGATCCAGTTTATGATTGTGTATCATGTTCATATACCTAAAGCTGACAGTAGCCTAAATGGATCCAAATCTGAATGCCACTTGTGACAGATGTAAACGGACACTCACAAATATAATTGATATGTTTAGGAGATTCCCAGGTTTCAAAAAGAATCAAATCTCCCCATTTCATGCCAGGTGATTGGAAGATGTTATGATTCAACTAAAATAATGTTTACAATGAGGAGGAAAAGTCTGCAGAGTTGTTGATTGCCTGCTCTCCATTTATTTCTTATTGTTCCTCAATCAGTGGGTTAATAAACTGGAATGATTCGTAGGACCGGGCTCCTGCCCTTTAAAGCCTCCAAGATAAGGCATCTTCTCCAGCGACAGACCGTTGAGATCACAGTGGCGGAACCCTGTCATGAGCACCTTGGCTGCAGCCGAGGTAAGGACCATAGTTAACGCACTGAATCCAGTTCCAGGTTTATATATACAGGACATTGAACTGCAAGACTACACAGGAGAAAGTGGTCCTCACAACATTCTTAACCTTCTTACTTTAGTCTCAGTCTCAGTCATTTACAGGGCTTCAAGGTTAAGCTGACCACATCCAAACAGTACCTCAACCAAGTGGCTCTAAAAATTTTGGAAATGACTAAACTTCTTAACATACAATTTTAACCAGGAGACAGAGGCTTCCTCTCCCCAGATTATGTAGACTGAGATTCATTTTTAAAGTATGTGAGATATTTCCTCTGATTGACCATCAATGTGACCTTCATTTTAAAAACACAGTCTGTGAGAAGGCTCTATACTCACGCTGCTCAAATTCTCCTGTTACTTTAATATCAGTGCAGCAATATTTTCATTTCTGCTCCAATACTTCTGCAGCATCCTGTTCAAAAAGTTGTTAATAAACTGTACAGTTAGCCATTGTTGTTTTGTAGAAAAGTGTTTGTGTGCAGAGTACAGCCTAAATAAACCCTCATAGTTGGAAGGAGATGACAGGAGTAGGAAGAGAAGGGGCTGAGATTCAAACTGGAGAACCTTCCTGCCCGCTGTCCTGCTCTGGGGCCTCGCATTGATTCATCCTCACCTCCCTGCATGACTCTGCTTCTGACTGTTTACCTGCATGGACTTTATCACTCTCACTCACATTCTCATTTTGTTTGGCTTCACGCCACATTTACCTTTTTCTCTTTTTCTTAATCCAGTTTTGTTTTATTGTTTTTATTCCTGTTTTGATTTTTATTATGATCCGGTGTCGACCTGAGGAGGATGGGTTCCTCTTAAGATTTCTTCCTCTCGACTCGAGGGAGTTTTTCCTTGCCACTGTTGCCACTGGCTTGCTCAAAAGAGGCTCTGACACATTTCCTTTGTAAGAGGCTCTGGATAAGAGCGTCTGCTAAATGCCTTAAATGTAAATCTCTGTAAAGCTGTTTGTGACTACATTTGTTGTAAAAGCTCTATTTAAATAAAATTGAGGTGAATTATCTGGCTGTGTGTATTTAGGGGACTCATATTGAGGCCATTGACGGGGAAGATTCCGGATTGACTCTACAAGAACCAAACCAAGGCGTCGTCCTGCTTCCTCCCCTGGATCCAGAGAGCATTGAGCTGCTTAGATTAGCTGTACGACTAACGTCCTCATCAGAGAGCTTTGGCCATGATATCTTTGGTGTGTTTCTGTTATGTACTACAGTGGGAAAGACGTGACCAGGATTGTGCTTTCCAGGTTAAATTGATGGACGTCTACAAAAGCAGATATTCTGACCTGTGGGAACGACAGTGTAAATGGAGTTGGTCTAAAATTAAGATCCCAGTCCTGCTTCTGGACTCCCAGCACTGCACATTTCAACCTTACCAGCAAACTGATGGACAGTGACTGCTGGCATGTTTCAGGGCTTGTGAATGATAATTGTCGTCCCTTTACAACCAGTTTCTGAACGTTTCACACACTTGTATCTTTTTCCTCCTGAACTCTTCTTTGAAAAAGGACCTACCGTGATGCTTCTACAATTTAAGGCACAATTGCACCAAAGGTAGCAGGGTAGGAGGCTGTGGAACATTGAGTCTGGTAAGAGAGAAAACTCATTCTACATTAAACAGCATTTATTACTGCTTTAGTTTATCGCCTCAACATATAACTTAAAGCCCACTGACAGCCGTAGATTAGCTATAACTGCTTTCTGAAACCTGGGCTAATTTATTTACAACATTAAAAGTGAACTTCTGACCCCGTTCATCACACCGTTTATAATATAGTAAAGTTGAGGTCTAGAGCTTTGGGGAGAGAAATAAACGAACCAGCACAACAGATCTGATGCTCAAGTGAAATCTTTTATTATTTTCAACATGAGAAACAAACAACGGTCAACATCATAAACCTTCAGGGTGAGAAAAGACCAAAATAAACAAAATCTCACATCCCATCTTACTAAATAACCTAGAAAAAGAAACAGAAAATACAGTGGTCTTACCTCCTCCCTCATTTAACACAGGAGAAAAGAAAAAGAATAATAAACAAATAAAGGGCCCTCACCCCTACACTGATGTGACCAGAGCTAGACTACTGACCACCACCATATTTACAGGAAAATAACACAACTACCAGCTAAAAGACTGAAGCTAAAAGACTGTCAGAGCAGCAGGAAATCCACAGAGTCCCAAGCTGCCTCAACGGGACCGCCATTGACCGCCAGTGCTGCTGCTGCTCCTCAGTAAGGAAAGCAGCTGTTGACTGTCCTAAAGGTCGCTAGACGTCGCTAAATGACGTCATCTCCTAATTTGTATGACTGTCCAAATTTGCATAATTGTGTACAAATGAACTCTGAATAAATTCACCTCGGGTACAGAGTCTCGGAGTCAGTAGAGCGCCTGAATTGACTCAGAATCACTCATTGGGATGTCGGCGGCCGCCTCTGTTTCTGATCCTGTCTCTGAAAACTCTGGACCCAGAGGAATATTGGGATCTCTGTGGAACCTCCAAAACTGTGGTAGTGGGATTTGCTTCTCCGCACTTAAAGAATCAACTCGATCAGTCAGTCTTAGGAATGTAGAGAAACACATTAATCCTGCAGTAACGCCGGTGGAAGGCTTCAGAACTGCCAAGAATTAAACCTTGCCGTACAGTCAGTTACACTTTTTATACCCCACAAATACACAATGGACGAGCACCAGGTTACCAGATTGTCGCTATTATTGGGCTTTGAACATCAGGGCTGTTCCTGCACGTTACGTGTTGCTCTGTTCAAAACTACCCATACCAGAATCTTTGTCTAGCTGTTCACTAAACCAGACTGTGAAACAATCCCTGATAATCTGGCTGCAGTTTAAAGAGTATTTTCACTAAATGAATGATCTATATACAGCCCGATGATGAAAACCCTCCTACCTAAAATTGGGTGCAGTGGTAAATTTAATACTACTTGGCAACCTGTCTTGACAATATGGACTCTGATTAATTGGCTGGTTAGCACCCAGTCTGAAATCTATTTCTCTATTTAAAATTCTGCTTTAAAACCCTTTGTGTTTCTTTGGACACTTGTATGTGCTTTTATAACTTTTATAAAATTACCTGAATTTTTAGAAATTTAAGTTCATCATAAATGTAAAAAACTCAGCTTCCAGGGGTCTCTGTGTGTACAGATTTTATGACCCCCACCAATGTAAAACAGACCTACGCCCTTGATTTAGTTTCACAGAGAGTGAACTAAGGTGGTTCACTTTAGACAGGCCTGGACATGTACTGGCTTAAGCAGGTTGGAGGTTTGGAGTCTGACTGTTTGAGGCTGTGGACAGGTGTCTATTATACTGATAACGATGTCCAACAGGTGCCATTAATACAGGTAACGAATGGAGAACAGAAGAGCTTCTTAAAGAAGCTACAGGTCTGTGAGAGTCAGAAATCTTGCCTGTTTGTGGGTGACCAAATACTTATTTTCCACCATAATTTACAAATAAATTCTTTAAAAATCCTACAATGTGATTTCCTGGATTTATTTTCTCATTTTGTCTCTCATAGTGGAAGTGTACCTATGATGAAAATTACAGACCTACAGATCTCATCTTTCTAAGTAGAACTTGCACAACCAGTGGCTGGATGACTACTTTTTTTTTGCCCCACTGTATATTTTACAAAACTTTTCCCTGTTGTGTGTGTGTGTTTGTTGTCCGCACGTGTACATAAACATACAAGTCCAAATTCAATATGAAACTGCTTGTACTCGGAAAGTACTATATATGGAATTTATATTTAAAAAAATGGAATTTATATAAATTCTAAAGATTTTTAAAGCAGATTTTCCGACGTTACAATTACAAACCAGGACAGTCTCAATACTGCAGGATCGGTCTGAAATACTATGAGTGACACTGATGTATTACTTTTTAATACAAGCAGAAAAGTGACAGAATAAATAGGTGGAATCAAGTAATTCATGTAAATCACTCACCTGCCAACTATGCAGTTCACTAACCGGACAGTGTGAATAGGAAGGGTCAGTCAGTCCTGGCACCGTCTTGATGTTCCTGGAGAGAACGATGGACCCCAGGTGGCTCTGGTGAAGCTCATCTCTGCGGTAGAGGACCGGATACAGCCAAAAGATTTCCCAGTTCTCTACATAGTCAGCGCAGACGAACCCATCCCGCAGCCAGCAGTGGAGCGCGAAGAGCTGGAGAAGCGGCTCCCTCACTCGTCTGTAAGTGGGCAGGGGGGGCGTAGACGATTCTGGTGTCTGGCTTTTTCTCAACAGTGTCCAGAAGCGTACAGCAGTGCTTCTTCAGGGCCACGCTGCATCAGGCAGAGAATAGTGGAGAACGATGGTGCCAAAACCACCTGGCAACGTCCAGGACAGTGGCACTTGAAAAAACGGAGACTGTGGCATTACTCTCTAGGGTCGATGGACCCTATAGAAAATGTGTTGCCCAGCGACAGCTCCAAAACATCACTGCTCTAGAGGAGATCTGCATGGAGGAATGGGCCAAAGTACCAGCTACAGTGTGTGCAAACCTGGTGAAGACTTACAGGAAATGTTTGACCTCTGTCATTGCCAACAAAGGTTGTGTTACAAAGTATTGAGTTGAACTTTTGTTTTTGACCAAATACTTATTTTCCACCATAATTTACAAATATTTTTTTTTAATCCAGCAAGGTGATTCCCTGAATCTTTCTAAGAAGGAGAACTTGCACAATCAGTGGCTGACTAAATACTTTTTTTGCCCCACTGTAAGTCTACCCCCAAATACCTAAAGTGGCCCACCACTGGAATATAAAAAAGAAAAAGGATAAAAGAAGAAAAAAAGGCATTCTTGACATGTGTCCCTTTCTAGGAGAAAGCAATACTGGGCAACAACTAATGCAAAAAGTTAGGTTCTATTTAAGTCATAATGAGATTAAAGCTATATTAACATCCTTATTAAATTCACCTTTATCTACAGAGCAATTCATCATTTCTAACTATAAAGTTCCCAATTCTGCCCAGAAGAATAAAATTCATCAGGAATAAAATTCATCAGGGATGCCGTCCAATCCAGGCGACATGCCCTTTTTCATCTGACAGAGGGTCTCTTTCAAATCTAGAGGAGAAACATCCTGAACTTAATAAGATGACTCGTCAACAGTGGACAATTGTGGCAAATTTAAGTAATGGAAAAAGGGGCAATATTTCAGGTTTTCTTTGGGACATCTGATTTATAGAACTCTGAATAGAGCATCATTGATTTGTGCATGTTCTGTAAGTAGTTCTCCATCATGAGACCTTATTGCTGCAATATTCGAGAATTCCTCATTACTTCTGAAAGTCCACTAGATTTGTAATCAGAGCAAACTAGCACGTTTAAGAGGCTCATTTAGACCATTAAAATGTTCCAGCTCAAGACATTCAAAGCCATAAAGATTCAAAATAAATTCAAGTATAACAAGACCCTTAACTGGTACTGGTAGCCAAACATTGAGCTGCTTCTTGATAAAACTGTTAGGGTCGTCTTTCTTCGCGCCCTCCGGGAGAACGAGAATGCACAGGCTGTTCCGTCAACCCCGGTCCTGCAGATCAAACACCAACCGCTCCAGAGCGTCCAAACGATCTGAGTGTCCTGATAGAAGTTTATTCTGCTCCCTTTGCTTGCCCATGAGATAATCTAGCTTTGAACACATCCTGAAATGTAGACAGGTGTGTAAAGAATTCTTCCCGCATTGCTGAGAGCCCCGCCATGATGGTTTTCTCCAGCGCAGCAGAGAATCCACCATGTTAGATTGAGGCGAGGAAGAGACAGATATGACCTTTTTGGCTGGAGATGAATTTGGAGTAAAAGGCAGAGATTTCCTGCTGAGAAACATCCTTAACTGCACCGGTAACAAAAAAAAAAAAGAGTCAGTTTTCTGATGCTACAATTACAAACCATGCGGGGGACAGAGACAGTCTCCATGCTGCAGGGTCTGTCTGAGATACTATGAGGGACACTGATATATTACTTTTTAAATCAAGCAGAGAAATGACAGAATAAATGATATAGAATAAAATCCAGTAAATCATGTAAATCACTTACCTGCCAACTATCTGACGCATCTGTCCAGCAGCCAGCAGTGGAGATCAAAGAGCTGGGCAAACGGTTATCGCTTGCTTATCGGTAGGTGGGCAGGAGGTCAAAGCGCGCAGCAGTGTTCCTTCAGGACCTTGCTGCATTGGGTGGACAATAGTAGAGAATGATGGTACAGAAGGAGTCACACTGACAATTCAATTCAAACTTTATTTATATAGAGCCTTTCACAACAAATGTCAGAAAGCGCTTTACAGAGATCCGGGTCCACGCCTCTTATGGTTATGAAGTATGAATAGATGCTGGACATATTCTGAGTGTCTCATTTGTGTGTCTCATTTGTCAGTACATGTAAAAGAGAGGGAGAAAGGGGTTAGGATGGTTGTGTTGGAAGTCTGCTGAGTAGCGGGACAGGCCTGATGCCCTTTTTGGTTCAGTTCCTGCATCTTGGTAACTCCAGACAGGCGGCTCAGGACATGAGGGGAGAGAGACAAAAAGATGAAGATTAGAACAAGGTTTACGTTTAGTGAGAGACCTGTAGCAGAAATAGTTAGAGAGACCACCACAATAGTAGTAATAAAAAGCCTGTAATCAGAGCAGGACAGAACTGTGGTGTTATGTAATTAAAACAGGACAGAACACAGAACTGGTGAGTTATCTGAAAGCTGGTGTAAAGAGAAGAGTTTTTAATTCAGATTTAAAGACTGAGAGTGTGTCTGATTCCCGTATATTAACAGGGAGGTTGTTCCAAAGTTGGGGGCTTTATAAAAGAACGCTCTTCCTCCTGCATTGTTTTTTCTAATACGTGAGACTGATAATAGGCCAGCATCTTGCGAGCGGAGTGTACGTGGAGGGTTGTAAGGTGTAAGAAGTTCCTCCAGATAATGTGGGGTCAAACCATTGAGAGATTATTAGGTTAGAAGTAGTCTTTTATAATCTATATGAAATTTAACGGGTAACCAGAGTAAGGATGAAAGAACTGGACTAATATGATCAAATTTCCTAACTCTAGTTCGTACCCTGGCAGCGGCATTCTGAACAAGCTGGAGCTTAAAAAGCGATTTACCTGGACTTCCAGCCTAAAGCACATTGCAGTAGTCCAGCCTTGAAGTTATGAATGCGTGCACCAGCTTCTTAACATCCCCCTGGGATAGCATGCGGGAGTTTAGCAATGTTGCGTAAATAAAATAAAACCGTTTAAAATATACTGCATACAGTGGTATGAAAAAGTTTGGGCACCCCTGATAATTTTGATGATTTTCCTTTAATAAATCATTGGCTGTTCGGATCAGCAACTTCAGTTAAATATATCATAGCAGATGAACACAATGATATTCGAGAAGAGAAATTAAGTTTATAGGATTTACAGAAAGTGTGCAATAATCATTTAAACAAAATTAGGCACGTGCATAATTTTGGGCACCCTTGTTTTATTGATTTGAATACCTTTAGCACTAATTATTGGAACACAATTTGTTTTGTAAGCTTATTGACCCTTGACCTACATATACAGGGGAATCCAATTATGAGAAGAAGGTTAAGGTTTTTCTCCTCTTTGCACCTTCTCTGAAGAGTGGCAACATGGGAGCCTCAAAACAACTCACAAATGACCTGAAAAAGATTCAACATCATGGTTTAGGGGAAGGATACAAAAAGCTCTCAGATTTCAGCTGTCAGTTTCCACTGTGAGGAACATAGTGAGGAAATGGAAGACCACAGGCACAGTTCTAGTTACGGCCCGAAGTGGCAGGCCAAGAAAAATCTCAGATAGGCAGAATTGAAGGATGGTGAGAACAGTCAGTCAACCCACAGACCAGCTTCAAAGACCTACATCATCTTGCAGCAGATGGAGTCACTGTGCATCGTTCAACTATTCAGCACACTTTGCACAAGGAGAGGCTGTATGGGAGAGTAATGCAGAAGAAGCCTTTTCTGCGCACAAGCCACAAACAGAGCCGCTGTAGGTCTGCTAAAGCACATTTGGACAACCCAGCTTCATTTTGGAATAAGATGCTGTGGGCCAATGAAACTAAAATTGAGTTATTTGGACATAAGGGGGCTGTATGCATGGTGGAAAGAGAACAGCATTCCAAGACAAACACTTGCTACCCACAGTAAAATCTGGTGGAGGTTCCATCATGCTATGGGGCTGTGTGGCCAGTGCAGGTACTGGGAATCTTGTTAAAGTTGAGGGTCACATGGATTCCAGTCAATATCAGCAGATTCTTGAGAACAATGTTCAAGAATCAGTGAGAAAGTTGAAGTTGCGCCGGGGCTGGATACTGCAACAAGACAATGACCCTAAACACTGCTCAAAATCTACTAAGGCATTCATGCAGAGGGAAAAGTACAACGTTCTGGAATGGCCATCTCAGTCCTCAGACCTGAATATTACTGAAAGTCTGTGGTGTGATTTAAAGCCAAGTTCTTCTCTGCATGTTTCACAGAGCCACCAAATCAGAGTAATCCTCGTCTTCCCGGCTGATGCAAATTTGTTTTGTTTGAATGTCTGTTGAGTGGACAATGCAGCTAGAGACCGTATTTATACCAGTTTGTTTTACGTCACTCTGTGTCCGTTTCCGCAGCCGGCTCCCCCAGCAAACTTCCAATGCCTTTACTTGAATCTGTCAGACAGCCTGATAGCCCTTGTTTTTTTTTCTAAAGAGAGCCGTCTATCTATCCATCTGTCTATACACACACACACAAATTATAGTAGACACCTTTATACTTAATAAATCATAATTTTCAATCTCATAATTTTCAAAAGTATCAATCTCACGTGTATAGTCCGAACTCTTTATTCTGTATTATAAACTCTGCTCCCTTGTCTTGGCCCTTAAACTTTGCTTTACAATCTTTAGAAAAAAATAAAGAAAAAAAAGAATCAGTTGAACAGTACTATTAGAATTAAATATATCTAAAATCAAATATCTAAAATCTAACCCTGAGAACCAAAATTTTCCAAGACAAAAACTTAGAATCTTCCATTTTAAAACAAATCTGGATCTCGAAAAGTTCCCAGTGTAGACAACTGTGAGACTGAAATGATCTTAAGGCAATGCTTTGGACATCACCCTTTGAGTCCGGATCACTGCAAAACATCAATGATCTAAAACAAATCTGAAAATTTAAATATCAAAAAAGGTCTAAGAATATGGCGTCCTGTCTCCTGCTGTTTGTGTAAATTAATTAGACCACTTGTCTTAAGAATTTAGAATAGTCACCTCGGGTACAGAGTCTCGGAGTCAGTAGAGCGCCTGAATTGACTCAGAATCACTCATTGGGATGTGGGCGGCCGCCTCTGTCGGTTTCTGATCCTGTCTCTGAAAACTCTGGACCCAGAGAATTATTGGGATCTCTGTGGAACCTCCAAAACTGTGGTAGTGGGATTTACTTCTCCACGCTTAAAGAATCAACTTGATCAGTCAGTCTTAGGAATGTAGAGAAACACTTTAATCCTGCAGTAAACAACCTGTGATGAGGCTGGTGTGAAGTTGATAGACCCCCATTGTTTCAAAGTAACAAAATCCACCATCTGTATGTTCCTGAAGACAACGTATACATAGAATATTAAAACACCTGAAAAGATTCCCCCACAATATTGCAGCGTCGACGTACAAGACAAGAAAACCAGATTCACCCATTAGATTTTTTGCGACACAGATGGAATTTGGCTTCTCCCTGTAACCCAGCTGTGCAGTGAACATGAACAAACACATCACACAGACACACATGCCTGGAGCGGTGGGCAGCCATTGCTGTGGGCCCCCACAAAAGGGGAAGGCCTTGCTCAGTCGCAGTTTGCCCAGCCCAGGTATCTAACCCACAAAAAGAATCCTACAATGTGATTTCCTGGATTTTTTTCTCATTTTGTCTCTCATTAGTTGAAGTGAACCTATGATGAAAATTACAGACCTCTCTCATCTTTCTAAGTAGGAGAACTTGCACAATCAGTGGCTGACTAAATACTTGTTTGCCCCACTGTATATTTAACAGCCCAAACTCAATGAGGAACTGCTTGTACTCTGAAAGATAATAGAATTTATATAAATTTTATATTAATAGATTTTTTAATTAGATTTTCCAACGTTACAATTACAAACCATAACAGTCTCCATACTGCAGGATTTGTCTGAAATACTAGGAGTTACACTGATATATTACTTTTTAATACAAGCAGAGAAGTGACAGAATAAATGGGTGGAATCAAGTAAATCATGTAAATCACTTACCTGCAAACTATACAGTTCACTAACCTGACAGTGTGATTAGGAAGGGCCCGTCAGTCCTGGCCTGGCACCTTCTTGATGTTCCTGGAGAGAACGATGGACCCCAGGCGGCTCAGGGGAAGCTCCCCTCTGTAGAGAACTGGGAGAGCTTTCAGCTGCGTCCAGTACTCTAACACAAAGTCCAGCGCAAACGGACCTGTCCTGCAGCCAGAAGTGGAGCACGAAGAGCTGGGGAAACGGCTCCCTCACTCGTCTGTAAGTGGGCAAAAAGCCGAAGGCAACGATCCTGGTGTCACCTGGCGACATCCAGAACACCGGCACCTGGAAAACAGGAGACCGTGGCATTACTCTTTAGGGTTTGATACTTTTCAGTGTTTTACAGAAGAATCTCCAACAGTGAGAACACCGCCCTGAGGAGTTGTCCTCTGTGCCGGAGCAGGTGAAGATCCGAGGTCCTCGAACCAGCCAGCAGAAGTGAAAATGGCTGTGGTGGTGGAGGAGCCCTCTGCTTTTCCCAGGCCACGCTGACACTTCCAGGCCCTCTCAGATGCGGGAGAGGAGACGATGCCCCTTTGTGTCTGACCCACCAGTAGTGCTGGAATTAAGACTGTCACATTGAAGGAGTAACAGGCAGCCTCCAGCCTCGTCTTCCGTCGGTGGAGTTTGGACTGCCTCTACAACAGCAGCTGAATCTGCCGTAATAGCTTGACGACCTCCTGGCTCGTTTCTCCGTGGTAGCCTCTGAGTAAATAAAAAAAAAAAAAAAAAAACACAGGCGAGACAGAGTACTGTACAGTAACACAGGGAGCAGAGACCACAAGGATCACAAGTCTCAGAGAAAGAAGACAAAGCTAATTAAAAGAAGACAAAGCCACAAAAGTGTCACCAAGTTCCCCATTAAAGAGTACAATAGGCTTTATTACCTGAATGTGGTCAATGATCACAGTGGTGATGGTTGCATTGTGTTACAATATTCAAACAGAATGAAATCCTTGTTCACTGTAATTATGATGTTTCACATTATGCAGTAGAGAGCATGAAGATCAAGGAGAAGATTGATAAACTGAACTGTGAAGTCTGCAGACAAGAGAAATCTGCTCAGAGTAGAAACAGAACCTGATGCACGAGCAAAAGCAGTACTTGAACTAGAACATACGGACCTACAGATCCAGTAAAAAAAAAAGGGGGGGGGGCTGAAGCATAGAGCACTGGGCATTAGAAATATTACAGCATTCACAGCAAAGAATTTTCACTCATTGATCAGTGAGACCTCGGCACCTTGATCACAACATCTAAAAAACAGCAGAGAAAAAATTGGAGAACTCTATTTAATAGGGAAAGGTTAATGCTAGTAGAGATCAAATAACCTAAAGAATTCTGGACATCTGCTGTAACGACCACTGCAGTCATTTGCAACAAGGACTTAAATAGCCACTAGACTTGAAATGATAAACGTTTTCTGACGTTACAATTACAAGACAGAGTCTTGATACTGCAGGGTTTGAGATACTATGAGGGACTGATTTATTACTTTTTAATACAAGCAGAGAAATGAATAATAAATGGTTAAGAAATCAAGTAAATCATGTAAAATCACTCACCTGCCAACTATCCAGCTCACGGACATGAACGATGGACCCCAGGCGGCTCAGGTGAAGCTCATCTCTGGGACTACCTCTGGCATCTTAGTACAATGAAACTGGGGCAATAGATCTGCATGAACTGGAACTAGGCGTGTGGCATCTTCACATCATTGACCAGTTCTCACAGTTTAGTGCAGACAGCATTCTGACCACAAAGAAGTCTCTGAAATAGTGAAATGCTGTTCATGACAGGATTAATGTGCATTAAGGAGAATTCAACAATGATGAAGTGACAGAAATGGCAGAAAAGCTCAACACAGAATTAAAGACAACAGCTGCATACAGCCCATGGAGCACTGGACTTTTGGAACGGCACAACCAAACACTTACTGAGATCATCGTGAAAGTAAAGACAAGTAACAGCGGTGACTGGAATACTGCACTGGACTGGGCCCTTATGGCATAAAACACCAGGCAAAAGGTCCATGGCTACAGTCCACATCGTTCAGACACCAAGGGGAAGTTCGTTCCACCACTTCAGTGGAAAACAAGGCAGTTACATACTGAAATACATGCAATTAAATGTAGATAAACATTAATGAACAGAAGAAACGCAGGCAGACATCACTGTATGGTGCTCCTGTTTCAGTTTGAACAAAGCAATAGTGGTGTAGTATTTGTAAAACAGGCGGCGCAGTAGAGCTGTGAAGCTGTGGAGGGGAAGGTGGTTGCTAAGGGTTACAGTTGGTTAAGGGGAGTAGATTATAATTACTAACATCAGCAAGAATAACAGTTTATGACTGCAGAAGAGTTTGTTTACAGCACTGAAAATGAATCCAGGGCAGTTTTAGTTATATATTAGAAAGGAGAAATATGATGATGAGCTTTAATAAAGTTTTTTGTATTCTGCATGACAGCATTCAAGTCGAAGAAATCTAATTTTGCGTGTTCCTACTAGCCTTGGGACGATAAACAATATCAAATATCGCAATCATTTAAACAAGTGATGTTAAGTGCAATATCGTCCCATGTGCCTTTTCTTTTTTGGCTTTATTTAACCGTTGACTTGTGCAAGCATTCTATGTATAGATCTATACATCTAGTATAGATGATGCATCAAATATAAAGTCACCAACTACAGCTACAATTTAACTTTTTAAAAAAGGACTTAAAGATTAGAATGTAGAGATGCCGTCAAAGACTGCTGGGTACACGCAAATGAACAACTACGCCTCATGTGGCCTTGTCCTGGGTAGACAGTGAAAATGGATGAGCTTGTACAGAAGGGTGTCTCTGCACCAGTTTGGCAATATTTTGGTTTAGATGTTAACAGTGTTACATGCCGTCTATGTAGAAAACGCATCAAGTCAAGTCAAGTCAAGTCAAATTTATTTGTATAGCGCTTTTTACAACTGTTGTCGTCACAAAGCAGCTTTACATAATTATTACTTAATAAAGAACAGAGACAGAGAAGAAAGAAGAAATAACATGAAGCGTCAAAGACCCCCGTGAGCAAGCCAACGGCGACAGTGGCAAGGAAAAACTCCCTCAGAGCTGGAGGAAGAAACCTTGGGAGGAACCAAGACTCACAAGGGGGACCCATCCTCCTCTGGCCAGACTGTTTTAAACATTAATGATAAAAATTACCAAACCAGGTACAACAGAAAGTTAATAGTTGTGATATTAATAGTGTCAGACAGGCACGAGTCCATCTAGGTTTCAGCACGGCCACCAAACAGGCAGCAGCGGCTGGCGGGTGAGCCATGGGTGGTGGCGGGTTGGGGGGGACCCGCTGGCTGGACTGGTAGGTGGCAGCTGGTTAGATGCAGGTAGAGGGGACCTCAGCGGGCAATCTTCCTGCAGATCGGGCTGGGTGGCCATTTACTCGGGGAAGGTAAAGAGAGAGAAGTTAGTTCTAAGAGGAATTTTATGGAGTGCAGAGAATGTTGATCATCAGCATCTGGGTATGTCTGATGACTCCGGCAGGTCTGATTATCACAGCATAATTAAAAGGAGAGAGCCAGAAGGTAACACGGACACGGGCGTACCCTGAGAACACCAGCATCTATCTGCTCCACCGTCAACAAACCTGAGTGATCGCGTGTAAGCAGCGAGACGACAGCTCCAGCATCTCAGAGTACTACAATTCCCTGGGTCCGCGAACCCCTGGACCTGCAGCCCTTATCTAAGAAACATTAATTACCAAAAGCTAAACTAAACATATAAGTTTTCAGTTTAGATTTAAAGATTGAGACTGTGTCTGAGTCCCGAACATTATCTGGAAGGTTATTCCAGAGCTGGGGGGCTTTATAGGAAAAGGCTCTTCCCCCTGCTGAGGTTTTCAGAATTTTGGGAACGCGTAAGAGGCCAGCACCCTGAGATCTAAGTAGTCTTGATGGTTCGTAATATACTATAAGATCCTGCAGGTACTCAGGAGCGAGGCCATGTAGGGCTTTATATGTTAATAAAAGAATTTTGTATTCAATACGGAATTTAACTGGGAGCCAATGAAGTGCTGATAGAACTGGACTGATATGGTCAAATTTTCTAGTTTTAGTAAGGACCCTGGCTGCAGCATTTTGCACCAGCTGAAGTTTATTGAGGTTCCTGCTGGAACAACCTGACAGTAACGCATTACAGTAATCTAGCCTTGAGGTAATAAAAGCATGTACTAGCTTTTCTGCGTCTTGTAGTGATAAGGAGTTTCTTAGTTTGGAGATGTTCCTAAGCTGCATAAAGGCTGTTCTACTAATATTAGCTATATGTTGCTCAAATGATAAATCTGAGTCGAATGTGACGCCAAGATTTTTAGCTGCTAAACCAGGAATGATGGGAGAATCTGCCAAGTCTAACATTAAGTCTGATAGTTTATTTCTAGAGTCTTTTGGACCTAAAAGGAGAACTTCGGTTTTGTCACTGTTAAGGAGAAGGAAGTTATGTGACATCCAGAGTTTTATATCCTTTACACAGTCCTCCATTTTCTGTAGTCTAAATTTATCGTCAGGTTTGGCTGATATATAGAGCTGTGTGTCATCTGCATAGAAGTGGAAATTAACGCCATGTCTGCTTATAACTGAGCCCAGTGGTAACATGTATAATGTAAATAATAGTGGTCCTAAAATTGAGCCTTGCGGAACTCCATATCTTACTTCTGTGTAGTTTGAAGATAAATCATTTATCTTTACAAATTGGAAGCGTCCCGTTAGATATGACTGGAACCATGATAGGGCTGTCCCTGTGATTCCAACCATTTTCTCTAATCTTTCTAGTAATATAGAATGATCTATTGTATCAAAGGCTGCACTAAGGTCTAGTAGGACTAATAAAGATACGTAGCCTTGATCAGAGGCAAGAAGGAGATCATTCGTAATCTTCACTAGGGCTGTCTCTGTGCTGTGATTGAGTCTAAATCCAGACTGGAATTTCTCATACATGTCATTTTTACTCAGGTATAAGCAGAGTTGTTGGGCCACAGCTTTTTCTAATATCTTAGATACGAATGTTAAGTTTGAGATGGGTCTATAATTAGATAATACGCTAGGATCAAGATTTGGTTTTTTGATTAAAGGTTTTATAACTGCTATTTTAAGGGTTTGGGGTACATGCCCAAGGCTAAGGGATGAATTTACAATTGTTAAAAGAGGTCCGATTATAATTGGGAGAATTTCTTTTAGCAATTTAGAGGGAATCGGGTCGAGTGTACATGTTGTACAATTAGCTGAGGATATAATTTTTTCTAGTTCTGGCTGTGGAAGTGGGTAGAAGGCTTCCAGCCTTTGTTCTACAACTAAGTTTTGTTCTAAAGCAACTACATCGGGTGACGGCCATGTTTGATTTAATAAGCAGGGTTGGATTTGTTGTCTAATATTTTCTATTTTATTATTAAAATAGTCCATAAAAACATGACTAGTTAAAGATGTTGGGATCTGGGGTTGAGTATCTGCCTGGCTTTTAGTAAGTTTAGAGATCTCATTAAAAAGAACTCTGGGATTGTTTTTGTTTTTCTCGATCAGCGAGGCCAGATACGCTGAGCGAGCTTTAATGAGTGCCTTTCTATACTGACTAAGGCTGTCCTTCCACGCAGAGTGGAACACCTCTAGTTTGGTCGTCCGCCATTTACGCTCTAGTTTCCGCACTGTTTGTTTTAAGGTACGAGTTTGATCACTGTACCACGGTGCAAGCCTTTTTTGCCTCATCATTTTATTTTTGAACGGTGCTACTTTGTCTAAGGTTGATCGGAGGGTATTCTCTAGATCGTTTGTTAATTTGACGAGCTCCGTTTGGTCTGACGGAGTGTAAGCTAAGGTCGATAGGGGTGGGAGATTTTTAGTAAACTGTACAGTTGTCATTGGTGTTATTGTGCGTTTTAGGCAGTGTTGGGGAGAAGAATTTACATTTTGCCTTAGATGTAGCTCAAAGGAGATTAGATAATGATCTGATATCACTGAGCTTTGAGGTAGAATATTTAGCTGATCAATGCTAACACCCAGGGTCAGGACTAAATCTAGGGTATGATTACAGTAATGTGTGGGTCCAGTTATGTTTTGTATAATGCCGACAGAATCTAAAATTGATACAAACGCCTTTGTTAATGGATCGTCTGCTTTTTCAAAGTGAATATTAAAATCTCCTACTATTATAACTTTGTTGCTGCACACTGCCAAGTCTGCAGCAAAATCACTAAATTCTTTTAAAAATTCTGAGTAGGGCCCTGGAGGCCTATAAATATTAATCAGTGAGAAAACATTTTTATTTGTGGCTGGATTTGATATATTAATGTAGATAAGCTCAAAAGAAGTGAAGGTGTTACAGTGTTTTTGAATAATCTCTAGTGTATTCTGATAGATTATACATACTCCACCTCCTCTGCCTGATAATCTAGGGCTATGTACATATTTATAGCCTGCGGGGGCGGCTTCATTTAGTGCTATATATTGATCAGGATCACCACAAAGGGTGGAAATACTACTAATTTACAAGCACATCTCAGGATACATCCAGCTCAGTATGTTAAACTGGGTCCCACCCATAGAAAAGGCAGTTTGTCAAATTAATCAACAATCTCAAATGTTTTGGTGAAATATACAAACATACAGCACAATACACACTAAATAAATAAATAAATAATATATCGTGAAGGGACTGCCTCCATTCAACACAGTCTAAAAAAGTGATCATTTAGAGAAATACTACAAACTTTGAACTGGCGATACGAGCTACTGTGCCGGAGATGTAGAATAATGTTCAAGCTAAAGCTGAGTGTTTGATCAAGAGAGTTTTACTCACTGACAACTGACATGTGGTCAAGTGCTAATATGACTCTGTACAGGTCACTGACGGTACACTTTATTTTGCTGCAGTGGAAACTCGAAAGCAAATGTTTGAAAGCCGTGTTTTTTCCAGAGAGCCAGTATAGCTGTACTCTGTTCTCCAGGACTGGAATCTGAACGAGGAAAAATTTACATTACAACAGGCAACGCCACAAATATAAAGTCAGTCCTGAGAGACAAACTTGGATGGAAATGGTTAAATTGCATCAGACATAACCTGCATCTGGGTGTGAAGAATTCAATTCAAGCGGCAAATACAGGGCACGGAACGAGCTCTGGGTGTATGCCACTTGATCGTTGGTACTTCTTCCCCCCATAGCTGGCAGGAGAGGCGGGCGTTGCTGGAAGCTCAACAAGAACTCCAACTCCTGTAAAATTAATAAATTATTATTAAATCATCTTTAACAACTTTCTAGAATTAAAGCCTTAGTAATTTAATTCTCTTTTACTGTTGCCACAGATGCAGTAGATCACGTTAAGGGCTGCAATAAAATGATCACGTGACCAAACAAAGGTTCACATGGGGAACCTCTTAACTTTACATACTGACCTAGCTGGACCTATAGATCCAGTGTCCAGAAGATGGTTGTAGATACACTCTGGCATTTACTGAGGATTACTCGGGTGCAGTCTGTGTACTTCTTAAAAAACTAAGGATGAAACCATAAAAAGCTACTGAGTGATTGTACACGCTATCCAAAGAGAGAGAGAGGAAAGCACCTCAGTACTCAGCTGATTCAGATACTGACCAACACTGACTACTGCTACAGGGTCTGTAATGAACCACAGAGCTTTAAAGAGATTCAACAAAAATCAACATTCTGGGTTGAGGCTATGAAAGAGGAGAGGACTTCTCTCATTGAAAATGACACATTTACTCTGACCCCTCTCCCAGAAGCTGAACATGCAGTGAGGGGAAGGTGGGCCCAAGATTAAAAACTGTAGATGGACCAGAAACGTTATCTAGATGAAAATAGCTTTACACACTGAAATCAGGAGGATAATACTGATAATCTGGGTTGATGATCATTTACCAGTTTTTCTACCCTTAGGATGGCGGCAGCAGCAACACAATCCTAGAACATCGTTAAGAGTAGCAGTATTGAATGATGGTGTTGTAACAAAAGAATTTGTATAAATTCTGAGAAGATTTTTAAAGTAGATTTTCTGACGCTCCAATTACAAACCATGCAGTTTTGTGACAGTTTCGATACTGCAGGGTATTTCTGAGATACAACGAGGGACACTGATATTACTCCTTAAAACAGAGAAATGACAGAATAAATGATTATAAAATCCAGTAAATCATGCAAATCATTTACCTGCCCACTTAATCCAGATTTAACGACTGAGAGTGTGTCCGATTCCCATATATTAACAGGGAGGTTGTTCCAAAGTTGGGGTTTAGAAAAGAACACACCTCCTCCTGCAATGTTTTTTCTAATACATGGGACTGATAATAGGCCAACATCTTGCGAGCGGAGTGTACGTGGAGGGCTGTAAGGTGTAAGAAGTTCCTCCAGATAATGTGCGGTCAGACCATTGAGAGATTAGGCATAACTAAATGACCATCTAGTTTTACCCCTGTATCATCATTTACCATTTTTATCTATATAAGGACCAAGTAGAATGACCTTCGTTTTATCCATCAAGTAAAAGAAATTTGAGTGTCAGCCAGTTTTTAATTTCTTTAATACAGTCTGTTATTTTGCTGAGACACAGGTCCTCGTGAGGTTCACCTGATATGTAAATTTGGTAATCATCGGCATAACAGTGAAAGTTAATGCAGGTGTTTACGGATTATTTTACCCAGCGGTAAAATATAGAGTAAAGGGCCCAGTATTGATCCTTGTGGAACACCATATTTTACTCGTGTGATAGGAGCATTCGTTATTTACATAAACATACTGATGGCGATCACTCAGATATGATCTTAACCAGGTGAAGGCAGATCCTTTGAGATTTTCTAACCTATTGAGAAGAATTTCATGATCTATGGTGTCAAAGGCAGCATTAAGCGCTGCCCCTATCAAGTGCGGAAAGTAAATAAGTTACTTTAAGTAAAGCTGTTTCAGTGCTATGGTTTTATCTAAATCCAGACTGAAAAACTGAATGCTGTTATGCAGATAGGTGCACAGCTGCTTAAACACAACACTTTTTCTAAATTTTGGCAACAAAGGGTAGATTAGAAATTGCCTTTTTAATAATGGGCTTTATAATCGCCAATTTAAGAAATTTAGATATGAAGCCCATGCCAAGAGAGGCATTAACTGTCAAATAATGGTTTAGCAACCTTTGGCAATGTCTGTTTAAACAACGCTGTTGGTACCGGATCTAATATACATGATGCAGATTTAGAGGAGTTCATTATATTGAGTCTTCTTCTGTAACTGGGCTAAAGTACTGTAGGTATGTCGTGGAGCTGGTGCAGCATTCTTCATTGTCTCCCGCTGTGGTTTGGGACAGACATTGGATTTTTAGTCTAATATTCTCTATTTTATCATCAAAGAATTTCATGAAGTCGTTGCTACCAATTTCAGCAGGGATAACTGAGCTAGTTTGTTTTCTACTGTTGGTAAGTTAAGTCACAGTATAGAAAAGGAATTGTGGGTTGTCTGTTTCTCTCAATAAGGTTTATCTAATGTTTTTCTAATTTCAATAATTAGGGTGCCTGGGTTAACTCACTCAGTCACCCAAGACATTTATGATCTTTGAAGTTTTCTGCTACAGTGTTACAGAACACCAAACCCAGACTGAACCCAGATCCAGTCAATAGTAGATAATTATTTAGATGGGGAGAGACGTGCAAAATATCTTGATAAACTTGGGTAACTGAAGCATGTAAACTTACATCAGGTAAAAGCTCCGTATGAACCACCAACTAAACCTGCTGAGCTGAGTGGGAGGAAGGAAGACTACCACTGGCCGAAGTTTGAAAGCTGTCAGTCACCGCCCATCCAGATCTACGTTGATCATCAGTGTGAGTTGAGGAACAGTCTGTAAAACTAGTACATTCTTAAATGAATATTCTCAAGTAGTGCAGGTTCAGCAAAAGTTAACTTTTTCCTAACAAAATGAAAAAAAAACAAGGAGTTGATGACCCTGCGCTGAGGAGGGGTTCAGAAGCACGAGGAAAACTCATAGCCATCCTAGACTTAATATATTAAAGGTTATCTTAAAATGCATGTGATCCATAAATAGATATGAAAAGCTCAAATGATTACGCTCTGACTGGCCTTTTAGATGCATAAATGACACGTAGCTTACACACCTCAATGACAAGAAATCTTGTGGACTATATATGTTGACAGAAAGCGATTTGAGAACCAGCTACGTGTTTTTTAAAGCTTTACACTGGACCATTAAGAAACTGTTAGTAATGTGACTGTAAGCCAGGCTTGCTTGGATCACGATCAAGAGCTGGGCTGATTTCAAATTTGCAAAAGCAGTGGTTGTGTCTTCTGTGTGCAAAAGAGGGGCATGTTGCCCAGGGATACCTTAAAGCAGATCGTATAGTGGTTGTGAAAGTGCAGGAATCTGATCCATCTGAGTGGAACTCATCTGAGTCCGGACACAATCTAGCCAACATTGGGGAATTTTCATCCTCAGCATGTTGCATGGCTGACCTACAGAAGTGGCTACAGCTGGAGGTTGACGCTGGCGCTTAGTTTTACAAATCAGCAAGCAACTGTTCAATCTTGGTCAGTGATTGCATATTTAACAGCCCAAATTCACACTTTTACTCAAATCCGGATGTCTTTCTCACTACTAATAAGATTTTTAAAACAAATTTTCTGATGTTACAATTACAAACCATGCAGGAAACAGACACAGTCTCAATACTGCAGGGTTTGAGATACTTTGAGTGAAACTGATATTTTACTTTTTAATACAGGCAGAGAAATGACCAAATAAATGGTTATAAAATCAAGTAAATCACATAAATCACTTACTGGCCAGTCACCTGGCCCGTCACCTTCTTGATGTTCCCGGAGAGAATGATGGACGAAGATCCTGGTGCCGAATGAGGTTCCAGAAGCAGAATAGTGGAGAATGATAGTGCCGAAGCCGCCGGACAACCTACAGGACACAAGCACCTGAAAAAAAGGAGATTGTGGTGTTACTCGTTGAGTACTTTTAGGTGTTTTAAAGAAGAACCTAAAGAAGAGCAGGTGAAGGTGAACGGGAAGAGCTGAGGACCTCGAATCGCTAAGCAGAGGTGAAACCAACGGTGGTGGACATACCCTTGCCTATTTTCTGGCCACAATGACACTCCAGGGTCCCTTTTCAATGCAGGAGTGGAGACAACTACCCTGTGTTCATCTTCCGTCAGTGGAGTTTGGACTGCCTCTACAACATCAGCTGGATCTGCCGGTCAAGCTTGACGACCTCCCTGCAGAGCGTCTGGAGAGTTCGTCCCTCCACAGTCGCCATGTGACTCCCAAAGTAGGGACGGTCGCTCGACGCTCTGTGTCGAATCATATCTCGAGCTTCTAAAGCAGAACTGCATTGAAACAAAAAGAAAATATAAATATAGGAAATGTGGAGGATAGAATTACTGCGTTTAAATGTCAATGCTTTTAGTCATTCAACATGATCACAGGTAGATCACTGAACTTTCATTCTAAATCCAGTGGAACTGCAATATTAATCAATAAAAACATCCCTTTTGTTATGACCGACAGATGCAGATCCATATGGGCTTATATTCTCTCTTCTCTCCTGTACATAAGACACTCTCCTGAACTGATTCTTTTTTTTTTTTTTTTTTTTAGACAAAAAGCTTTTTCCTTTAGTGAGTTCTTGTGAGTATCAGACAATATTAATATCTGATCATCGAACTGCTGCAAAACAATTCCATCATTTGATGATTAAGATATGTCAGGTGTCAAGTCTGAAATATCCACATGGTACACCTCCTCATTTTTCTTACACTTCTGTTGTGCTCTTGTGGAAACCATCTGAAGCACTACTGCATTTCCTGAAAAAGCTGTTTCTAGCCACCTGATCTGAGAATGATTCCCAGCAGATATTGCACCCCAATAGTTGCCGGATTAGGTACAATCGGACCAGCAGGATATACTGCTGCTAAACAACTCTCTCCGTCCTTCATCCAAGACTGCTGATCGTCATAGAACACATAAAATACTGATATTGTTTCAGCTGGTATCTTTTATACCACGATATGTTCATCAGGTTCTCTGCTCTGTCAGATCCCAAGAATATTCTACTGGGTCTATTTTAAGTGGAAATTTCCCAATACTAGGACCAGCAGCAGAAAAACCTGAATCTGTACATTGTAGGTTTAGACTGAAAGCTCCCAATAAGATCACACCATAGTAAATTCACAGGGCAATGTGTGGAGACTGTAAACCAGTGTTTTACTGTTCTATTAACCAATTTCACCTTCACAGGACTGCACAAATGTGGTAAGCCTGAAACATCCACTGTTAGAATTGTGTCCGTACTGACGGATATGGGTACTGACCCCTCCATAAGCACTGAAACTGCTGTATTAATATTACGTGTATAGTCCGAACTCTCCCTTGTCTTAGAACCTTCGAAATCTAATTTCAACAGCCCTGAAAAATACATTATTTCCAAAAGCAACCCGAAGGTCTAGGAGTATGACGTCCGGTCTCCTCCTGTTTATTCTAAATTCATAAGGCAAGTGGTTTAATTCATTTACAGTCACCTCGGGTACAGAGTCTCAGAGTCAGTAGAGCGCCTGAATTGACTCAGAATCACTCATTGGGATGACGGCGGCCGCCTCTGTTGGTTTCTGATCCTGTCCCTAAAACTCTGGACCCAGAGGAATATTGGGATCTCTGTGGAACCTCCAAAACTGTGGTAGTGGGATTTGCTTATCCGCACTTAAAGAATCATCTCGAGCAGTCAGTCTTAGGAATGTAGAGAAACACTTTAATCCTGCAGTAAACGTAACGTCGGTGGAAGGCTTCAGAACTGAGTCTCACAAAAAAAAAAAAAAAAAAAAAAAAAAAAAAAACTTGTATTAAAGCAGCAGTAGGTGGAGGATCCATCTGTCCATCAATATATTTACTGAATGGTGGTAGAATATTGTAGATAGCACTCCTCATCTACATGTTTAAACACATTATAATTCAGTTTAAAACAGTGCATTCCTTACACTGGACTAAGACAAGGCTGGCAGAATTTGTTTAAAACATGAATCTAATGCGTGATAGATGTCAAACAGAACAAACACAGGAACACGTTTTGGTTTTGACCAAAAATGACTGGTTTTTGGAATTATGTTTTCAACTTCTTTTCAGGAGTCTTCTAACAGCCAATCCAGCCTTTTCCTACAACAGCAATATTCAGGGTGACTCCTCAAGAGCTTTATCTGGGGAAATCCTGTTCAAAAGGTGCTGGCTAAGACTGCTCAGATTACTTAAAGGGACAGAAAAAAACCCTCCTACCTAAGATTGGGTGCAGTGGTAAAATTAATACTACTTGGCAACCTGTCTTGACAATATGGAGTCAGGTGAAGCTCATCTCTGTGGTAGAGGACCAGACGCAGCCGAAAGCTCTGCCTGTTTTCTACATAGTCCGCGCAGACGGACTTGTCCCGCAGCCAGCAGTGGAGCGATAAGAGCTGGGGAAACGGCTCCCTCACTCGTCAGTAAGTGGGCACCTGGAAAACAGGAGACGGTGGCATTACTCTTTAGGGTCGATACTTTTCAGGGTTTTACAGAAAAATCTCCAACAGTGAAAACACCGCCCTGAGGAGTCGTCCTCGGTGCCAGAGCAGGTGAAGAGCAGAGGTCCTCTAACCAGTTGGCAGAGGTGAAAATGGCTGTGGTGGTGGAGGAGCCCTCTGCTTTTCCCAGGCCACTCTGACACTTCCAGGCCCTCTCAGGTGTGGGAGAGGAGACTATGACCCTCTGTGTCCGCCGCGCCCATAGTGCTCACGTTTGGAGGAGTCACAGGCAGCCTCCAGCCTCGTCTTCCGTCGGTAGAGTTTGGACAGCCTCTACAACAGCTGGATCTGCCGTAATAGCGTGTCGACCTCCTGAGAGCTTGTTCCTCCATGGTCACCTCGGAGTAAAAACACAGACAACGGGCAGTGAGAGAGTACTGTACAGCAACACAGGGAGCAGAGAGCACAAGGATCACAACAAAGCTAATAAAAAAGAAGACATATCCACAAAAGTACCAAGATCCCCATTAAAGAGTACAACAGGCTTTATTACCTGAATGTGGTCAATGATCACAGTGGTGATGGTTGCAGTGTTCTTACAATATTCAAACGCAGCATGAAATCCTTGTTTACTGTAATTATGATGTTTCACATTATGCAGTAGAGAGCATGAAGATCAAGGAGAAGATTGATAAACTGAACTGTGAAGTCTGCAGACAAGAGAAATCTGCTCAGAGTAGAAACAGAACCTGATGCACGAGCAAAAGCAGTACTTGAACTAGTACATACTGACCTAACTGGTCCTATAGAGCCAGTAAAGGGGGGGGGGGGGGCTGAAGCATGGATCACTGGGCATTAGAAATATGACAGCGTTCTGGGTGACTGATGAATAAGTGAGGAAGAATTGAGGACAGGCTGATGAATAAAGACTATGAAATAAACAGAATACATGCACAATATTAAATAAAAGTTCAGAAAGGCTCCAGGTCTATATCATAGTGCTACTAAATGAGTTCATTCAAAGAGAGATGTGTATACGCTCAACAGGCAGGAGAAACAAAGCTAATAATTACCACTCAAAGCTTATATCAAGACACCAGCTTGAATTATCCACATTAATCAACAGAATTACACCATCCATTCTAACCTTAAACAGCTCAGTAGCGTGAAACATGAAGAAATAACAGAAACCAAGAATATTAAGTAATACATAGGTAAATACTGAAGCTTCATGAATATTAAATGAGGTCACCAAACTAATTAGCTTTTGATTGATCCAGGGTTGGAGATCCACTCAGACTTTTTCAGAGGATTACTCAGTAAATGTCTCAGAATTTCACGCAGTCTGTGAACTTCCTGAAAACTAAGGGTAAAACAGTTAAAAGCTTGTGTGTAAACTGAATAAATCATTGTGTGCTCTCAAACAGTCTGGAGGAACCTGAACATGTTGCATGATTATCTAGATGTAATTGGCTTTACATAGAAACCCAGCTGACCACTGAGTCTACAAACACTGAAATCAGGAGGATAATACTGATATTCTGGGTTAATAATAATTTACCTAAATGACAGTTTTCCTACACTTAGGATGGCAGAATAGTGTTGTTGAGGTGGAAGAATTTGTGTCAATTCTAATAAGGTTGTTAAAGACAAAGTCTTGATACTGCAGGGTTTGTCTGAGATACTATGAGGGACAATGATGAATTAAAATTTGAATACAAGTAGAGAAATGATAGAATAAATGGTTAATAAATTAGAAAAGAAATGATGTAAAACTACTTACCTGCTAACTATTCAGTTGACTAATGTCAGGAACTCACTGCGTCAGGAGGAGAATAGTAGAGAATGATCGTGCCAAAAGCGTCATGCTGCCGCAGTGCCAAGGTAAGCCGCCTGGCGAAGGAGACAGTGGTGTTACTCTTTGGGCTTGATACTTTTAAGTGGTTTTCAGTGGAATCTCCATCATTGAGAACACTGCCCTGAGGGGTTGTCCTTGAGGGATAAAGCAGGTGAAGGCAAAGTAGAAGAGCTGAGGACCTTGGTTGAGGAACTGGCTGTGGTGGTGGAAGACGCCCTCAGGCTCCAGTTTCAGTTTAGACAAAGCTTATGGTTAAGTGACTCAGGCAATGACAGTGTAGTATTTTATTCGCACAACAGGTGGCGCATTAGAGCTGTGACGCTGAGAAGCCTAGACCCATCTCCCAGAAGCTGAACACTCAAGGAGTCATCAAAAAGTTTACCATTGCTCTGCTCTGACCTGGATAAATTTGTATTTTCAATGGGGCCACTTGTGCTCCCCATCCATTGTCACAAAGCTGCACTATTATCAAGACTGTGTGGAGTTATTACATAGAGCCAGGGAAGCAGGAACACTGCGGTTTAATCTACTGGATACCTTTGGTTTGAGAAAAGCTAATACCAGCCCCAACAAACATCAATTTATAACAAATTCCATTTTAGACTAAATAAAGAAAAAAATATATATGTGCAGAAGCGTATGGCAGTGCTCCTTCAGTGCCTCACTGCATCGGGGCAGAGAAAAGTGGAGAATAATGGTACTGAATCCACCTAGATACGTCCAGGATACCGCCCACTGTGAGGTTGAAGAACTAAGTTGAGGTGAAAACCGGCTTTTCCAGGCCGCACCGCCGGCCCCAGGTACTCTCCGGTGCGGGAGTGGAGACAACAACCCTCGGTGCCTTCGGTGACCTCCTTGCAGAGTGCCTGGAGATCTCGCTCCGACAGAAACACAAATGACGGTCAGTGAAACAGAGTACTGTACAGTAAAACAGGGAGCAGAGAGCACAAGAATCACAACAACTGGCTCAGATAAAGAAGACAAAGCTAATTTTAAAGACTATAAAGTAGGGATGATCCCTCGACGGATCGTATCGAATGACAGATTTAAAAGCAGAACCACATCGAAACAAAAAAAAATCTAAAACATGTGTAGGATAGAATTCCGGCATTTGAAGGTCACTGCTTTTAGCCATTCAACATGATCACAGGTAGATCACTGAACTTTCATTCTAAATCCAGTGAAACTAATATTAAATCAATACAAACATCATTTTTGTTAAGACAGACAGATGCAGATCCATATGAGCTTATATTCTCTTCTGTACATAAGACACTCCTTAACTGATTCTTTTTTTTTTTTTTAAGACAAAAAGCTTTTTCCTTTACTGAGTACTTGTGAGAACCAGACAATATTAATATCTGATAATCAGACTGCTGCAAAACAATTACATAATTTAGTGATTAAGATATGTCAGGTGTCATGTCTAAAATATCCACATCATACACATAGTCAGCACTGCAACAACAATGGCCTCCTTTTCCAAAAGGGACTTTTTAACTAGAGATGCACCCTTTATTGACCCAATATCATTCATTCTGAGACCAGAAATGTTTTAGAATTTCATCAACCAAAACTGGCAAGTCATTAGTCTCAGTCTCGTCATTCTCACTTGGCAGCTCAGATCTTGACCGTCTAACAGAAGTATCATCAATTATTTGTATCCTCAATGTATTTATACTGGGTCCAAAAATACTATTGCTTTTCCAATATTTAGCATCAAGACTATATCCTTCGCCCTGCCCCCCTTTCTTGCCCAGGGGAAATATGCAATTCACCTGCATTTCTAAACAACTGTCTCTGTCCTTCATCCAAGACTACATGGGCGGCTGCTGATCGCCATAGTACACATAAGATACTGATATTGTTTCAGCTGGTATCTTTTGTATCCACGATATGTTCATACATAGTCAAAACCATCTGGAGACAAATAAAACAATGTAAAAATGGAGGATTTTCCCATTCAACCTTTGACAGAGCTACATGTGACCCATCAGGTTCTCTGCTCTGTCAGATCCCAAGAATATTCTACTGGGCCTATTTTAAGTGGAAATATCCCTACACTAGGACCAGCAGCAGAAAAACCTGAATCTGTACATTGTAGGTTTAGACTGAAAGCTCCCAATAAGTCATGTCCTAGTAAATTCACGGGGCAATGTGTGGAGACTGTAAACCAGTGTTTTACTGTTCTATTACCCAATTTCACCTTCACAGGACTGCACAAATGTTCTGAGAGAGGTAAGCCTGAAACATCCACTGTTAGAATTGTGTCCGTACTGACGGATATGGGTATTGACCCCTCCATAAGTACTGAAACTGATGCACCAGAGTCAATCAAAACAGAACTAATTTCCCAGCAAATTCTTACATTTAGGCTGGGTTCCTCACTGCATTTCAAAATCCTCTTTACAGACTGTCTACATTTTCTCCCACCTTATTCTATTCAGCATAGTCTGGATCTGGTTCTGTAACTGAACTCAGGTTACTGCTGCTCTGACCTTCTTGATCTATTTTGCTGATCCAGAGTACGGCTTCTGCTGTGTTGCCACTTTCCTGATCTAAACGCTCTACAAAACATTCTGATCTCCCACAATTAAAACAAGCACATTCTCTCCTACCTTCAATCTCACCTGCTCCAGAGTCCCCTGCCTCAGTCCGGCAGTACATTAACTGTGCTTGTAACAATGTCGCCTTATGTATTAATTTCATATGTATAGTCTAAACTTGGCTCCCTTGTCTTAGAACCTTCGAAATCTCCAATTTGAAAAACCCTGAAAAATAACATTGATTTCTAAAATCTTGCTTCTACCTCTTTGAATTTTCTAAAAAATACATTTGGATCCCTTTAATTCTCTAGGTTGAACAGTACTGAGAATTATATATCCTAAAATTAAATTAGCTAAATAAATTTGAAAGATTCTCTGGTTTAAACAACTGTGAGAATCTAAATATTCCAAGACAATATCTTAGAATCTTCCAATTTAAAACAAATCTGGACACCAAGAAATTCCCAGTTCAGACAACTGTGAGACCCAAATGATCTTAAGGCAAAGCTTTGGACATCTTCATCCTTTGAGTCCAGATTGCTGCAAAAACTCAATGATCTAAAACAAACTTGAAAATTAAAATATCAAAAGGGATCTGGGTTAAAGTAACCTGAAGGTCTAAGAATATGACGTCCCGTCTCCTCCAGTTTATTCTAAATTCGTAAGGCAAGCGGTCTAATAACTTACTTACAGTCACCTCGGGTACAGAGTCTCAGAGTCAGTAGAGCGCCTGAATTGACTCAGAATCACTCATTGGGATGTGGGCGGCCGCCTCTGTCTGTTTCTGATCCTGTCTCTGAAAACTCTGGACCCAGAGGAATATTGGGAAATCAGTGGAATCTCCAAAACTGTGGTAGTCGGATTTGCTTCTCCACGCTTAAAGAATCAACTCAATCAATTTGGATTTCCCCTGTAACCCAGCTGGGCAGTGAAACACCCCCCCCCCCCCATGAACAGTGAGAACACGTGGTTGAAGCAGTGGGCAGCCATTGCAGCGGCGCCCACAAAAGAAGGTGAAGGCCTTGCTCGAGGAGTGGCAGTTTGACGAGCCCGGGTATCGAACCCACAACGCTGTCATCAATAACCTGAAGCTCTAACCGCACTGCCACCACTGTGGGGGCACAGCCACCACTGCCCCTACAGCTGCTTATAGTTACCAGATTGTCGCTATTATTGGGCTTCAAACATCAGGGCTGTTCCTGCATGTTACGTGTTGCTCTGTTCAAAACTACCCATACCAGAATCTTGGTCTAGCTGTTTACTAAACCAGACTGTGAAACAGTCCTTGATAATCTGGCTGCAGTTTGAAGAGTCTTTTCACTAAATAAATGATCTATATACAGCCCGATGATGAACAACAACATTCACTCCCTTTTCATCTTGGAGAGAAAAAAAAAAAGTTTGTGCCCACAAACTTCCTCGTCATTATTAGATACGGTTCTGAATGTCAACCCATAGATAAAACATGTAATTGGCACCATATCTGTTACTGAACTCATTTCATATGAAACCCTTACAAGTATTAAAGCAGCAGTAGGTGGAGGATCCATCTGTCAATCAATATATTTACTGAATGGTGGTAGAATATTGTAGATAACACTCCTCATCTACATGTTTAACACATTATAATTCAGTTTAAAATAGTGCATTCCTTACACTGGACTAAGGCATAGCTGGATAAATCTGTTTAAAACATGAATCTAATGTGTAATAGATGTCAAACAGAATCAACACAGGCACACGTTTTGGTTTTGTCCAAAAACGACTTTTGGAATTATGTTTGACTTCTTCTCAGGAGTCTTCAAACAGCCGATCCAGCCTTTCCCTACAACAGCAATATTCGGGGACTTCTCAAGAGCTTTATCTGGATAAATCTTGTTCTAAAAGTGCTGGCTAAGACTGCTTAGATTACGTAAAAGGGAAACAGAAAAACTCTCCTACCTAAAACTGGATGCAGTGAACTTTCATAACTTCACTGACAATGACTGCTTTAGGGGCTAGAGACTGTATATTTAACAGACCAAATTCAACAGCAAAACTGATGGAAAGATGGAAGAATTGATATAAATTCTAATAAGAATTTTAGAGCAGATTACAAACCACAGTCTCAATACTGCAGAATTTGTCTGAAATACTATGAGTGACACTGATGTACAAAAAGCAGAAAAGTGACAAAATCATGTAAATCACTTACCTGACACCGGACCAGACACAGCCGCAAGCTCTCCCAGTTGTCTACAAAGTCAGCACAGACAGACCTGTCCTGCAGCCAGCAGTGGAGCGAGAAGAGGTGGGGAAATGACTCGCTCACTCTTCGGTAAGCAGGCAGGGGGCCGAAGACGATGATCCTGATGATCCTTTTCCGAACAGCATCCAGAAGCGTACGGCAGTGCTTCTTCAAGGCTACGTTGCATCACGCAGAGAATAGTGGAGAATGATGGTGCCAAAGCCACCTGGAAAACCAGGAGACTGTAGTGTTACTCTTTAGGGTCGATACTTAAGAGTTTTACAGAAGAATCTCCAACAGTGAGAACACTGCCCCGAGGAGCTGTCCTCTGTGCCGGAGCAGGTGAGGAGCGGAGGACCTTAAACCGCTTAGCAAAGATAAAAAACGACCGTGGTGGTGGACTTCTCCACTGCTTTTCCCAGCCAGGCTGACACTTCCGTGCCCTCTCCGGTGCGGGAGAGGAGACGACGACCTTCTAAGTCTGCCACGTCGGTAGTGCTGGAATTACAGCCTCGTCTTCAGTCTGTGGAGTTTGGACTGATTCTACAACTGCAGCTGGAACTGCCGTACAAGCTTCACAACCTCCTGCAGAGCTCGTTCCTCCGTGGTCGCCTCTGAGAAAAAAAAAAAAAAACACAGGCGAGACAGAAACGCAGTAACACAGGGAGCAGAGAGCACTAGCATTACAACAACTGGCTCAGATAAATAAGACAAAGCTAATAAAAAGGTACCCAGTTCCCCATTAAAGAGTACAATACGCGTTATTACCTGAATGTGGTCAATGATCACAGTGGTGATGGTTGCAGTGTGTTACAATATTCAAACAGCATGAAACCCTTGTTCACTGTAATTATGATGTTTCACATTATGCAGTAGAGAGCATGAAGATCAAGGAGAAGATTGATAAACTGAACTGTGAAGTCTGCAGACAAGAGAAATCTGCTCAGAGTAGAAACAGAACCTGATGCACGAGCAAAAGCAGTACTTGAACTAGTACATACTGACCTAGCTGATCCAATAGGGCTGGGGGAGGGCGCAGATACGACAAAAGGTTGAGCAGTGAACACTCCTGTGTGTGGGTAAAGACGCCAAAGAAACACTGATTGGTGACTGGTGATGTTCTAGATATTGTATTGAAGGAGACTGGGTTGACAATGAGGTTGAAGCATGGAGCACTGGGCATTAGAAATATGACAGCGTTCTGGGTGAATGATGAATAAGTGAGGAAGAATTGAGGACAGGCTGATGAATAAAGACTCTGAAATAAACAGAATACATGCACAATATTAAATAAAGTTCTGAAAGGCTAGCTGTGATGCTGTTGCATATTTATTCACCTACTTATGAGTGTGTTGGCTACAGGATCTATAAATAAAGGCTCTATATAACCTGACATTGTGGTCAGACGTTTATCATAAATATAAAAGGGGCCCCCAATGTGAACCAATTTTAAGCTGCATAAGGAACCATCTTAATGGTGTCAGATAGAATCTATGTAGAAATTTGCAGCGGATTATTGGGTGATCAGGATTCCTCAAAGATAAAATGATCATCTCTCATGCATGGTTCTCAAAACATAAAAAAAATTACTTAAGATCCTTGGACCACACACAGTCCAACCCGTCTACAAGTGGCTCAAAGTAAAAAAATTGTAAATACTGGAAGCCAAGCAAGACTGGAGTAAAGCACTTTAAGCATTAGGTGGGGCTGTAATTTGGAGTTCAGGGAGTCTCAGAGAACAGAGGACTGATTTAAGTTGCAGATACCTAAAGAAAGAGGTGCTGGACACATTACATTGCTCTTTAATAGCCTGGAAAGATCTTAACCCATTTTCATTGCAGATATCACCTGGAGGTCGAGCTTCTTTGCTCTCGCATTGGGGGCAATTAAACAGCATTCCCCATCAGTAAATGATGATTATGAAAGAGAGGACAGTGCTCATGCTATATAAGAGTTTGTTTGCCTAAACAAGAGCTCTAGCCAGCTGCAACCGAGCCAATGAATGGGGTCATGTGACTCCCCCTAAATTAGTTTTCTGACGATACAATTACGAACCATGCAGAGAACAGAGACAGTCTCCATACTGCAGGGCTTGTCTGAGATACTATGAGGGACACTGATATATTACTTTAAATCAAGCAGAGAAATGACAGAATAAATGATTATAAAATCCAGTAAATCATGTAAATTAATTACCTGCCAACAATCCAGCTGCCTACCCTGGGGTCCGGTCTTTTTCAAAGTGGTGTCCAGAAAGTGTGTGGCAGAGCTCCTTCCAGGCCTCACTGCATCGGGCAGAGAAAGGTAGAGAATGATGGTACTGAAGCCACCTGGTGATGTCCAGCACTCCTGAAAAAAAAAAAAGACTGAGTCGTTACTCTTTGGTCCCGATACTCTTAAGGGTTTTACAGTAGAACCTCCAACAATGAAAATACAGCCCTGAGGAGTTGTCCTCGGTGAGGGAGCAGGTGAACTCGAAGAACTGAACCTTGCGCCAGTTGGTTGAGGTAAAAACCGTGGTGATTGAGGAGCCCTCGGCTTTTCCAGGCCATGCCAACGGCCCTAGGTCCTTTCCAGTGCGGGAGTGGAGACAACAACCCTCTGTGTCCGCCGTGCTGGTAGTGCTGGATTTAAGATGGCCAGCGTTGGAGGAGTCACGGGCAGCCTCGACTTCCGTCGGTGGAGTTTGTACAGCCTCCAACAACAGCAGCAGTCAAGCTTGATGACCTCCTTGCAGAGCACCAGGAGATGTCGCTCCTCAGCAGTCGCCAAGATTCTCGAGTATAAACAGACAGAAACGCAAACGACGGTCAGTGAGACAGTACTGTACAGTAACACAGGGAGCAGACAGCACAAGGATCACATCATCCGACTCCGATGAAGACGACAAAGCTTAAATTAAAGACTATAAAGTAGGGACTCAACTGTTCGTGTCGAATCAGAGTTTTAAAAGCAGAGTCGCATCGAAATAAAAAAAATATAGAAAAAGTGTAGGATAGGATTACTGCGTTTATATGTCAATGCTTTTAGCCATTCAACATTGCAACAGGTATACATGGGACATTGAGCATGGTAAGGCCTATCAGCTGTTTTGCTTGCACCACTTTAACCAGAGATGCTCCCTTTATTGACCCAATATCATTCATTCTGAGACCAGAAATGTTTTAGAAATTCGTCAACAAAAGTCATTAGTCTCAGTCTCGTTATTCTCACTTGGCAGCTCAGATCTTGACCGTGTAACAGAAGAATCATCAATTATTTGTATCCTCAATATATTTATACTGGTTATACTGATTTCCCACAATTAAAACAACCACATTCTCTCCTACCTTCAATCTCGCCTGCTCCAGAGTCCCCTGCCTCAGTCCGGCAGTACATTAACTGAGCTTGTAACAATGTCTCCTGTATTAATTTCACGTTTATAGTCTGAACTCTTTGGGTATTATAAACTTTGCTCTGTTGTTTTAGAACCATGGAAATATCAAAATTATCATCATCTCATCATCATTTCCAAAACCTTGCTACAGAATCTTTGAAGTTTCTAAAAAATACATTTGGATCCCTTTACAAAATTATCCTAAAACATTGTCTGAATATTTAGATTCTCAGGGTTGTTTAAACCAGAGAATTTTTCAGGGATTGAAATGTATCGCAATTCAAAGTTTCCAAGACAACTGTGAGACTGAAATGATCTTAAGGCAATGCTTTGAACATCTTTGTCCTTGGAGTTCGGATCACTGCAAAAAGTCAATGCTCTAAAATAAATTTGAAAATTAAAATATCAAAGGGATCCGGGTTAAAGTAACCTGAAGCTCTAAGAATATGGTGTCTCGTAATCAGTAAGGCAAGCGGTTTAATTAATTAGCTTACAGTCACCTCGTGTACAGAGTCTCGGAGTCAGTAGAGCGCCTGAATTGACTCAGAATCACTCATTGGGATGTGGGCGGCCACCTCTGTCTGTTTCTGATCCTGTCTCTGAAAACTCTGGACCCAGAGGAATATTGGGATCTCTGTGGAACCTCCAAAACTGTGGTAGTGGGATTTGCTTCTCCACGCTTAAAGAATCAACTCCATCAGTCAGTCTTAGGAATGTAGAGAAACACTTTAATCCTGCAGTAAACGTAACGCCGGTGGAAGGTGCGCTGGTTTTCATCCCCTTTGATGTCCTATGCTGATCAGGCTGATGATTTCTGAGCCCCCTGTGATGAGGCTGGTGTAAAGTTCATAGACTCCATTGTTTCAAAGTAACAAAAGCCACCATCTGTCTGTTCCTGAAAACAACGTATACATAGAATATTGAAACGCCTGAAAAGATTCCCCCACAATATTGCAGAGGCGACGTACAAGACAAGAAAACCAGATTCACCATTTGATATTTTTTGTTACACTGATGGGATTTTGTTTCCTCAGTAACCCAGCTGTGCAGAGAACAAACACAGTGAAACACACACAGTGGACAGTGAGCAGCCATTGCTGCGGTGCCCACAAAAGAAGGTGAAGGGTCTTGCTCAAGAGTGGGAGTTTGCCGAGCCCGGGTATCAAACCCACAACGCTGTCATCAATAGCCTGGAGCTCTAACCACTGAGCCACCACTGCCCCCTACAGCCACCACTGCCCCCTACAGCTGCTTATCGTTACCAGATTGTCTCTATTATTATTGTGCTTCGAACATCAGGGCTGTTCCTGCATGTTACGTGCTGCTCTGTTCAAAACTACCCATACCAGAATCTTGGTCTAGCTGTTCACTAAACCAGACTGTGAAACAGTCCCTGATAATCTGACTGCAGTCTGAAGAGCCTTTTCACTAAATAAATGATCTATATGCAGCCCGATGATGAACAACAACGTTCACTCCACAACAGCAATATTTGGGGTGACTCCTCAAGGGCTTTATCTGGGGAAATCTTGTTCAAAAGGTGCTGGCTAAGACTGCTTAGATTACTTAAAGGGAAACAGAAACCCTCCTACCTAAAACTGGGTGCAGTGGTAAATTTAACACTACTTGGCAACCTGTCTTGTCTTAAATAGACAATATGGATTAATTGGCTGGTTAGCACACAGTTTGAAATCTATTTCTATTTAAAATTCTGCAGTTATTTACATTTACTCTCTTAACCTTTGTGTTTATTTGGACACTTGTATGTGCTTTTGTAACTTTTATAAAATTACCTGTATTTTTAAAGTTTAGAGTTTTAAATTTAGCACAAATGCAAAAAGACTCCAGGGTTCTCTATGTGAACTAATTTTATGACCCCCACCAATGTAATACACAGGCCTATGTCCTAAATTTAGTTTCACAGAGAGTGAACTAAGGTGGTTCACTTCAGACGGGCCTGGACATGTACTGGCTTAAGCAAGTTGGAGGTTTGGAGTCTGACTGTTTGAGGCTGTGGACAGGTGTCTTTTATACTGATAACGATGTCCAACAGGTGCCATTAATACAGGTAACGAGTGGAGGACAGAAGAGCTTCTTAAAAGCTACAGGTCTGTGAGAGCCAGAAATCTTGTTTGTGGGTGACCAAATACTTATTTTCCATCATAATTTAAGAATAAATTCTTTAAAAATCCTACAATGTGATTTCCTGGATTTTTTTCTCATTTTGTCGCTCATAGTTGAAGTGAACCTATGATTAAAATTACAGACCTAGTAGGAGAACTTGCACAATTAGTGGTTGACTAAATACTTTTTTGCCCAACTCCTGCTTGTACTCGGAAAGAAGGAAGAATTGATATAAATTCTAATTAGATTTTTAAAGCAGATTGTCAGACGTTACAATTACAAACCAGGACAGTCTCAATACTGCAGGATCTGTCTGAAATACTATGAGTGAGACTGATATTACTTTTTAATACAAGCAGCAAAAGTGACAGAATAAATGGGTGGAATCAAGTAAATAATGTAAATCACTTACCTGTAAACTATGTGACAAATCTGTCCCACAGCCAGCAGTGGAGCTCAAAGAGCTGGGTAAACTCTGTGGAACCTCCAAAACTGTGGTAGTGGGATTTGCTTCTCCACGCTTAAAGAATCAACTCGATCAGTCAGTCTTAGGAATGTAGAGAAACACTTTAATCCTGCAGTAAACAACCTGTGATGAGGCTAGTGTGAAGTTGATAGACTCCATTGTTTCAAAGTAACAAAAGCCACCATCTGTCTGTTTCTGAAAACAACGTATACATAGAATATTGAAACGCCTGAAAAGATTCCCCCACAATATTGCAGCGTCGACGTACAAGACAAGAAAACCAGAGTCACCATTTGATATTTTTTGTTACACATCTGGAATTTGTCTTCCCCCTGTAACCCAGCTGTGCAGAGAACACACACGCACGCCTGGAGCAGTGGGCAGCCATTGCTGTGGGCCCCAACAAAAGACGATGAAGGCCTTGCTCAGTGGCAGATTGCCGAGCCCAGGTATCTAACCCACAAAAAAAATTCTCTACAATGTGATTTCCAGGATTTCTCATTTTGTCTCTCATTAGTTGAAGTGTACCTATGATGAAAATTACAGACCTCTCTAATCTTTCTAAGTAGGAGAACTTGCAATCAGTTGCTGACTAAATACTTGTTTGCTGTATATTTATATTTAACAGCCCAAACTCAATGTGAAACTGCTTGTACTCGGAAAGATAGTAAAATTGATATAAATTCTAATAAGATTTTTAAAGTAGATTTCCCGACGTTACAATTACAAATCATAACCGTCTCAATACTGCAGGATTTGACTGAAATACTATGAGTGACACTGATGTATTACTTTTTAATACAAGCAGAAAAGTTACAGAATAAATGGGTGGAATCAAGTTAATCCTGTAAACCACTTACCTGCAAACTATGCAGTTCACTAACCAGACAGTGTGACTGGAAAGGGCCTGTCAGTCCTGGCCTGGTACCTTCTTGATGTGCCCGGAAAGAACGATGGACCCCAGGCAGCTCAGGTGAAGCTGATCTCTGGGTTAGAGGACCGGACGCCACGCTGCATCAGGAGGAGAATTGTGAAGAAAGATGGTGCCAAAGTCACCTGGCGACATTCAAGACACGGGCATTACTGTTTAGGGTCAATTCTTTTAAGTGTTTTACAGAAGAATCTCCAACAGTGAGAACACCGCCCTGAGGAGCCGCCCTCTGTGCCGGAGCAGGTGAAGAGCCAAGGTCCTCGAACCAGTTAGCATAGGCGAAAAATGGCTGTGGTGATGGAGGAGCCCTCAGCTTTTGCCAGCCAAGCTTGACGCTTCCAGGCCCTCTCAGGTACAGGAGTGAAGATGACGACCCTGCACCGGTAGTGCTGGAAATAAGACCACAGCGTCACAGGCAGCATTCCAGGAGTCACTGGCAGCCTCTAGCCTCGTCTTCCGTCTGTGGAGTTTAGACTGCCTCTACAACAGCAGCGTGATCTGCCGTAATAGCTTGATGACCTCCTGAGAGCTTGTTCCTCCAAGGTAATCTCAGAGTAAAAACACAGACAACGGTCAGTGAGACAGTACTGTACAGCAACACAGGGAGCAGAGAGCACAAAGATCACAACAAGAAGACAAAGCTCATAAAAATCAACATATCCACAAAAGTGGCACCAAGTTCACCATTAAAGAGGACAATAGGCTTAATTACCTGAATGTGGTCAATGATCACAGTGGTGATGGTTGCAGTGTTTCACAACATTCAAACAGCATGAAATCCTTGTTCACTGTAATTATGAAGTTATACATTATGCAGTAGAGAGCATGTAGATCAAGGGTACAATTGATAAACTGAACTGTGAAGTCTGCAGACAAGAGAAATCTGCTCAGAGTAGAAACAGAACCTGATGCACGAGCAAAAGCAGTACTTGAACTAGTACATACTGACCAAGCTGGTCCTATAGATCCAGAAAAAAGGGGGGGGATGAAGCATGGATCACTGGTCATTAGAAATATGACAGCGTTCTGGGTGAATGATGGAAGAATTGAGGACAGGCTGATGAATAAAGACTATGAAATAAACAGAATACATGCACAATATTAAATAAAAGTTCAGAAAGGCTCCAGGTCTATATCATAGTGCTACTAAATGAGTTCATTCAAAGAGAGATGTGTATACGCTCAACAGACAGGAGAAACAAAGCTAATAATTACCACTCAAAGCTTATATCAAGACACCAGCTTTAACCTGCCTCTGACTGTTTACACTGGTTAAACTATGGGGTTTTAGCGCCCCCACAAGGACGAAAAGAGGAACAGCAACAGCCTCTGAGCAGTAGTTCAATAAACACCAGGACATCGACTAAGAAAACAAATTTAGCACATATCCACAGAATTACACCATCCATACTAACCTAAAACAGCTCAGTAGCGTGAAACATGAAGAAATAACAGAAACCATGAATATTCAGTAATACACAGATAAATAAATACTGAAGTGACACTGCTAAGGAGACAGCTAGCATAGCAACAGAACTAAACCATTCCCAAACTAAATGAACAGCAGCTTACTTTGTGTCTCAGACTCTAAATTAAAGGCACCCACAGTCACACAGCTTGAGCAGTTTCTAAAGTTCAGTCTTCCAGAGGAGCTACAGAGCTCGGTCACACCGGCTCGTTTGCCCTGCGCACTGCTGCAAGACCACGCTGCTGCTTTACAGCTGAGGCTCCTGATTGGCTGAGACTCCGCATTATATACTGACCAATGCAGCTGAAGCTTCGTGAATATTAAATGAGGTCACTAATTTAAGGAGCTTTTGGACAGATCCAGGGTTGTAGATCCACTCAGACATTTACTGAGGATTACTCAGATTCAGTCTGTGAAATTCCTGAAATCTAAGGGTGAAACAGTTAAAGCTACTGAGAGATGTTTGGCCGATTCGCCTCCAAATGAAACAGTAAAATGTATGTATGTATATATATATATATATATATATATATATATATATATATATATATATATATATATATATATATGGCACCTCCTTGATGTTCCTGGAAAGAACGATGGACCCCAGGCGGCTCAGGTGAAGCTCATCTCTGCGTTAGAGGACCGGACGCCACGCTGCATCAGGAGGAGAATAGTGGAGAACGATGGTGCCAAAGTCACCTGGCGAAGTCCAGGACACGAGCACCTGGAAAACAGGAGACTATGGCATTACTGTTTAGGGTCAATTCTGAAGTGTTTTACAGAAGAATCTCCAACAGTGAGAACACCGCCCTGAGGACTCGCCCCTCTGTGCCGGAGCAGGTGAAGAGCTGCATCCTTGAACCAGTTAGCAGAGGCGATAAATGGCTGTGGTGATGGAGAAGCCCTCTGCTTTTCCCAGCCTCACTGGACACTTCCAGGCCCTCTCAAGTACAGGAGTGGAGACGACTACCCCGTGTCCGCTGCACCGGTAGGGCTGAAAATAAGACCACAGCGTCACAGGAAGCATTCCAGGAGTCACAGACAGCCTCTAGCCTCGTCTTCCGTCGGTGGAGTTTGGACAGCCTCTACAACAGCTGGATCTGCCGTAATAGCGTGACAACCTCCTGAGAGCTTGTTCCTCCATGGTCACTTCGGAGTAAAAACACAGACAACGGTCAGTGAGAGACACAAGGATCACAACAAAGCTAATACAATAGAAGACACATCCACAAAAGTACCAAGATCCCCATTAAAGAGTACAACAGGCTTTATTACCTGAATGTGGTCAATGATCACAGTGGTGATGGTTGCAGTGTGTTACAATATTCAAACAGCATGAAATCCTTGGTCACTGTAATTATGATTTCTGGTTTCACATTATGCAGTAGAGAGCATGAAGGTCAAGGGTAAGATTGGGCTCGATACTTTTAAGTGGTTTTCAGTAGAATCTCCATCAATGCGAACACTGCCCTGAGGGGTTATCCTTGATGGATGAAGCAGGTGAAGGCAAAGTAGCGGAGGACCTCAAATCGGCTGTGGTGGTGGAAGAGCCCTCAGTATTTTCGGGCCACGCTGAAGCCCCCAGCCTCCTGTTTCAGTGTGGACAAAGTTTATGGACACACAAGTGACTCAGATGCTGAACACTCAAGGAGTCATCAAAAAGTTTAACATTGCTCTGCTCCAACCTGGATAAATTAGTATTTTCAATGGGGCCGCTTGTGCTCCCCATCCATTGTCACAAAGCTGCACTATTATCAAGACTGTGTGGAGTAGGAGTTTAATCTACTGGATACCTTTGGTGTCATTTCTGGATATAGAATTAATCTAGAGAAAAGCTAATACCAGCCCCAACAAACATCAATTTATAAATTCCATTTTAGAGTAAATAAATAATAAATATATATATATGTGCAGAAGTGTGTGGCAGTGCTGCTTCAGTGCCTTGCTGGATCAGGCAGAGAAAAGGGGAGAATAACGTTACCGAATCGACCTAGCAACGTCCAGGACTCCTAGCCCAAAAAAAACAACAAAACACGAAACTCTTTGGCCCCGATACTTTTAAGGGTTTTACCAACAATAAAAACATTGCCCACTGTGAGGATTGAAGAACTGAACCTCGCACCAGTTAGTTGAGGTGAAAACCTTCTGTGGTGGTGGTGGAGCACTCGGTTTTTCCAGGCCATGCAGACGGCCCCAGACCCTCTCCGGTGCGGGAGTGGAGACAACAACCCTCTATGTCCGCCACGCCGGTAGTGCTGAATTTAAGATGCCCAGCGTTGGAGGAGTCATGGGCAGCCTACAGCCTTGTCTTCCGTCGGTGGAGTTTGGACTGCCAGCAGCTGTCAAACCTGATGACCTCCTTGCAGAGCGCCTGGAGATCTCGCTCCGACAGAAACACAAATGACGGTCAGTGAAACAGAATACTGTACAGTAACACAGGGAGCAGAGAGCACAAGAATCACAACAACTGGCTCAGATAAAGAAGACAAAGCTAATATTAAAGACTATAAAGTAGGGATGATCGCTCAACGGATCGTATCGAATGACAGATTTAAAAGCAGAACCACATCGAAACAAAAAAAAAAAAATCTAAATATAAAAAATGTGTAGGATAGAATTACTGTGTTTAAAGGTCACTGCTTTTAGCCATTCAACACAGGTAGATCACTGAACTTTCATTCTAAATCCAGTGAAACTATCATTTTTGTTAAGACAGACAGATGCAGATCCATATGGGCTTATATTCTCTCCTGTACATAAGACACACTCCTGAACTGATTCTTTTTTAGACAAAAAGCTTTTTCCTTTAGTGAGTACTTGTGAGAACCAGACAATATTAATATCTGATCATCAGACTGCTGCAAAACAATTACATAATTTAGTGTTTAAGATATGTCAGGTGTCATGTCTAAAATATCCACATCATACACATCACCAAAGAATATTCTACTGGGCCTATTTTAAGTGGAAATATCCCTACACTAGGACCAGCAGCAGAAAAACCTGAATCTGTACATTGTAGGTTTAGACTGAAAGCTCCCAATAAGTCACGTCCTAGTAAATTCACGGGGCAATGTGTGGAGACTGTAAACCAGTGTTTTACTGTTCTATTACCCAATTTCACCTTCACAGGACTGCACAAATGTTCTGTAAGTGGTAAGCCTGAAACATCCACAGTTAGAATTGTGTCCGTACTGACGGATATGGGTACTGACCCCTCCATAAGTACTGAAACTGCTGCACCAGAGTCAACCAAAACAGAATTCATTTTCCAACAAATCCTTACATTTAGACTGGGTTCCTCGCTGGGTTTCAAAATCCTCTTTACAGACTGTCTACCTTATCCTATTCAGCATAGTCTGGATCTGGTTCTGTAACTGAACTCAGGTTATTGCTGCTCTGACCTTCTTGATCCATTTGGCTGATCCAGAGTACGGCTTCTGCTGTGCTGCCACTTTCCTGATCTAAACACTCTACAAACCAGTCTGATCTCCCACAATTAAAACAAGCACATTCTCTCCTACCTTCAATCTCCCCTGTTCCAGAGTCCCCTGCCTCAGTCCTGCAGTACATTAACTGAGCTTGTAACAATGTCTCATGTATTAATTTCACGAGTATAGTCTAAACTTGGCTCCCTCGTCTTAGAACCTTCGAAATCTCCAATTTGAAAAACCCTGAAAAATAACATTAACACAATAACAGAATCTTGCTTCTACCTCTTTGCATTTTTGAAATTGAAACATCCTTTGAGTCCAGATTGCTGCAAAAACTCAATGATCTAAAACAAACTTGAAAATTGAAATATCAAAAGGGATACGGGTTAAAGTAACCTGAAGGTCTAAGAATATGGCGTCCCGTCTCCTCCAGTTTATTCTAAATTCGTAAGATAAGCGGTCTAATTAATTAGCTTACAGTTACCTCGGGTACAGAGTCTCGGAGTCAGTAGAGTGCCTGAATTGACTCAGAATCACTCATTGGGATGTGGGCGGCCGCCTCTGTCTGTTTCTGATCCTGTCTCTGAAAACTCTGGACCCAGAGGAATATTGGGATCTCTGTGGAATCTCCAAAACTGTGGTAGTCGGATTTGCTTCTCCACGCTTAAAGAATCAACTCGATCAATTTGGCTTCCCCCTGTAACCCAGCTGGGCAGTGAAACCCCCCCATGAACAGTGAGCACACGTGGCTGAGGCAGTGGGCAGCCATTGCAGCGGCGCCCACAAAAGAAGGTGAAGGCCTTGCTCAAAGAGTGGCAGTTTGACGAGCCTGGGTATCGAACCCTGTCACCCGAACTGTCATCAATAACCTGAAGCTCTAACTGCTGAGCCACCACTGCCCCCACTGCCCCTACAGCTGCTTATTGTTACCAGATTGTTGCTATTATTGGGCTTCGAACATCAGAGCTGTTCCTGCAGGTTACGTGTTTCTCTGTTCAAAACTACCCATACCAGAATCTTTGTCTAGCTGTTTACTAAACCAGACTGTGAAACAGTCCCTGATAATCTGACTGCAGTCTGAAGAGCCTTTTCACTAAATAAATGATCTATACACAGCCCAATGATGGAACACAACCTTCACTCCCTCTACCATTGATGAGGCCTTTTCATCTTGGAGAGAAAAAAAAGTTTGTGCCCACAAACTTCCTCGTCATTATTAGATACGGTTCTGAATGTCAACCCATAGATAAAACATGTAATTGGCACCATATCTGTTACTGAACTCATTTCATATGAAACCCTTACAAGTATAAAAGCAGCAGTAGGTGGAGGATCCATCTGTCAATCAATACATTTACTGAATGGTGGTAGAATATTGTAGATAACACTCCTCATCTACATGTTTAACACATTATAATTCAGTTTAAAATAGTGCATTCCTTACACTGGACTAAGGCATAGCTGGATAAATCTGTTTAAAACATGAATCTAATGTGTGATAGATGTCAAACACGTTTCGGTGTTGTCCAAAAATGACTTTTGGAATTAGGTTTGACTTCTTCTCAGGAGTCTTCAAACAGCCGATCCAGCCTTTCCCCTACAACAGCAATATTCGGGGACTTCAAGAGCTTTATCTGGATAAATCTTGTTCTAAAAGTGCTGGCTAAGACTGCTTAGATTACTTAAAGGGAAACAGAAAAACTCTCCTACCTAAAACTGGGTGCAGTGAACTTTCATAACTTCACTGACAATGACTGCTTTAGGGGCTAGAGATATTTAACAGACCAAATTCAACAGCAAAACTGCTTGGAAAGATGAAAGAATTGATATAAATTCTAATAAGAATTTTAGAGCAGATTACAAACCACAGTCTCAATACTGCAGGATTTGTCTGAAATACTACGAGTGACACTGATGTACAAAAAGCAGAAAAGTGACAGAATCATGTGGTGGACTCCTCCTCTGCTTTTCCCAGCCACGCTGACACTTCCGTGCCCTCTCCGGTGCGGGAGAGGAGACGACGACCTTCTAAGTCTGCCACGTCGGTAGTGCTGGAATTACAGCCTCGTCTTCAGTCTGTGGAGTTTGGACTGCTTCTATAACTGCAGCTGGATCTGCCGTACAAGCTTCACAACCTCCTGGAGAGCACGTTCCTCCATGGTCGCCTCGGAGTTAAAAAAAAACACAGGCGAGACAGAAACGCAGTAACACAGGGAGCAGAGAGCACAAACATTACAACAACTGGCTCAGATAAAGAAGACAAAGCTAATAAAAAGGAACCCAGTTCCCCATTAAAGAGTACAATACGCGTTATTACCTGAATGTGGTCAATGATCACAGTGGTGATGGTTGCAGTGTGTTACAATATTCAAACAGCATGAAATCCTTGATCACTGTAATTATGATGATTCACATTATGCAGTAGAGAACATGAAAATCAAAGGCAAGATTGATAAACTGAACTGTGAAGTCTGCAGACAAGAGAAATCTGCTCAGAGTAGAAACAGAACCTGATGCACGAGCAAAAGCAGTACTTGAACTAGTACATACTGACCTAGCTGATCCAATAGGGCTGGGAGAGGGCGCAGATACGACAAAAGGTTGAGCAGTGAACTCTGTGTGTGGGTAAAGACGCCAAAGAAACACTGATTGGTGACTGGTGATGTTCTAGATATTGTATTGAAGGAGACTGGGTTGACAATGAGGTTGAAGCATGGAGCACTGGGCATTAGAAATATGACAGCGCTCTGGGTGAATGATGAATAAGTGAGGAAGAATTGAGGACAGGCTGATGAATAAAGACTCTGAAATAAACAGAATACATGCACAATATTAAATAAAGTTCAGAAAGGCTAGCTGTGATGCTGTTGAATATTTATTCACCTACTTATGAGTGTGTTGGCTACAGGATCTATAAATAAAGGCTCTATATAACCTGACATTGTGGTCAGACGTTTATCATAAATATAAAAGGGGCCCTAATGTGAATCGATTTTAATGCCCCCCCCCCAAACAAATAAATTAATACAAATATCCGAGACCCCAGACCTCATCATCAAACGTCAATCCTAGATCCCTCTCCCAAGTTAGTTTCAATTAGTCATAACATGAGTCCATGTTGGATGAAGTAATGTAAAGGGTTGAGATTCTACTTTCTGAGCTGTTCGAGGTGAGCTGTTCCTCCAAATGGTTGAGCTGAAATCTAAACTTGCCACTTTTCTGACAGGACTGAGTAAAGGGTCTGATTTGAAAAAATAAAATAACGCTCAGTATGTGGGGAGTATCAGCAGTATCACCAAAAGTATCAGCCATAGGTATGTCAAAAGTGGGACTTCATTAAAGAGACTAAACCAGGTGGAGTGTGAATAAAGACAGATGTAAAGACAGAGTAAAAGTTAAAGCAGCCATGTCCGATCCGAAAAGAAAAAGAAAAAAAAAAAAAGGTGCATAAGGAACCATCTTAATGGTGTCAGATAGAATCTATGTAGAAATTTGGTAAGCATTAGGTGGGGCTGTAATTGGAGTTCAGTGAGTCTCAGAGAACAGAGGACAGATTGAAGTTGCAGATACCTAAAGAAAGAGGTATTGGACACATTACATTGCTCTTTGAGAGCCTGGAAAGATCTTAACCCATTTTCATTGCAGATATCACCTGGAGGTCGAGCTCCTTTGCTCTCCCGTTGGGGGCAATGAAACAGCATTCCCCATCAGTAAATGATGATTATGAAGGAGTGGAGAGTGCTCATGCTATATAAGAGTTTGTTTGCCTAAATAAGAGCTCTAGCCAGCTGCAACCGAGCCAATGAATGGGGTCATGTGACTCCCCCTAAAGTAGTGTTCTGACGATACAATTACGAACCATGCGGAGAACAGAGACAGTCTCCATACTGCAGGGCTTGTCTGAGATACTATGAGGGACACCGATATATTACTTTTTAAATCAAGCAGAGAAATGACAGAATAAATGATTATAAAATCCAGTAGATCATGTAAATTATTACCTGCCAACAATCCAGCTGCCTACCCTGGGGTCCTGTCTTTTTCAGTGGTGTCCAGAAAGTGTGTGGCAGAGCTCCTTCCGGGCCTCACTGCATCGGGCAGAGAAAAGTAGAGAATGATGGTACTGAAGCCACCTGGTGATGTCCAGCACTCCTGAAAAAAAAAAGACTGAGTCGTTACTCTTTGGTCCCGATACTCTTAAGGGTTTTACAGTAAAACCTCCAACAATGAAAATACAGCCCTGAGGAGTTGTCCTCGGTGAGGGAGCAGGTGAACTCGAAGAACTGAACCTTGCGCCAGTTGGTTGAGGTAAAAACCGTGGTGATTGAGGAGCCCTCGGCTTTTCCAGGCCATGCCAACGGCCCTAGGTCCTTTCCAGTGCGGGAGTGGAGACAACAACCCTCTGTGTCCTCCGTGCCGGTAGTGCTGGATTTAAGATGGCCAGCGTTGGAGGAGTCCCGGGCAGCCTCGACTTCCGTCGGTGGAGTTTGTACAGCCTCCAACAACAGCAGCAGTCAAGCTTGATGACCTCCTTGCAGAGCACCAGGAGATGTCGCTCCTCAGCAGTCGCCAAGTTTCTCGAGTATAAACACAGACAGAAACGCAAACGACGGTCAGTGAGACAGTACTGTACAGTAACACAGGGAGCAGACAGCACAAGGATCACATCAACCGACTCCGATGAAGACGACAAAGCTTATATTAAAGACTATAAAGTAGGGACTCAACTCTTCGTGTCGAATCAGTTTTAAAAGCAGAGTCGCATCGAAATAAAAAAAAATATTGAAAAAGTGTAGGATAGGATTACTGCGTTTATATGTCAATGCTTTTAGCCATTCAACATTGCCAAAGTTAGACATGGGACACTGAGCATGGTAAGGCCTATCAGCTGTTTTTCTTGCACCACTTTAACCAGAGATGCTCCCTTTATTGACCCAATATCATTCATTCTGAGACCAGAAATGTTTTGGAAATTCGTCAACAAAAGTCATTAGTCTCAGTCTCGTCATTCTCACTTGGCAGCTCAGATCTTGACCGTGTAACAGAAGTATCATCAATTATTTGTATCCTCAATATATTTATACTGGTTATACTGATTTCCCACAATTAAAACAAGCACATTCTCTCCTACCTTCAATCTCGCCTGCTCCAGAGTCTCCTGCCTCAGTCCGGCAGTACATTAACTGAGCTTGTAACAATGTCTCCTGTATTAATTTCACGTTTATAGTCTGAACTCTTTGGGTATTAAACTCTGCTCTGTTGTTTTAGAACCATGGAAATATTATCAAAATTATTATTATTATTATTATTATTATTATTATCATTATCATTTCCAAAACCTTGCTACAGAATCTTTGAATTTTCTAAAAAATAAATTTGGATCCCTTTACAAAATTATCCTAAAACATTGTCTGAATATTTAGATTCTCAGGGTTGTTTAAACCAGAGAATTTTTCAGGGATCGAAATGTATCGCAATTCAAAGTTTCCAAGACAACTGTGAGGCTGAAATGATGTTAAGGCAATGCTTTGGACATCTTCGTCCTTTGAGTCCGGGTCGCTGCAAAAACTCAATGATCTAAAACTAATTTGAAAATTAAAATATCAAAGGGATCTGGGACAAAGTAAACTGAAGGTCTAAGAATATGATGTCCCGTCTCCTCCTGTTTATTCTAAATTCATAAGGCAAGCGGTCTAATTAATTTACTTACAGTCACCTCGGGTACAGAGTCTCAGAGTCAGTAGAGCGCCTGAATTGACTCAGAATCACTCATTGAGATGTCGGCGGCCGCCTCTGTTGGTTTCTGATCCTGTCTCTGAAAACTCTGGACCCAGAGGGATATTGGGATCTCTGTGGAACCTCCAAAACTGTGGTAGTCTAATTTACTTCTCCGCACTTAAACAATCAACTCCATCAGTCAGTCTTAGGAATGTAGAGAAACACTTTAACCCTGCAGTAAACGTAACGCTGGTGGAAGGTGCACTGGTTTTCATCCCCTTTGATGTCCTATGCTGATCACGCTGATGATTTCTGAGCCCCCTGTGATGAGGCTGGTGTAAAGTTGATAGACTCCATTGTGTCAAAGTAACAAAAGCCACCATCTGTCTGTTCCTGAAAACAACGTATACATAGAATATTGAAACACCTGAAAAAATTCCCCCACAATATTGCAGCGTCTACGTACGAGACAAGAAAACCAGATTCACCATTTGATATTTTTTGTTACACTGATGGGATTTTGTTTCCTCCGTAACCCAGCTGTGCAGAGAACACACAGTGAAACACACACAGTGGACAGTGAGCACACGTGGCTGGAGCAGTGGGCAGCCATTGCTGCGGTGCCCACAAAAGAAGGTGAAGGGTCTTTTTTAAGAGTGGGATTTTGCAGAGCCCGGGTATTGAACCCACAACACTGTCATCAATAGCCTGGAGCTCTAACCGCTGAGCCACCACTGCCCCCCTACAGCCACCACTGCCCCCCTACAGCTGCTTATCGTTACCAGATTGTCTCTATTATTGGGCTTCGAACATCAGGGCTGTTCCTGCACGTTACATGTTGCTCTATTCAAAACTACCCATACCAGAATCTTTGTCTAGCTGTTCACTAAACCAGACTGTGAAACAATCTCTGATAATCTGACTGCAGTCTGAAGAGCCTTTTCACTAAATAAATGATCTATATACAGCCCGATGATGAACAACAACATTCACTCCACAACAGCAATATTCGGGGTGACTCCTTAAGGGCTTTATCTGGGGAAATCTTGTTCAAAAGGTGCTGGCTAAGACTGCTTAGATTACTTAAAGGGAAACAGAAACCCTCCTACCTAAAACTGGGTGCAGTGGTAAATTTAACTCTACTTGGCAACCTGTCTTGTCTTAAATAGACAATATGGACTCTGATGATTAATTGCCTGGTTAGCACACAGTTTGAAACCCATTTCTCTATTTAAAATTCTGCAGTTGTTTACATTTACTCTCTTAACCTGTGTGTTTATTTGGACACTTGTGTGTGCTTTTATAACTTTTATAAAATTACCTGTATTTTTAGAGTTAGAGTTTTAATTTAACATAAAATCGGTTCACACAGAGACCCCTGGAGTCTTTTTGCATTTATGACCCCCACCAATGTAAAACAGACCTATGCCCTAAATTTAGTTTCAGAGAGTGAACTAAGGTGGTTCACTTCAGACAGGCCTGGACATGTACTGGCTTAAGCAGGTTGGAGGTTTGGAGTCTGACTGTTTGAGGCTGTGGACAGGTGTCTTTTATACTGATAACGATGTCCAACAGGTGCCATTAATACAGGTAACGAGTGGAGGACAGAAGAGCTTCTTAAAAGCTACAGGTCTGAGAGAGCAAGAAAACCTGCTTGATTGTGGGTGACCAAATACTTATTTTCCACCATAAATTACAAATAAATTGTTTAGAAATCCTACAATGTAATTTCCTGGATTTTTTTCTCATTTTGTCGCTCATAGTTGACGTGTACCTATGATGAAAATTACAGACCTAGTAGGAGAACTTGCACAATCAGTGGCTGACTAAATACTTTTTTGCCCAACTCCTGCTTGTACTCGGAAAGATAGAAGAATTGATATTAATTCTAATAAGATATTTATTCTCCGACGTTACAATTACAAACCAGGACAGTCTCAATACTGCAGGATCTGTCTAAAATACTATCAGTGACACGGATATTACTTTTTAATACAAGCAGAAAAGTGACAGAATAAATGGGTGGAATCAAGTAAATCATGTAAATCACTTAGCTGACAGTGTGACTGGGAAGGGCCTGTCAGTACTGGCCTGGCACCTTCTTGATGTTCCCGGAGAGAACGATGGACCCCAGACGGCTCAGGTGGAGCCCATCTCTGCGTTAGAGGACTGGGCACAGCCAAAAGCTCTCCCAGTTCTCTGCGAATTCAGCGCAGACGGACCTGTCCCGCAGCCAGCAGTGGAGCGATAGGAGCAGGGGAAACTGATCCCTCACTCGACAGTAAGTGGGCAGGGAGGGGGCGTAGACGATGATCCTCGTGTCTGGCTTTATATCAAGGCCCCAGCTTTAACATGGGGTTTTAGCGACCCCACAAGGCCGAAAAGAGGAATAGCAACAGCCTCTAAGCACTAGCTCAATAAACATCAGGACATTGACTAAGAACACAAATTTAGCACATATCCACAGAATTACACCATCCATACAAACCTAAAACAGCTCAGTAGCGTGAAACATGAAGAAATAACAGAAACCATGAATATTCAGTAATACATAGGTAAACACTGAAGCTACACTGCTAAGGAGATAGCTAGCATAGCAACAGAACTAAACCATTCCCAAACTAAATGAACAGCAGCTTACTTTGTGTCTCAGACTCAAAATTAAAGGCACCCACAGCCACACAGCTTGAGCAGTTTCTAAAGTTCAGTCTTCTAGAGGAGCTACAGAGCTCGGTCACACCGGCTCGTTTGCCCTGCGCACTGCTGCAAGACCACGCTGCTGCTTTACAGCGGAGGCTCCTGATCGGCTGGGACTCCGCCTTATATACTGACCAATATGGCTGAAGCTTCGTGAATATTAAGAGGTCACTAATTTAAGGAGCTTTGGGACAGATTAAGGGTTGTAGATCCACTCAGACATTTACTGAGGATTACTCAGATGCAGTCTGTGAACTGTATGTGTGTAAAAGAACAGCAAACCCAGACTGACCAGTCAGTGGCAGCTGATGATCCCAAGGTGAGAGGTGTGAACCCCTATTCCAACAGCCAACAGTGTTGAGGTTCAAGAGTCTTAAACTGATGCTCAAGATAGTGCTCAAACAGAGGGAGACAGAAATGGTACACACTTTTCAAAGAGAGATAGGAAAGCACCTCAGTATTTAGCTGACTGGGTGTCAGATATTGGAGATCAGACACTGACCAGAACTGACTCCTGCTACAGGGTCTGTAATGAACCACAGAGCTTTAAAGAGGCAACAGTTCAACAAAACCACAGTTCTGAGTTGATGCTATCAAAAAGGAGAGGACTTCTCACTGACCACTCTCCCAGAAGCTGAACATGCAGTGAGGGGAAGGTGGGCCTGTGATTAAAAACTGTAGATGGACCAGAAACGTTATCTATTATATAAATATTTTGTATAAATTCTACTAAGATTTTTAAAGCTGATTTTCTGAAGCTCCAATTACAAACCATACGGAGGACAGACAGTCTCCATACTACAGGGTTTGTCTGAGATACTATGAGGGACACTGATATTACTTTTTAAAACAAGAAGAGAAATGATAGAATAAATGATTATTAAATTATTAAATCCAGTAAATCATGTAAATCACTTACCTGCCAACTATGCGACAAATCTGTCCCACAGCCAGCAGTGGAGCTCAAAGAGCTGGTTAAACTGTTCACTCACTCATCGGTAGGTGGGCAGGGGGCTGAAGACTATGTCCAGAAGCATGCAGCAGTGTTTCTTCAGGACCTTGCTGCATTGGGTGAACAATAGTAGAGGTTAAAGGTACAGAAGGAGTCACACTGCCAATTTAATTCAAATTTTATTTATATAGAGCCTTTCACAACAAATGTCACAAATCGCTTTACAGAGATCCTTGTCCACGTCTCTTATGAACAAGCACCACAACGGAGGTGGTAGCGACAGTGGCAAGGAAAAACTCCCTCATACTAAGAGGAAGAAACCTTGAAAGAAACCAAGACTCAGTCTGAGGAATCCATCTGCTTTCGGTCGACCCGCACAGCACAAACAAACATTACACTAAGAACTAGACAGAGAGATAATGAAGAGCTATAGCTAATGTAGGAACAGGTTATGAAGTATGTGTGTGAGTAGGTGCTGGACATATGCTCAGTGCTAATGTTAAAGTCCATGCTGAGTAGAGCGACAGGCCTGATTCCAAAACATGGATGAATGAACACCTCCAGACTGGACGGCAGGGCATCTCAGTACATGTAAAAAAAGAGAGAGAGGGAGCGAGAGAGAGAGGGGTTAGGATGGTTGTGTTGTGCTGAGTAGCGGGACAGGCCTGATACCAAGACGCAGGAACTGAACCAAAAAAGGGCAACTCCAGACAGGCAGCTCAGGACATGAGGGGAGAGAGACAAAAAGATGAAGATTAGAACAAGGTTTACGTTTAGTGAGAGACCTGTAGCAGAAATAGTTAGAGAGACCACCTCAATAGTAGTAATAAAAAGCCTGTAATCAGAGCAGGACAGAACTGTGGTGTTATGTAATTAAAACAGGACAGAACACAGAACTGGTGAGTTATCTGAAAGCTGGTGTAAAGAGAAAAGTTTTTAATTCAGATTTAAAGACTGAGAGTGTGTCTGATTCCCATATGTTAACAGGGAGGTTGTTCCAAAGTTGGGGGCTTTATAAAAGAAGGCTCTTCCTCCTGCATTGTTTTTTCTAATACGTGGGACTGATAATAGGCCAGCATCTTGCGAGCGGAGTGTACGTGGAGGGTTGTAAGGTGTAAGAAGTTCCTCCAGATAATGTGGGGTCAAACCATTGAGAGATTATTATGTTAGAAGTAGTATTTTATAATCCATATGAATTTTAACAGGTAACCAGAGTAAGGATGAAATAATTGGACTAATATGATTAAATCCCCTAGCTCTAGTTAGTACCCTTAAGCTGGAGCTTATGAAGCGATTTACATGAAGTTTATATTATTTACAGAAAGTGTGCAACAATTATTTAAACAAAATTAGGCACATTGCACTAATTATTGGAACACAATTTGTTTAGTAAGCTCATTGACCCTTGACCTACATATACAGGGGAATCCAATTATGAGAAGGAGGTTAAGGTTTTTCTCCTCTTTGCATCTTCTCTGAAGAGTGGCAACATGAGAATATTAGAATATTGCAATTTAAAACAAATCTGGACCCCGAAAAGTTCCCAGTTCAGAAAAACTGTGAGACTGAAATCATCTTAAGGCAATGCTTTGAACATTTGTCCTTGGAGTCCGGATCACTGCAAAAAGTCAATGATCTAAAACAAATTTGAAAATTAAAATATCAAAGGGATCCGGGTTAAAGTAACCTGAAGGTCTATGAATATGGTGTCTCGTAATCAGTAAGGCAAGCGGCCTAATTAATTAGCTTCCAGTCACCTCGGGTACAGAGTCTCGGAGTCAGTAGAGCGCCTGAATTGACTCAGAATCACTCATTGGGATGTGGGCGGCCGCCTCTGTCTGTTTCTGATCCTGTCTCTGAAAACTCTGGACCCAGAGGAATATTGGGATCTCGGTGGATCCTCAAAAACTGTGGTAGTGGGACTTGCTTCTCCACGCTTAAAGAATCAACTCGAGCAGTCAGTCTTAGGAATGTAGAGAAACACTTTAATCCTGCAGTAAACAACCTGTGATGAGGCTGGTGTGAAGTTGATAGACTCCATTGTTTCAAAGTAACAAAAGCCACCATCTGTCTGTTTCTGAAAACAACATATACATAGAATATTGAAACGCCTGAAAAGATTCTCCCACAATATTGCAGCGTCGATGTACAAGACAAGAAAACCAGATTCACCATTTGATATTTTTTGTTACACATATGGAATTTGTCTTCCCCCTGTAACCCAGCTGTGCAGAGAACACACACGCACGCCTGGAGCAGTGGGCAGCCATTGCTGTGGGCCCCAACAAAAGAAGATGAAGGCCTTGCTCAGTCGCAGTTTGCCGAGCCCAGGTATCTAACCCACAAAAAAAATTCTCTAAAATGTGACGTCCTGGATTTCTCATTTTGTCTCTCATTAGTTGAAGTGTACCTATGATGAAAATTACAGACCTCTCTAATCTTTCTAAGTAGGAGAACTTGCAATCAGTGGCTGACTAAATACTTTGCTGTATATTTATATTTAACAGCCCAAACTCAATGTGAAACTGCTTGTACTCGGAAAGATGGTAAAATTGATATAAATTCTAATAAGATTTTTAAAGTAGATTTCCTGACATTACAATTACAAACCATAACAGCCTCAATACTGCAGAATTTGACCGAAATACTATGAGTGACACTGATGTATTACTTTTTAATACAAGCTGAAAAGTGACAGAATAAATGGGTGGAATCAAGTTAATCCTGTAAATCACTTACCTGCAAACTATGCAGTTCACTAACCAGACAGTGTGACTGGGAAGGGTCAGTCAGGCCTGGCCTGGTACCTTCTTGATGTTCCCGGAAGGACCCCTGGCGGCTCAGGTGATGCTCATCTCTGGGTTAGAGGACCGGACGCCACGCTGCATCAGGAGGAGAAATGTGGAGAACGATGGTGCCAACGTCACCTGGCGACGTACAAGACACGGGCATTACTGTTTAGGGTCAATTCTTTTAAGTGTTTTACAGAAGAATCTCCAACAGTGAGAACACCGCCCTGAGGAGTCGCCCTCTGTGCCGGAGCAGGTGAAGAGCCGAGGTCCTTGAACCAGTTAGCATAGGCGAAAAATGGCTATGGTGATGGAGAAGCTGCAAGACCTGCTGCTGCTTTACAGCGGAGGCTCCTGATTGGCTGAGACTCCGCATTATGTACTGACCAATGCGGCTGAAGCTTCATGAATATTAAATGAGGTCACTAATTTAAGGAGCTTTTGATAGATCCAGGGTTGGAGATCCACTCAGACATTTACTGAGGATTACTCAGATGCAGTCTGTGAACATCCTGAAAACTAAGGGTGAAACAGTTAAAAGCTTGTCTGTAAACTGAATAAATCATGAACCTGAACATGTTGCATGATTATCTAGATAAAAATGGCTTTACACAGAACCCAGCTGACCATTGAGTATACAACAAACACACTGAAATTAGGAGGATAATACTGATGATCTGGGTTAATGATACACTTAGGATGGCAGCAGCAAAACAATCTCTGAATAGTGTTGTTGAGGTGGAAGAATCTGCAGCAATTTTAATAAGGTTGTTAAAGACAAAGTCTCGATGCTGCAGGGTTTGTCTGAGATACTATGAGTGACACTGATAAAAAAAATTAATACAAGCAAAGAAATGACCGAATAAATGTTTAATAAATTAGAAAAAAATATGTAAAATTACTTACCTGCCAACTATTCAGTTTACTAACTGGAGGAGGAGAATAGTAGAGAAACATCGTGCCAAAGGCATCACGCAAAGTCAAGGACACGGGCATCTGGAAAACAGGAGACAGTGGTGTTTACTCTTTGGGCTCGATATTTTAAGTGGTTTTCAGTAGAATCTCCATCAATGCGAACACTGCCCTGAGGGGTTGTCCTTGATTGATGAAGCAGGTGAAGGCAAAGTAGTGGAGGACCTGTGGTGGTGGAAGAGCCCTCAGTATTTTCAGGCCACGCTGACGCCCCCAGCCTCCGGTTTCAGTGTGGACAAAGCTTATGGACACACAAGTGACTCAGAAGCTGAACACTCAAGGAGTCATCAAAAAGTTTAACATTGCTCTGCTCTGACCTGGATAAATTAGCATTTTCAATGGGGCCGCTTGTGCTCCCCATCCATTGTCACAAAGCTGCACTATTATCAAGACTGTGTGGAGTAGCAGTTTAATCTACTGGATACCTTTGGTGTCATTTCTGGATATAGAATTAATCTAGAGAAAAGCTAATACCAGCCCCAACAAACATCAAATTATAACAAATTCCATTTTAGAATAATAAAAATAAATAAATAAATAAATAAATAAATATATATATGTGTGTGTGTGTGCAGAAGTGTGTGGCAGTGCTGCTTCAGTGCCTCGCTGGATTGGGCAGAGAAAAGGGGAGAATAAAGGTACCGAATCGACCTAGCAACGTCCAGGACTCCTAGCCAAAAAAAACTACAACAAAAAAAAACAAACAAACACGAAACTCTTTGGCCCCGATACTTTTAAGGGTTTTACCAACAATAAAAACATTGCCCACTGTGAATTGAAGAACTGAACCTCGCACCAGTTAGTTGAGGTGAAAACCTTCTGTGGTGGTGGTGGAGCCCTCGGTTTTTCCAGGCCATGCAGACGGCCCCAGACCCTCTCCGGTGCAGGAGTGGAGACAACAACCCTCTATGTCCGCCACGCCGGTAGTGCTGAATTTAAGATGCCCAGCGTTGGAGGAGTCATGGGCAGCCTACAGCCTTGTCTTCCGTCGATGGAGTTTGGACTGCCAGCAGCTGTCAAACCTGATGACCTCCTTGCAGAGCACCTGGAGATCTCGCTCCGACAGAAACACAAATGACGGTCAGTGAAACAGAGTACTGTACAGTAACACAGGGAGCAGAGAGCACAAGAATCACAACAACTGGCTCAGATAAAGAAGACAAAGCTAATATTAAAGACTATAAAGTAGGGATGATCGCTCAACGGATCGTATCGAATGACATCGAGATTTAAAAGCAGAACCACATCGAAACAAAAAAAAAAAAATCTAAATATAAAAAATGTGTAGGATAGAATTACTGCGTTTAAAGGTCACTGCTTTTAGCCATTCAACATGATCACAGGTAGATCACTGAACTTTCATTCTAAATCCAGTGAAACTAATATTAAATCAATACAAACATCATTTTTGTTAAGACAGACAGATGCAGATCCATATGAGCTTATATTCTCTTCTGTACATAAGACACACTCCTGAACTGATTTTTTTTTTTTTTTTTTTTAAAGACAAAAAGCTTTTTCCTTTACTGAGTACTTGTGAGAACCAGACAATATTAATATCTGATCATCAGACTGCTGCAAAACAATTACATAATTTAGTGATTAAGATATGTCAGGTGTCATGTCTAAAATATCCACATCATACACATAGTCAGCACTGCAACAACAATGGCCTCCTTTTCCAAAAGGGACTTTTTAACTAGAGATGCACCCTTTATTGACCCAATATCATTTATTCTGAGACCAGAAATGTTTTAGAATTTCATCAACCAAAACTGGCAAGTCATTAGTCTCAGTCTCGTCATTCTCACTTGGAAGCTCAGATCTTGACCGTGTAACAGAAGTATCATCAATTATTTGTATCCTCAATGTATTTATACTGGGTCCAAAAATACTATTGCTTTTCCAATATTTAGCATCAAGACTATATCCTTCCCCCTGCCCCCCTTTCTTGCCCAGGGGAAATATGCAATTCACCTGCATCTCTAAACAACTGTCTCTGTCCTTCATCCAAGACTACATGGGCGGCTGCTGATCGCCATAGTACACATAAGACACTGATATTGTTTCAGCTGGTATCTTTTGTATCCACGATATGTTCATACATAGTCAACACCATCTGGAGACAAATAAAACAATGTAAAAATGGAGGATTTTACCATTCAACCTTTGACAGAGCTCCATGTGACCAATCAGGTTCTCTGCTCTGTCAGATCCCAAGAATATTCTACTGGGCCTATTTTAAGTGGAAATATCCCTACACTAGGACTAGCAGCAGAAAAACCTAAATCTGTACATTGTAGGTTTAGACTGAAAGCTCCCAATAAGTCACGTCCTAGTAAATTCACGGGGCAATGTGTGGAGACTGTAAACCAGTGTTTTACTGTTCTATTACCCAATTTCACCTTCACAGGACTGCACAAATGTTTTGTAAGTGTTAAGCCTGAAATATCCACTGTTAGAATTGTGTCCGTACTGACGGATATGGGTACTGACCCCTCCATAAGTACTGAAACTGCTGCTCCAGAGTCAACCAAACCGGAATTAATTTCCCAGCAAATCCTTACATTTAGGCTGGGTTCCTCACTGCATTTCAAAATCCTCTTTACAGACTGTCTACATTTTCTCCCACCTTATTCTATTCAGCATAGTCTGGATCTGGATCTGTAACTGAACTCAGGTAATTGCTGCTCTGACCTTCTTGATCTATTTTGCTGATCCAGAGTACGGCTTCTGCTGTGTTGCCACTTTCCTGATCTAAACGCTCTACAAAAAAGTCTGATCTCTCCCACAATTAAAACAAGCACATTCTCTCCTACCTTCAATCTCGCCTGCTCCAGAGTCCCCTGCCTCAGTCCGGCAGTACATTAACTGTGCTTGTAACAATGTCGCCTTATGTATTAATTTCATGTGTACAGTCCGAACTCGGCTCCCTTGTCTTAGAACATTTCAATCTCCAATTTGAAAAACCCTGAAAAATAACATTGATTTCCAAAATCTTGCTTCTACCTCTTTGAATTTTCCAAAAAATACATTTGGATCCCTTTAATTCTCTAGGCTGAACAGTACTGAGAATTATATATCCTAAAATTAAATTAGCTAAATAAATTTGAAAGATTCTCTGGTTTAAACAACCGTGAGAATCTAAATATTCCAAGACAATATCTTAGAATCTTCCAATTTAAAACAAATCTGGACACCAAGAAATTCCCAGTTCAGACAACTGTGAGACTCAAATGATCTTAAGGCAATGCTTTGGACATCTTCATCCTTTGAGTCCAGATTGCTGCAAAAACTCAATGATCTAAAACAAACTTGAAAATTAAAATATCAAAAGGGATCCGTTAAAGTAACCTGAAGGTCTAAGAATATGGTGTCCCGTCTCCTCCAGTTTATTCTAAATTCGTAAGGCAAGCGGTCTAATTACTTACTTACAGTCACCTCGGGTACAGAGTCTCAGAGTCAGTAGAGCTCCTGAATTGACTCAGAATCACTCATTGGGATGTCGGCGGCCGCCTCTGTCGGTTTCTGATCCTGTCTCTGAAAACTCTGGACCCAGAGGAATATTGGGATCTCGGAACCTCCAAAACTGTGGTAGTCTAATTTATTTCTCCGCACTTAAAGAATCAACTCCATCAGTCAGTCTTAGGAATGTAGAGAAACACTTTAACCCTGCAGTAAACGTAACGCCGGTGGAAGGTGCGCTGGTTTTCATCCCCTTTGATGTCCTATGCTGATCACGCTGATAATCTGAGCCCCCTGTGATGAGGCTGGTGTGAAGTTGATAGACTCCATTGTGTCAAAGTAACAAAAGCCACCATCTGTCTGTTTCTGAAAACAACGTATACATAGAATATTGAAACGCCTGAAAAGATTCTCCCACAATATTGCAGCGCCGACATACAAGACAAAAAAAAAACAGATTCACCAGTTGACATTTTTTGTTACACTGATGGGATTTTGTTTCCTCCGTAACCCAGCTGTGCAGAGAACACACACAGTGAAACACACACAGTGGACAGTGAGCACACATGGTTGGAGCAGTGGGCAGCCATTGCTGCGGTGCCCACAAAAGAAGGTGAAGGGTCTTGCTCAAGAGTGGGAGTTTGCAAAGCCCGGGTATCAAACCCACAACACTGTCATCAATAGCCTGGAGCTCTAACCGCTGAGCCACCACTGCCCCCTACAGCCACCACTGCCCCCTACAGCTGCTTATCGTTACCAGATTGTGTCTATTATTATTGGGCTTCGAACATCAGGGCTGTTCCTTCATGTTACACGTGTGGCTCTGTTCAAAACTACCCATACCAGAATCTTTGTCTAGCTGTTCACTAAACCAGCCTGTGGAACAGTCCCTGATAATCTGACTGCAGTCTGAAGAGCCTTTTCACTAAATAAATGATCTATATACAGCCCGATTATGAACAACAACGTTCACTCCACAACAGCAATATACAGGGTGACACCTCAAGGGCTTTATTTGGGGAAATCTTGTTCAAAAGGTGCTGGCTAAGACTGTTTAGATTACTTAAAGAGAAACAGAAACCCTCCTACCTAAAACTGGGTGCTGTTGTAAACTTAACTCTACTTGAGACGCAACCTGTCTTGTCTTAAATAGACAATATGGACTCTGATGATTAATTAAGCACACAGTGTGACTACTTCTCTATTTAAAATTCTGCAGTTATTTACATTTACTCTCTTAACCTTTGTGTTTATTTGGACACTTGTATGTGCTTTTATAACTTTTATAAGTATTTTTAGAGTTAGAGTTTTAAATTTAGCATAAATGCAAAAAGACTCCAGGGGTCTCTGTGTGAACCGATTTTATGACCCCCACCAATGTAAAACAGACCCACGCCCTTGATTTAGTTTCACAGAGAGTGAACTAAGGTGGTTCACTTCAGACGGGCCTGGACATGTACTGGCTTAAGCAGGTTGGAGGTTTGGCTTCTGACTGTTTGAGGCTGTGGACAGGTGTCTTTTATACAGATAACGATGTCCAACAGGTGCCATTAATACAGGTAACGAGTGGAGGACAGAAGAGCTTCTTAAAGCTACAGGTCTTTGAGAGCCAGAAATCCTGCTTGTTTGTGGGTGACCAAATACTTATTTTCCACCATAAATTACAAATAAATTCTTAAAATCCTACAATGTGATTTCCTGGATTTTTTTCTCATTTTGTCGCTCATTAGTTGACATGTACCTATAATGAAAATTACAGACCTAGTAGGAGAACTTGCACAATTAGTGGCTGACTAAATACTTTTTTGCCCAACTCCTGCTTGTACTCGAAAAGAAGGAAGAATTGATATAAATTCTAATTAGATTTTTAAAGCAGATTTTCCAACGTTACAATTAAAAACCAGGACAGTCTCAATACTGCAGGATCTGTCTGAAATACTATGAGTGAGACTGATATTACTTTTTAATACAAGCAGCAAAAGTGACAGAATAAATGGGTGGAATCAAGTAAATAATGTAAATCACTTACCTGTAAACTATGTGACAAATCTGTCCCACAGCCAGCAGTGGAGCTCAAAGAGCTGGGTAAACTGTTCGCTCACTCATCGGTAGGTGGGCAGGGGGCTGAAGACTATGTCCAGAAGCGTGCAGCAGTGTTTCTTCAGGACCTTGCTGCATTGGGTGAACAATAGTAGAGGTTAAAGGTACAGAAGGGGTCACACTGCCAATTCAATTCAAAGTTTATTTATATAGAGCCTTTCACAACAAATGTCACAAAGCGCTTTACAGAGATCCTTGTCCACGTTTCTTATGAGCAAGCACCACAACGGAGGTGGTAGCGACAGTGGCAAGGAAAACTCCCTCATACTAAGAGGAAGAAACCTGGAGAGAAACCAAGACTCAAACATTACACTAAGAACTACACAGAGAGATAATGAAGAGCTATAGCTAATGTAGGAACAGGTTATGAAGTAGGAGTGTGAGTAGGTGCTGGACATATGCTCAGTGTTAATGTTGAAGTCCATGCTGAGTAGAGCGACAGGCCTGATTCCAAAACATGGATGAATGAACACCTCCAGACTGGATGGCAGGGCATCTCAGTACATGTAAAAAAAGAGAGGGGGAGCGAGAGAGAGAGGGGTTAGGATGGTTGTGTTGTGCTGAGTAGCGGGACAGGCCTGATACCAAGACGCAGGAACTGAACCAAAAAAGGGCAACTCCAGACAGGCAGCTCAGGACATGAGGGGAGAGAGACAAAAAGATGAAGATTAGAACAAGGTTTACGTTTAGTGAGAGACCTGTAGCAGAAATAGTTAGAGAGAACAATGTTCAAGACTCAGTGAGAAAGTTGAAGTTGCGCCGGGGCTGGATACTGCAACAAGACAATGACCCTAAACACTGCTCAAACTCTACTAAGGCATTCATGCAGAGGAACAAGTACAACGTTCTGGAATGGCCATCTCAGTCCCCAGACCTGAATATTACTGAAAATCTGTGGTGTGATTTAAAGCGGACTGTCCATGCTCAGAAATCATCAAACCTGACTGAACTGGAGATGTTTTGTAAAGAAGAATGGTCCAAAATACCTTCAACCAGAATTCAGACTCTCATTGGAAGCTATAGCAAGCGTGTAGAGGCTGTTATTTCTGCAAAAGGGGGATCTACTAAATATTGATGTAATTGTTCTTTGAACAGTAAATATCCTAAAATCTTGTCTTAGAAACGTCGAATTTTAATCAATTTGGATCACTGAAAAATTGTCGGGTTTAAACAACCCTGAGAACCAAAATATTCCAAAACAATCCCTTAGAATATTCCAATTAAAAAAAAAAACTGGACCCCGAAAAGTTCCCAGTTCAGACAAACTGTGAGACTGAAATCATCTTAAGGCAATGCTTTGAACATCTTTGTCCTTTGAGTCCGGATCACTGCAAAAAGTCAATGGTCTAAAACAAATTTGAAAATTAAAATATCAAACCTGAAGGTCTAAGAATATGGTGTCCCGTAATTAGTAAGGCAAGCGGCCTAATTAATTAGCTTACAGTCACCTTGGGAACAGAGTCTCGGAGTCAGTAGAGCGCCTGAATTGACTCAGAATCACTCATTGGGATGTGGGCGGCCGCCTCTGTCTGTTTCTGATCCTGTCTCTGAAAACTCTGGACCCAGAGGAATATTGGGATCTCTGTGGAACCTCCAAAACTGTGGTAGTGGGATTTGCTTCTCCACGCTTAAAGAATCAACTCCATCAGTCAGTCTTAGGAATGTAGAGAAACACTTTAATCCTGCAGTAAACGTAACGCCGGTGGAAGGTGCGCTGGTTTTCATCCCCTTTGATGTCCTATGCTGATCAGGCTGATGATTTCTGAGCCCCCTGTGATGAGGCTGGTGTAAAGTTCATAGACTCCATTGTTTCAAAGTAACAAAAGCCACCATCTGTCTGTTCCTGAAAACAACGTATACATAGAATATTGACACGCCTGAAAAGATTCCCCCACAATATTGCAGCATCGACATACAAGACAATAAAACTATATTTCACATATTTATTTTTTGTGACACAGATGGAATTTGGCTTCCCTTTGTAACCCAGCTGTGCAGAGAACATACACACACTCCCCCCTTATGCAGTGGCAGTTTGCTGAGCCCGGGTATCTAACCCACAAAAAAAAAAAAATTCTACAATGTAATTTCCTTGATTTTTTTCTCATTTTGTCTCTCATAGTTGAAATGCACCTATGATTAAAATTACCGACACCTCTCATGTTTCTAAGTAGGAGAACTTGGTCAATCGTTGGCTGACTAAATACTTGTTTGCCCCACTGTATATTTAACAGCCCAAACTCAATGTGAAACTGCTTGTACTCAGAAAGATGGTAAAATTTATATTAATTCTAATAAGATTATTAAAGTAGATTTCCCGACGTTACAATTACAAACCATGACCGTCTCAATACTGCAGGATTTGTCTGAAATACTATGAGTGACACTGAAGTATTACTTTTTAATACAAGCAGAAAAGTGACAGAATAAATGGGTGGCATCAAGTAAATCATGTAAATCACTTGCCTGCAAACTATGCAGTTCACCAACCTGACAGTGTGACTGGGAAGGGCCTGTCAGTCCTGGCACCTCCTTGATGTTCCTGGAAAGAATGATGGACCCCGGGCGGCTCAGGTGAAGCTCATCTCTGCGTTAGAGGACCGGACGCCACGCTGCTTTAGGAGGAGAATAGTGGAGAACGATGGTGCCAAAGTCACCTGGCGAAGGCCAGGACACGAGCACCTGGAAAACAGGAGACTGTGGCATTACTGTTTAGGGTCAATTCTGAAGTGTTTTACAGAAGAATCTCCAACAGTGAGAACACTGCCCTGAGGACTCGCCCCTCTGTGCCTGAGCAGGTGAAGAGCTGACGTCCTTGAACCACTTAGCAGAGGCGAAAAATGGCTGTGGTGATGGAGAAGCCCTCTGCTTTTCCCAGCCACACTGGACACTTCCAGGTTCTCTCAAGTACAGGAGTGGAGACGACTACCCTGTGTCCGCTGCACCGGTAGGGCTGAAAATAAGACCACGGCGTCACAGGCAGCATTCCAGGAGTCAGAAAGCCTCTAGCCTCGTCTTCCGTCGGTGGAGTTTGGACAGCCTCTACAACAACTGGATCTGCCGTAATAGCGTGACGACCTCCTGAGAGCTTGTTCCTCCACGGTCATCTCGGAGAAAAAACACAGACAATGGGCAGTGAGAGAGTACTGTACAGTAACACAGGGAGCAGAGAGCACAAGGATCACAACAAAGCTAATAAAAAAGAAGACATATCCACAAAAGTACCAAGCTCCCCATTAAAGAGTACAACAGGCTTTATTACCTGAATGTGGTCAATGATCACAGTGGTGATGGTTGCAGTGTTACAATATTCAAACACAGCATGAAATCCTTGGTCACTGTAATTATGATGTTTCACATTATGCAGTAGAGAGCATGAAAATCAAGGGTAAGATTGGGCTCGATACTTTTAAGTGGTTTTCAGTAGAATCTCCATCAACGCGAACACTGCCCTGAGGGGTTGTCCTTGATGGATGAAGCAGGTGAAGGCAAAGTAGCGGAGGACCTCAAACCGGCTGTGGTGGTGGAAGAGCCCTCAGTATTTTCAGGCCATGCTGACGCCCCCAGCCTCCTGTTTCAGTGTGGACAAAGCTTATGGACACACAAGTGACTCAGAAGCTGAACACTCAAGGAGTCAAAAAGTTTAACATTGCTCTGCTCCGACCTGGATAAATTAGTATTTTCAATGGGGCCGCTTGTGCTCCCCATCCATTGTCACAAAACTGCACTATTATCAAGACTGTGCGGAGTAGCAGTTTAATCTACTGGATACCTTTGGTGTCATTTCTGGATATAGAATTAATCTAGAGAAAAGCTAATACCAGCCCCAACAAACATCAATTTATAACAAATTCCTTTTTAGAGTAAATAAAAAAAAAAAAAAAAAAAAAAAAAAAAAAAAAAAAAACACGAAACTCTTTGGCCCCGATACTTTTAAGGGTTTTACCAACAAAAATGACACATTTACTCTGACCCCTATCCCAGAAGCTGAACATGCAGTGAGGGGAAGGTGGGCCTAAGATTAAAAACTGTAGATGGACCAGAAACGTTATCTAGATGAAAATAGCTTTACACAATGAAATCAGGAGGATAATACTGATAATCTGGGTAATCCAATTCCAGAATATCATTAAGAGTAGCAGTACTGAATGGTGGTGTTGTAGCAAAAGAATTTGATTCAATTCTACTAAGATTTTTAAAGCTGATTTTCTGAAACTCCAATTACAAACCATGCGGAGGATGGAGACAGTCTCCATACTGCAGGGTTTGTCTGAGATACTACAAGGGACACTGATATTAATTTTTAAAACAAGAAGAGAAATGACAGAATGTGATTTTTAAATTATTAAATCCAGGAAATCATGTAAATGACTTACCTGCCAACTATACGACAAATCTGTCCCACAGCCAGCAGTGGAGCTCAAAGAGCTGGTTAAACTGTTCACTCACTCATCGGTAGGTGGGCAGGGGGCTGAAGACTATGTCCAGAAGCGTGCAGCAGTGTTTCTTCAGGACCTTGCTGCATTGGGTGAACAATAGTAGAGGTTAAAGGTACAGAAGGGGTCACACTGCCAATTCAATTCAAAGTTTATTTATATAGAGCCTTTCACAACAAAGGTCACAAATCGCTTTACAGAGATCCTTGTCCACGTCTCTTATGAGCAAGCACCACAATGGAGGTGGTAGCGACAGTGGCAAGGAAAACTCCCTCATACTAAGAGGAAGAAACCTTGAAAGAAACCAAGACTCAGTCTGAGGAACCCATCTGCCTTAGGTCGACCCACACAGCACAAACATTACACTAAGAACTAGACAGAGAGATAATGAAGAGCTATAGCTAATGTAGGAACAGGTTATGAAGTATGTGTGTGAGTAGGTGCTGGACATATGCTCAGTGTTAATGTTTAAGTCCATGCTGAGTAGAGCGACAGGCCTGATTCCAGAACATGGATGAATGAACACCTCCAGACTGGACGGCAGGGCATCTCAGTACATGTAAAAAAGAGAGAGAGGGGTTAGGATGGTTGTGTTGTGCTGAGTAGCGGGACAGGCCCGATACCAAGACGCAGGAATTAAACCAAAAAAGGGAAACTCCAGGCAGGCAGCTCAGAACATGAGGGGAGAGAGACAAAAAGATGAAGATTAGAACAAGGTTTACGTTTAGTGAGAGACCTGTGGTAGTAATAAAAAGCCTGTAATCAGAGCAGGACAGAACTGTGGTGTTATGTAATTAAAACAGGACAGAACACAGAACTGGTGAGTTATCTGAAAGCTGGTGTAAAGAGAAAAGTTTTTAATTCAGATTTAAAGACTGAGAGTGTGTCTGACTCCCAGATATTAACAGGGAGGTTGTTCCAAAGTTGGGGGCTTTATAAAAGAAGGCTCTTCCTCCTGCATTGTTTTTTCTAATACGTGGGACTGATAACAGGCCAGCATCTTGCGAGCGGAGTGTATGTGGAGGGCTGTAAGGTGTAAGAAGTTCCTCCAGATAATGTGGGGTCAAACCATTGAGAGATTATGATGTTAGAAGTAGTCTTTTATAATCCATATGAATTTTAACAGGTAACCAGAGTAAGGATGAAATAATTGGACTAATATGATTAAATCCCCTAGCTCTAGTTAGTACCCTTAAGCTGGAGCTTATGAAGCGATTTACATGAAGTTTATATTATTTACAGAAAGCGTGCAACAATTATTTAAACAAACTTAGGCACATTGCACTAATTATTGGAACACAATTTGTTTTGTAAGCTCATTGACCCTTGACCTACATATACAGGGGGATCCAATTATGAGAAGGAGGTTAAGGTTTTTCTCCTCTTTGCATCTTCTCTGAAGAGTGGCAACATGGGAGCCTCAACACAACTCACAAATGACCTGAAAAAGATTGTTCAACATCATGGTTTAGGGGAAGGATACAAAAAGCTCTCAGATTTCAGCTGTCAGTTTCCACTGTGAGGAACATAGTGAGGAAATGGAAGACCACAGGCACAGTTCTAGTTACGGCCCGAAGTGGCAGGCCAAGAAAAATCTCAGATAGGCAGAATTGAAGGATGGTGAGAACAGTCAGTCAACCCACAGACCAGCTTCAAAGACCTACATCATCTTGCAGCAGATGGAGTCACTGTGCATCGTTCAACTATTCAGCACACTTTGCACAAGGAGAGGCTGTATGGGAGAGTAATGCAGAAGAAGCCTTTTCTGTGCACAAGCCACAAACAGAGCCTCTGTAGGTCTGCTAAAGTACATTTGGACAACCCAGCTTCATTTTGGAATAAGGTGCTGTGGCCCGATGAAACTAAAATGGAGTTATTTGGACATAAGGGGGCTGTATGCATGGTGGAAAGAGAACAGCATTCCAAGACAAACACTTGCTACCCACAGTAAAATCTGGTGGAGGTTCCATCATGCTATGGGGCTGTGTGGCCAATGCAGGTACTGGGAATCTTGTTAAAGTTGAGGGTCACATGGATTCCAGTCAATATCAGCAGATTCTTGAGAACAATGTTCAAGAATCAGTGAGAAAGTTGAAGTTGCGCCAGGGCTGGATACTGCAACAAGACAATGAGGTACAGAGGAACAAGTACAACATTCTGGAATGGCCATCGTAGTACCCAGACCTAAATATTACTTAAGATCTGTGGTGTGATTCAAAGCGGACTGTCCATGCTCAGAAATCATCAAACCTGACTGAACTGGAGATGTTTTGTAAAGAAGAATGGTCCAAAATACCTTCAACCAGAATTCAGACTCTCATTGGAAGCTATAGCTGTTATTTCTGCAAAAGAGGGGATCTACTAAATATTGATGTAATTGTTCTTTAATCAGTAAATATCCTAAAATCTTGTCTTAGAAACTTTGAATTTTAATCAATTTGGATCACTGAAAAATTGTCGGGTTTAAACAACCCTGAGAACCAAAACATTCCAAAACAATATTCCAATTTAAAACAAATCTGGACCCCGAAAAGTTCCCAGTTCAGACAAACTGTGAGACTGAAATCATCTTAAGGCAATGCTTTGAACATCTTTATCCTTTGAGTCCGGATCTCTGCAAAAAGTCAAATGGTCTTAAACAAATTTGAAAATTAAAATAATCAAAAGGGATCCGGGTTAAAGTAACCTGAAGGTCTAAGAATATGGTGTCTCGTAATTAGTAAGGCAAGCGGCCTAATTAATTAGCTTACAGTCACCTTGGGAACAGAGTCTCGGAGTCAGTAGAGCGCCTGAATTGACTCAGAATCACTCATTGGGATGTGGGCGGCCGCCTCTGTCTGTTTCTGATCCTGTCTCTGAAAACTCTGGACCCAGAGGAATATTGGGATCTCGGTGGAACCTCCAAAACTGTGGTACTGGGATTTGCTTCTCCACGCTTAAAGAATCAACTCGATCAGTCAGTCTTAGGAATGTAGAGAAACACTTTAATCCTGAAGTAAACAACCTGTGATGAGGCTGGTGTGAAGTTGATAGACTCAATTATTTCCAAGTAACAAAAGCCACCATCTGTCTGTTTCTGAAAACAACGTATACATAGAATATTGAAACACCTGAAAAGATTCTCCCACAATATTGCAGCGTCGACGTACAAGACAAGAAAACCAGATTCACCATTTGATATTTTTTGTAACACATATGGAATTTGTCTTCCCCCTGTAACCCAGCTGTGCAGAGAACACACACGCACGCCTGGAGCAGTGGGCAGTCATTGCTGTGGGCCCCAACAAAAGACGATGAAGGCCTTGCTCAATGGCAGTTTGCCGAGCCCAGGTATCTAACCCACAAAAAAAAATTCTCTACAATGTGATTTCCTGGATTTCCTCATTAGTTGAAGTGTACCTATGATGAAAATTACAGACCTCTCTAATCTTTCTAAGTAGGAGAACTTGCACAATCAGTGGCTACCTAAATACTTGTTTGCTGTATATTTATATTTAACAGCCCAAACTCAATGTGAAACTGCTTGTACTCAGAAAGATAGTAAAATTTATATTAATTCTAATACGTTACAATTACAAACCATAACAGTCTCAATACTGCAGGATTTGACTGATTACTATGAGTGACACTGATGTATTACTTTTTAACACAAGCAGAAAAGTGACAGAATAAATGGGTGGAATCAAGGAAATCATGTAAATCACTTACCGGCAAACTATGCAGTTCACTAACCTGACAGTGTGACAGGGAAGGGTCAGTTAGGCCTGGCCGGGCACCTCCTTGATGTTCCTGGAAAGAACGATGGACCCCGGGCGGCTCAGGTGAAGCTCATCTCTGCGTTAGAGGACCAGACGCCACGCTGCATCAGGAGGAGAATAGTGGAGAACGATGGTGCCAAAGTCACCTGGCGAAGTCCAGGACACGAGCACCTGGAAAACAGGAGACCGTTGCATCACTGTTTAGGGTCAATTATAAAGTGTTTTACAGAAGAATCTCCAACAGTGAGAACACTGCCCTGAGGTCTCGCCCCTCTGTGCCGGAGCAGGTGAAGAGCTGACGTCCTTGAACCAGTTAGCAGAGGCGAAAAATAGCTGTGGTGATGGAGAAGCCCTCTGCTTTTCCCAGCCACACTGGACACTTCCAGGTTCTCTCAAGTACAGGAGTGGAGACGACTACCGTGTCCGCTGCACCGGTAGGGCTGAAAATAAGACCACGGCGTCACAGGCAGCATTCCAGGAGTCAAAGACAGCCTCTAGCCTCGTCTTCCGTCTGTGGAGTTTGGACTGCCTCTACAACAGCAGCGTGATCTGCCGTAATAGCTAGATGACCTCCTGAGAGCTTGTTCCTCCATGGTCACCTCTGAGTAAAAACACAGACAACGGACAGTGAGACAGTACTGTACAGCAACACAGGGAGCAGAGAGCACAAGGATCACAACAAAGCTAATAAAAAAGAAGACATATCCACAAAAGTACCAAGTTCCCCATTAAAGAGTACAATAGGCTTTATTACCTGAATGTGGTCAATGATCACAGTGGTGATGGTTGCAGTGTGTTACAATATTCAAACACAGCATGAAATCCTTGGTCACTGTAATTATGATGTTTCACATTATGCAGTAGAGAGAATGAAAATCAAGGGTAAGATTGATAAACTGAACTGTGAAGTCTGCAGACAAGAGAAATCTGCTCAGAGTAGAAACAGAACCTGATGCACGAGCAAAAGCAGTACTAGTACATACTGACCTAACTGGTCCTATAGAGCCAGTAAGGGGGGGGGGGGGCTGAAGCATGGAGCACTGGGCATCAGAAATATGACAGCGTTATGAGTGAATGATGAATAAGTGAGGAAGAATTGAGGACAGGCTGAAGCTAAAGAAAAAAAAAAAAAAAAAAAAAACGAAACTCTTTGGCCCCGATACTTAAGGGTTTTACCAACAATAAAAACATTGCCCACTGTAAGGATTGAAGAACTGAACCTCGCACCAGTTAGCTGAGGTGAAAACCTTCTGTGGTGGTGGTGGAGCACTCGGTTTTTCCAGGCCATGCAGACGGCCCCAGACCCTCTCCGGTGCAGGAGTGGAGACAACAACCCTCTATGTCCGCCATGCCGGTAGTGCTGAATTTAAGATGCCCAGCGTTGGAGGAGTCATGGGCAGCCTACAGCCTCGTTTTCCGTTGGTGGAGTTTGGACTGCCAGCAGCTGTCAAACCTGATGACCTCCTTGCAGAGCGCCTGGAGATCTCGCTCCGACAGAAACACAAATGACGGTCAGTGAAACAGAGTACTGTACAGTAACACAGGGAGACAGCACAAGAATCACAACAACTGGCTCAGATAAAGAAGACAAGGCTAATATTAAAGACTATAAAGTAGAGATGATCGCTCAATGGATCGTATTGAATGACATCGAGATTTAAAAGCAGAACCACATCGAAACAAAGAAAAAATCTAAATATAAAAAATGTGTAGGATAGAATCACTGCGTTTAAAGGTCACTGCTTTTAGCCATTCAACATGATCACAGGTAGATCACTGAACTTTCATTCTAAATCCAGTGAAACTAATATTAAATCAATACAAACATCATTTTTGTTAAGACAGACAGATGCAGATCCATATGGGCTTATATTCTCTCCTGTACATAAGACACACTCCTGAACTGATTCTTTTAAAGACAAAAAGCTTTTTCCTTTAGTGACTACTTGTGAGAACCAGACAATATTAATATCTGATCATCAGACTGCTGCAAAACAATTCCATCATTTAGTGATTAAGATATGTCAGGTGTCATGTCTAAAATATCCACATCATACACATAGTCATCACTGCAACAACAATGGCCTCCTTTTCCAAAAGGGACTTTTTAACTAGAGATGCACCCTTTATTGACCCAATATCATTCATTCTGAGACCAGAAATGTTTTAGAATTTCATCAACCAAAACTGGCAAGTCATTAGTCTCAGTCTCGTCATTCTCACTTGGCAGCTCAGATCTTGACCGTGTAACAGAAGTATCATCAATTATTTGTATCCTCAATGTATTTATACTGGGTCCAAAAATACTCTTGCTTTTCCAATAATTAGCATCAAGACTATATCCTTCCCCCTGCCCCCCTTTCTTGCCCAGGGGAAATATGCAATTCACCTGCATCTCTAAACAACTGTCTCTGTCCTTCATCCAAGACTACATGGGCGGCTGCTGATCGCCATAGTACACATAAGACACTGGTATTGTTTCAGCTGGTATCTTTTGTATCCACGATATGTTCATACATAGTCAACACCATCTGGAGACAAATAAAACAATGTAAAAATGGAGGATTTTACCATTCAACCTTTGACAGAGCTCCATGTGACCAATCAGGTTCTCTGCTCGGTCAGATCCCAAGAATAATCTACTGGGCCTATTTTAAGTGGAAATATCCCTACACTAGGACCAGCAGCAGAAAAACCTGAATCTGTACATTGTAGGTTTAGACTGAAAGCTCCCAATAAGTCACGTCCTAGTAAATTCACGGGGCAATGTGTGGAGACTGTAAACCAGTGTTTTACTGTTCTATTACCCAATTTCACCTTCACAGGACTGCACAAATGTTCTGTGAGTGGTAAGTCTGAAACATCCACTGTTAGAATTGTGTCCGTACTGACGGATATGGGTACTGACCCCTCCATAAGTACTGAAACTGCTGCACCAGAGACAACCAAACCGAAATTCATTTCCCAGCAAATCCTTACATTTAGACTGTATTAATTTCATGTGTACAGTCCGAACTCGGCTCCCTCGTCTTAGAACCTTCAAAATCTCCAATTTGAAAAACCCTGAAAAATAACATTGATTTCTAAAATTTTGCTTCTACCTCTTTGAATTTTCTAAAAAATACATTTGGATCCCTTTAATTCTCTAGGTTGAACAGTACTGAGAATTAAATATCCTAAAATTAAATTAGCTAAATAAATCTGAAAGATTCTTTGGTTTAAACAACCATGAGAATCTAAATATTCCAAGACAATATCTTAGAATCTTCCAATTTAAAACAAATCTGGACACCAAGAAATTCCCAGTTCAGACAACTGTGAGACTCAAATGATCTTAAGGCAATGCTTTGGACATCTTCATCCTTTGAGTCCAGATTGCTGCAAAAACTCAATGATCTAAAACAAACTTGAAAATTAAAATATCAAAAGTGATACGGGTTAAAGTAACCTGAAGGTCTAAGAATATGGCGTCCCGTCTCCTCCAGTTTATTCTAAATTCATAAGGCAAGCGGTCTAATTACTTACTTACAGTCACCTCGGGTACAGAGTCTCAGAGTCAGTAGAGCGCCTGAATTGACTCAGAATCACTCATTGGGATGTGGGCGGCCGCCTCTGTCTGTTTCTGATCCTGTCTCTGAAAACTCTGGACCCAGAGGAATATTGGGATCTCAGCGGAATCTCCAAAACTGTAGTAGTCGGATTTGCTTCTCCACGCTTAAAGAATCAACTTGATCAATTTGGCTTCCCCCTGTAACCCAGCTGGGCAGTGAAACCCTTACAAGTATTAAAGCAGCAGTAGATGGAGGATCCATCTGTCCATCAATATATTTACTGAATGGTGGTAGAATATTGTAGATAACACTCCTCATCTACATGTTTAACACATTATAATTCAGTTTAAAATAGTGCATTCCTTACACTGGACTAAGACAAGGCTGGATAAATGTGTTTAAAACATGAATCTAATATGTAATAGATGTCAAACAGAACCAACACAGGCACACAGGTTTTGGTTTTGTCCAAAAATGACTTTTGGAATTATGTCCAGCAGAACTGCTTGGAAAGATGGAAGAATTGATATAAATTCTAATAAGAATTTTAGAGCAGATTACAAACCACAGTCTCAATACTGCAGAATTTGTCTGAAATACTATGAGTGACACTGATGTACAAAAAGCAGAAAAGTGACAGAATCATGTAAATCACTTACCTGACACCGGACCAGACACAGCCGCAAGCTCTCCCAGTTGTCTACAAAGTCAGCACAGACAGACCTGTCCCGCAGCCAGCAGTGGAGCGAGAAGAGGTGGTGAAACGACTTGCTCACTCTTTGGTAAGCAGGCAGGGGGCCGAAGACGATGATCCTGATGATCCTTTTCCGAACAGCGTCCAGAAGCGTACGGCAGTGCTTTGTTGGCTACGTTGTATCACGCAGAGAATAGTGGAGAATGATGGTGCCAAAGCCACCTGGAAAACCAGGAGACTGTGGTGTTACTCTTTAGGGTCAATACTTAAGGGTTTTACAGAAGAATCTCCAACAGTGAGAACACTGCCCCGAGGAGCTGTCCTCTGTGCCGGAGCAGGTGAGGAGCGGAGGACCTTAAACCGCTTAGCAGAGATGTAAAAAAAAAAAACGACAATGTGCAATGTGTTACAACATTCAAACAGCATGAAATCCTTGTTCACTGTAATTATGATGTTTCACATTATGCAGTAGAGAGCATGAAGATCAAGGGCAAGATTGATAAACTGAACTGTGAAGTCTGCAGACAAGAGAAATCTGCTCAGGGTAGAAACAGAACCTGATGCACGAGCAAAAGCAGTACTTGAACTAGTAAATACTGACCTAGCTGATCCAATAGGGCTGGGGGAGGGCGCAGATACGACAAAAGGTTTAGCAGTGAACACTCCTGTGTGTGGGTAAAGACGCCAAAGAAACACTGATTGGTGACTGGTGATGTTCTAGATATTGTATTGAAGGAGACAATGAGGTTGAAGCATGGAGCACTGGGCATTAGAAATATGACAGCGTTCTGGGTGAATGATGAATAAGTGAGGAAGAATTGAGGACAGGCTGACTAATAAAGACTCTGAAATAAACAGAATACATGCACAATATTAAATAAAGTTCTGAAAGGCTAGCTGTGATGCTGTTGCATATTTATTCACCTACTTATGAGTGTGTTGGCTACTGGATCTATAAATAAAGGCTCTATATAACCTGACAGACGTTTATCATAAATATAAAAGGGGCCCCCAATTTGAACAGATTTTAATGCCCCCCACAAAAAATAAATAAAAAAATAAAAAAATACCACTGATTCAGTTTCGCAGTTAGCAGTCATAACTTCATTGACAATGATGGCTTTATGGGTAATCCTGTAACTTCACACACAACCAGAAAACATGTAAAACTGTGCCCACTTCAGCAAAGCATTTAAAACGCATGTTTGAAGTATTAGGGAATATACTGTGCAGGCGGACAGGTGTAAGGAAAGATGTAATTACAAATATCCGAGACCCCAGACCTCATCATCAAACGTCAATCCTAGATCCCTCTCCCAAGTTAGTTTCAATGAGTCATAACATGAGTCCATGTTGGATGAAGTAATGTAAAGGGTTGAGATTCTACTTTCTGAGCTGTTCGAGGTGAGCTGTTCCTCCAAATGGTTGAGCTGAAATCTAAACTTGCCACTTTTCTGACAGGACTGAGTAAAGGATCTGATTTGAAAAAATAAAATAACGCTCAGTATGTAGGGAGTATCAGCAGTATCACCAAAAGTATCAGCCATAGGTATGTCAAAAGTGGGACTTCATTAAAGAGACTAAACCAGGTGGAGTGTGAATAAAGACAGATGTAAAAACAGAGTAAAAGTTTAAGCAGCCATGTCCGATCCGAAAAGAAAAAAAAAAAAAAAAAAAAAAAAAAAAAAAAAACAATAATCCATAATGTACGCAGAAGCACAAAAGCTGAAGATTGGCAAAGCTGCATAAGGAACCATCTTAATGGTGTCAGATAGAATCTATGTAGAAATTTCCAGTGGATTATTGGGTGATCAGGATTCCTCAAAGATAAAATGATCATTTCTCATGCATGGTTCTCAAAACAGAAAAAAAATTACTTAAGATCCTTGGAACACACACAGTCCAACCCGTCTACAAGAGGCTCAAAGTAAAAAAATTGTAAATACTGGAAGCCAAGCAAGACTGGAGTAAAGCACTTTAAGCATTAGGTGGGGCTATAATTGGAGTTCAGTGAGTCTCAGAGAACAGAGGACGAATTTAAGTTGCAGATACCCAAAGAAAGAGGTGCTGGGAACATTACATTGCTCTTTGAGAGCCTGGAAAGATCTTAACCCATTTTCATTGCAGATATCACCTGGAGGTCGAGCTTCTTTGCTCTCCCATTGGGGGCAATGAAACAGCATTCACCATCAATAAATGATGATTATGAAAGAGTGGAGAGTGCTCATGCTATATAAGAGTTTGTTTGCCTAAACAAGAGCTCTAGCCTGCTGCAACCGAGCCAATGAATGGGGTCATGGGACTCCCCCTAAAGTAGTTTTCTGACGACACAATTACAAACCATGCAGAGAACAGAGACAGTCTCCATACTGCAGGGCTTGTCTGAGATACCATGAGGGACACTGATATATTACTTTAAATCAAGCAGAGAAATGACAGAATAAATGATTATAAAATCCAGTAGATCATGTAAATTATTACCTGCTAACAATCCAGCTGCCTACCCTGGGGTCTTTTTCAGAGTGGTGTCCAGAAAGTGTGTGGCAGAGCTCCTTCCAGGCCTCACTGCATCGGGCAGAGAAAAGTAGAGAATGATGGTACTGAAACCACCTGGTGATGTCCAGCACTCCTGAAAAAAAAAAGACTGAGTCGTTACTCTTTGGTCCCGATACTCTTAAGGGTTTTACAGTAGAACCTCCAACAATGAAAATACAGCCCTGAGGAGTTGTCCTCGGTGAGGGAGCAGGTGAACTCGAAGAACTGAACCTTGCGCCAGTTGGTTGAGGTAAAAACCGTGGTGATTGAGGAGCCCTCGGCTTTTCCAGGCCATGCCAACGGCCCTAGGTCCTTTCCAGTGTGGGAGTGGAGACAACAACCCTCTGTGTCCGCCGTGCCGGTAGTGCTGGATTTAAGATGGCCAGCGTTGGAGGAGTCACGGGCAGTCTCGACTTCCGTCGGTGGAGTTTGTACAGCCTCCAACAACAGCAGCAGTCAAGCTTGATGACCTCCTTGCAGAGCACCAGGAGATGTCGTTCCTCAGCAGTCGCCAAGTTTCTCGAGTATAAACACAGACAGAAACGCAAACGACGGTCAGTGAGACAGTACTGTACAGTAACACAGGAGCAGACAGCACAAGGATCACATCATCTCCGATGAAGAAGACAAAGCTTATATTAAAGACTATAAAGTAGGGACTCAACGGTTCGTGTCGAATCAGTTTTAAAAGCAGAGTCGCATCGAAATAAAAAAAATATTGAAAAAGTGTAGGATAGGATTACTGCTTTTATATGTCAATGCTTTTAGCCATTCAACATTGCAACAGGTAGACATGGGACACTGAGCATGGTAAGGCCCACCAGCTGTTTTGTTTGCACCACTTTAACCAGAGATGCTCCCTTTATTGACCCAATATCATTCATTCGGAGACCAGAAATGTTTTGGAAATTCATCAACAAAAGTCATTAGTCTCATCATTCTCACTTGGCAGCTCAGATCTTGACTGTGTAACAGAAGTATCATCAATTATTTGTATCCTCAATATATTTATACTGGTTATACTAATTTCCCACAATTAAAACAAGCACATTCTCTCCTACCTTCAGTCTCGCCTGCTCCAGAGTCTCCTGCCTCAGTCCTGCAGTACATTAACTGAGCTTGTAACAATGTCTCCTGTATTAATTTCACGTTTATAGTCTGAACTCTTTGGGTATTAAACTCTGCTCTGTTGTTTTAGAACCATGGAAATAATATCAAAATTATTATTATTATTATTATTATTATTATTATCATCATCATCTCATCATCATTTCCAAAACCTTGCTACAGAATCTTTGAATTTTCTAAAAAATAAATTTGGATCCCTTTACAAAATTATCCTAAAACATTCTGAATATTTAGATTCTCAGGGTTGTTTAAACCAGAGAATTTTTCCAGACTGGACGGCAGGGCATCTCAGTACATGTAAAAAAAAAAAAAAAAAGAGAGGGGGAGCGAGAGAGAGAGGGGTTAGGATAGTTGTGTTGTGCTGAGTAGCGGGACAGGCCTGATACCAAGGAGGAACTGAACCAAAAAAGGGCAACTCCAGGCAGGCAGCTCAGGACATGAGGGGAGAGAGACAAAAAGATGAAGATTAGAACAAGGTTTACGTTTAGTGAGAGACCTGTAGCAGAAATAGTTAAAAGAAAACAATGTTCAAGAATCAGTGAGAAAAGTTGAAGTTGCGCCGGGGCTGGATACTGCAACAAGACAATGACCCTAAACACTGCTCAAAATCTACTAAGGCATTCATGCAGAGGAACAAGTACAACGTTCTGGAATGGCCATTGTAGTACCCAGACCTGAATATTACTGAAAATCTGTGGTGTGATTTAAAGCCGACTGTCCATGCTCAGAAATCATCAAACCTGACTGAACTGGAGATGTTTTGTAAAGAAGAATGGTCCAAAATACCTTCAACCAGAATTCAGACTCTCATTGGAAGCTATAGCAAGCGTTTAGAGGCTGTTATTTCTGCAAAAGGGGGATCTACTAAGTATTGATGTAATTGTTCTTTGAACAGTAAACATCCTAAAATCTTGTCTTAGAAACTTCGAATTTTAATCAATTTGGATCACTGAAAAATTGTCGGGTTTAAACAACCCTGAGAACCAAAACATTCCAAAACAATCCCTTGGAATATTCCAATTTAAAACAAATCTGGACCCCGAAAAGTTCCCAATTCAGACAAACTGTGAGACTGAAATCATCTTAAGGCAATGCTTTGAACATCTTTGTCCTTGGAGTTCGGATCACTGCAAAAAGTCAATGCTCTAAAACAAATTTGAAAATTAAAATATCAAAGGGATCTGGGTTAAAGTAACCTGAAGGTCTAAGAATATGGTGTCTCGTAATCAGTAAGGCAAGCGGCCTAATTAATTAGCTTACAGTCACCTCGGGTACAGAGTCTCGGAGTCAGTAGAGCGCCTGAATTGACTCAGAATCACTCATTGGGATGTGGGCGGCCGCCTCTGTCTGTTTCTGATCCTGTCTCTGAAAACTCTGGACCCAGAGGAATATTGGGATCTCGGTGGAACCTCCAAAACTGTGGTAGTGGGATTTGCTTCTCCACGCTTAAAGAATCAACTCGATCAGTCAGTCTTAGGAATGTAGAGAAACATTTTAATCCTGCCGTAAACAACCTGTGATGAGGCTGGTGTGAAGTTGATAGACTCCATTGTTTCAAAGTAACAAAAGCCACCATCAGTCTGTTTCTGAAAACAACGTATATATAGAATATTAAAACGCCTGAAAAGATTCTCCCACAATATTGCAGCGTCGACGTACAAGACAAGAAAACCAGATTCACCATTTGATATTTTTTGTTACACATATGGAATTTGTCTTCCCCCTGTAACCCAGCTGTGCAGAGAACACACACGCACGCCTGGAGCAGTGGGCAGCCATTGCTGTGGGCCCCAACAAAAGACGGTGAAGGCCTTGCTCAGTGGCAGTTTGCCGAGCCCAGGTATCTAACCCACAAAAAAAAATTCTCTACAATGTGATGTCCTGGATTTCTCATTTTGTCTCTCATTAGTTGAAGTTTACCTATGATGAAAATTACAGACCTCTCTAATCTTTCTAAGTAGGAGTACTTGCAATCAGTGGCTGACTAAATACTTGTTTGCCCCACTGTATATTTAACAGCCCAAACTCAATGTGAAGCTGCTTGTACTTGGAAAGATAGTAAAATTGATATAAATTCTAATAAGATTTTTAAAGTAGATTTCCTGATGTTACAATTACAAATCATAACAGTCTCAATACTGCAGGATTTGACTGAAATACTATGAGTGACACTGATGTATTACTTTTTAATACAAGCAGAAAAGTGACAGAATAAATGGGTGGAATCATGTTAATCCTGTAAATCACTTACCTGCAAACTATGCAGTTCACTAACCAGACAGTGTGACTGGGAAGGGCCCGTCAGTCCTGGCCTGGTACCTTCTTGATGTTCCCGGAAGGACCCCTGGAGGCTCAGGTGATGCTAATCTCTGGGTTATAGGACTGGACGCCACGCTGCATCAGGAGGAGAAATGTGGAGAACGATGGTGCCAAAGTCACCTGGCGACGTACAAGACACGGGCATTACTGTTTAGGGTCAATTCTTTTAAGTGTTTTACAGAAGAATCTCCAGCAGTGAGAACACCGCCCTGAGGAGTCGCCCTCTGTGCCGGAGCAGGTGAAGATCCGAGGTCCTTGAACCAGTTAGCATAGGCGAAAAATGGCTGTGGTGATGGAGAAGCCCTCAGCTTTTGCCAGCCAAGCTTGACGCTTCCAGGCCCTCTCAGGTACAGGAGTGAAGATGACGACCCTGCACCGGTAGTGCTGAAAATAAGACCACGGCGTCACAGGCAGCATTCCAGGAGTCACTGGCAGCCTCTAGCCTCGTCTTCCGTCTGTGGAGTTTGGACTGCCTCTACAACAACAGCGTGATCTGCCATAATAGCTTGATGACCTCCTGAGAGCTTGTTCCTCCACGGTCATCTCGGAGTAAAAACACAGACAACGGTCAGTGAGACAGTACTGTACAGCAACACAGGGAGCAGAGAGCACAAGGATCACGACAAGAAGACAAAGCTCATAAAAATCAACATATCCACAAAAGTGGCACCAAGTTCACCATTAAAGAGGAGAATAGGCTTAATTACCTGAATGTGGTCAATGATCACAGTGGTGATGGTTGCAGTGTTTCACAACATCCAATAAGCATGAAATCCTTGATCACTGTAATTATGAAGTTTCACATTATGCAGTAGAGAGCATGAAGATCAAGGGTACGATTGATAAACTGAACTGTGAAGTCTGCAGACAAGAGAAATCTGCTCACAGTAGAAACAGAACCTGATGCACGAGCAAAAGCAGTACTTGAACTAGTAAATACTGACCAAGCTGGTCCTATAGATCCAGTAATGGGGGGGAGGGGGGGGTTCTGGGTGAATGATGAATAAGTGAGGAAGAATTGAGGACAGGCTGATGAATAAAGACTCTGAAATAAACAGAATACATGCACAATATTAAATAAAAGTTCAGAAAGGCTCCAGGTCTAGATCATAGTGCTACTAAATGAGTTCATTCAAAGAGAGATGTGTATACGCTCAACAGACAGGAGAAACAAAGCTAATAATTACCACTCAAAGCTTATATCAAGACTCCAGCTTTAACCTGCCTCTGACCGTTTTCACTGGTTAAACTATGGGGTTTTAGCGCCCCCACAAGGACGGAAAGAGGAACAGCAACAGCCTCTGAGCAGTAGTTCAATAAACACCAGGACATCGACTAAGAACACAAATTTAGCACATATCCACAGAATTACACCATCCATACTAACCTAAAACAGCTCAGTAGCGTGAAACATGAAGAAATAACAGAAACCATGAATATTCAGTAATACATAGGTAAATACTGAAGCTACACTGCTAAGGAGACAGCTAGCATAGCAACAGAACTAAAACATTCATAAACTAAATGAACAGCAGCTTACTTTGTGTCTCAGACTCAAAATTAAAGGCACCCACAGCCACACAGCTTGAGCAGTTTCTAAAGTTCAGTCTTCCAGAGGAGCTACAGAGCTCGATCACACCGGCTCGTTTGCCCTGCGCACTGCTGCAAGACCACGCTGCTGCTTTACAGCTGAGGCTCCTGATTGGCTGAGACTCCGCATTATATACTGACCAATGCGGCTGAAGCTTCGTGAATATTAAATGAGGTCACTAATTTAAGGAGCTTTTGGACAGATCCAGGGTTGGAGATCCACTCAGACATTTACTGAGGATTACTCAGATGCAGTCTGTGAACTTCCTTAAATCTAAGGGTGAAACAGTTAAAGCTACTGAGAGATGTTTGGCCGATTCGTCTCCAAATGAAACAGTAAAATGTGTTTGTTCACATAATGGTTCAGAGTTCACAGCAGCAGATTTACAGTCATTGTTCTGTAAGCAGGGGATAAGGAGTGAGACCTCAGCAGCTATATATATGTATTCAATGACTCTACGTTGACAGAGAGAAAGCTTAACCTTTCAAAGAGGAGAGTATTTGGATCAGGATGCTACACTTACAAACATGACCGATAGAAGCTAGAACTTTCTTTCAGTGTGTTCCAGAACACCAAACCCAGACTGACCAGTCAGTGGCATATGATGTCGTCCATGGTGAGAGGTGTCTGGAGGAACCTGAACATGTTGCATGATTATCTAGATGAAAAGGGCTTTACACAGAACCCAGCTGACCCAAACACACATTATCAGGAGGATTGTAATGATGATCTGGGTTAATGATAATTTACCAGTTTTCCTACACTTACACTTACCCTATACACTTACCTTCCAACTATTCAGTTCACTAAAGCCAGGAACTCGCGGCGTCTCAAGGAGAATAGTAGAGAATGATTGTGCCAAAGGCATCACGCATATTCTTCCCCAAATATATATATTTAGGAATTTACAATCACACGTGTTGCAAAATATTTATAAGACCAATTTTCTGCCTCTTTTAGTTTGTCTGAAAAAATACTTTGCACGCTGGAATTACACTTTTTATACCTCACAAATACACGATGGACGTGTGACATTCACACTTTCTGGTCCTTTTGAGCTCAATTTGCTGATGCGTGCTGTTTTCTGTGCCCCCTGTGATGAGGCTGGTGTAAAGCTGATAGATGGCCGCGTTTGTTTTGTTGTTCCTGAAAACAAACAGATACATAGAATATTGAAAGGCCTAAAAATATTGCAGCATCGACGTACAAGACAAGAAAACCATATTTACCATTTGATATTTTTTGTGACACAGATGGAATTTGGCTTCCCCCAAATTTATCATCATTACCCCTGTAATCGTTATCATAAATTTTCACTATTATTTTGGGCTTCGAACCTCCATTTATTATCATAGCCACGATCATGCAGTTGCTGCACATTACACATGTTGCTCTGTTCAAAACTAACCATACCAGAATCTTTGTCTAGCTGTTCACTAAACCAGACTGTGAAACAGTCCCTGAAAATCTGGCTGCAGTTTGGAAGAGTCCTTTCACTAAGTGAATTCTCTATATACAGCCTGATGATGAACAACCACGTTCACTCCCTCTACCATTAATGAGGCCTTTTCATCTTGGAGAGAAAAAGGAGTAAATGTCTTAAATCTGTTTATTGATAAAAAGGTTTGCATCTTTTAAACAACTTAGAACTGAATTTAATCTTCAAGCTCATTTTTTTCAGGTATTTGCAGCTACATAGTTTTGTGTCCACAAACTTCCTCGTCATTATTAGATACGGTTCTGAATGTCAACCCACAGATAAAAAAATGTAATTGGCACCATATCTGTTACTGAACTCATTTCATATGAAACCCTTACAAGTATTAAAGCAGCAGTAGGTGGAGGATCCATCTGTCCATGAATATATTTACTGAATGGTGGTAAAATATAGTAGAGAACTCCTCATCTACATGTTTAACACATTATAATTCAGTTTAAAATAGTGCATTCCTTACACTGGACTAAGACAAGGCGGGCAGAATTTGTTTAAAGCATAGTGTGAAGAGCTGGGAAAAGGACTAGTGCAGTAAGTGATCAGGGGGACGAAAGTCTTTTTCTGAACCGTGTGCAGAAGCGTGCAGCAGTGCTCCTTCAGGAAGAGAACAGTAAAGTACAACCGTGCCGAAGAGTCATGCTGCCACAATGCAGCCACAAGGGAAGCCAACATCCAGGACACGGGCGCCTGGAAAACAGGAGACTGTGGCGTTACTCTGTGCTTTTCAGTGTTTTACAGAAGAATCTTTAACAGTGAGAACACCGCCCTGAGGAGTCGTCCTCGGTGCCGGAGCAGGTGAAGAGCCGAGGACCTCAAACTAGTTAGCAGAGATGATTTTCCAGGCCACGCTGACACCCCCAGGCTCACAGATGCGGGAATGGTGATGACCCTCTGTGTTCGCTGCACTGGTGGTGCGGCAATTAAGAGAGCCTAATTGAAGGAGTCACATGCAGCCTCCAGCCTCGTCTTCCGTCTGGCGAGTTTGGACTGCCTCTACAACAGCAGCTGGATCTGCCGTTCAAGCTAGAGAGCTAGAAAGCTCGTTCCGCCGTGGTCGCCATGTTCCTCGAGTAAACACAGACAGAAACGCAACAGACGGTCAGTGAGACAGAGTACTCTGGAAGGTTAGAACTGAACTGAATTGTGGTGATGCCGCCGCAACCACTTCCACATGAGTAACTGCAATAGCTAAACCTTGAGGAGTCGATGCATTCAGACTGAAACAGCGACGGCCTCTGAATTCTCACCAAGGCCGTGACAAACACAGCCAAAAATACAGTACCAAGCTCCCCATTACAATAGACTTAGTACAATAGACTTTATTACCTGAACATGGTCAATGATCACAGTGGTGATGGTTGCAGTGTTTCACAATATTCAAAGAGCATGAAATCCTTGTTCACTGTAATTATGATGTTTCACATTATGCAGTAGAGAGCATGAAAATCAAGGAGAAGATTGATGAACTGAACTGTGAAGTCTGCAGACAAGAGACATCTGCTCAGAGTAGAAACAGAACCTGATGCACAAGCAAAAGCAGTACTAGTACATACTGACCTAGCTGATCCTATAGATCCAGTGTCCAGAAGAGGGTTGTAGATACACTCTGGCGTTTACTGAGGATTACTCGGGTGTAGTCTGTGTACTTCCTAAAAACTAAGGATGAAACCATAAAAAGCTACTGAGAGATAGTACACGCTATCCAAAGAGATAGGAAAGCACCTCAGTACTCAGCTGATTCAGATACTGGAGATCAGACACTGACCAACACTGACTACTGCTACAGGGTCTGTAATGAACCACAGAGCTTTAAAGAGATTCAACAAAAATCAACATTCTGGGTTGAGGCTATGAAAGAGGAGAAGACTTCGCTCATTGAAAATGACACATTTACTCTGACCCCTCTCCCAGAAGCTGAACATGCAGTGAGGGGAAGGTGGGCCTAAGATTAAAAACTGTAGATGGACCAGAAACGTTATCTAGATGAAAATAGCTTTACACTGAAATCAGGAGGATAATACTGATAATCTGGGTAATCCAATCCCAGAATATCATTAGGAGTAGCAGTACTGAATGGTGGTGTTGTAGCAAAAGAATTTGATTCAATTCTACTAAGATTTTTAAAGCTGATTTTCTGAAACTCCGATTACAAACCATACGGAGGACAGAGACAGTCTCCATACTGCAGGGTTTGTCTGAGATACTACAAGGGACACTGATATTACTTTTTAAAACAAGAAGAGAAATGACAGAATGTGATTAAATTATTAAATCCAGGAAATCATGTAAATGACTTACCTGCCAACTATGCAACAAATCTGTCCCACAGCCAGCAGTGGAGCTCAAAAAGCTGGGTAAACTGTTCGCTCACTCATCGGTAGGTGGGCAGGGGGCTGAAGACTATGTCCAGAAGCGTGCAGCAGTGTTTCTTCAGTGTTAATGTTGAAGTCCATGCTGAGTAGAGCGACAGGCCTGATTCCAGAACATGGATGAATGAACACCTCCAGACTGGACGGCAGGTCATCTCAGTACATGTAAAAATGAGAGAGAGGGAGCGAGAGAGAGAGGGGTTAGGATGGTTGTGTTGTGCTGAGTAGCGGGACAGGCCTGATACCAAGACGCAGGAATTAAACCAAAAAAGGGAAACTCCAGGCAGGCAGCTCAGGACATGAGGGGAGAGAGACAAAAAGATGATGATTAGAACAAGGTTTACGTTTAGTGAGAGACCTGTAGCAGAAATAGTTAGAGATACGACGACAATAGTAGTAATAAAAAGCCTGTAATCAGAGCAGGACAGAACTGTGGTGTTACGTAATTAAAACAGGACAGAACACAGAACTGGTGAGTTATCTGAAAGCTGGTGTAAAGAGAAAATGAAGGTTTACGTTTAGTGAGAGACCTGTAGCAGAAATAGTTAGAGAGAACAATGTTCAAGACTCAGTGAGAAAGTTGAAGTTGCGCCGGGGCTGGATACTGCAACAAGACAATGACCCTAAACACTGCTCAAACTCTACTAAGGCATTCATGCAGAGGAACAAGTACAACGTTCTGGAATGGCCATCTCAGTCCCCAGACCTGAATATTACTGAAAATCTGTGGTGTGATTTAAAGCGGACTGTCCATGCTCAGAAATCATCAAACCTGACTGAACTGGAGATGTTTTGTAAAGAAGAATGGTCCAAAATACCTTCAACCAGAATTCAGACTCTCATTGGAAGCTATAGCAAGCGTGTAGAGGCTGTTATTTCTGCAAAAGGGGGATCTACTAAATATTGATGTAATTGTTCTTTGAACAGTAAATATCCTAAAATCTTGTCTTAGAAACGTCGAATTTTAATCAATTTGGATCACTGAAAAATTCTCAGGTTTAAACAACCCTGAGAACCAAAATATTCCAAAACAATCCCTTAGAATATTCCAATTAAAAAAAAAAAACTGGACCCCGAAAAGTTCCCAGTTCAGACAAACTGTGAGACTGAAATCATCTTAAGGCAATGCTTTGAACATCTTTGTCCTTTGAGTCCGGATCGCTGCAAAAAGTCAATGGTCTAAAACAAATTTGAAAATTAAAATATCAAAGGGTTAAAGTAACCTGAAGCTCTAAGAATATGGTGTCTCGTAATCAGTAAGGCAAGCGGCCTAATTAATTAGCTTACAGTCACCTCGGGTACAGAGTCTCAGAGTCAGTAGAGCGCCTGAATTGACTCAGAATCACTCATTGGGATGTCGGCGGCCGCCTCTGTCTGTTTCTGATCCTGTCTCTGAAAACTCTGGACCCAGAGGAAAATTGGGATCTCTGTGGAACCTCCAAAACTGTGGAAGTGGGATTTGCTTCTCCACGCTTAAAGAATCAACTCGAGCAGTCAGTCTTAGGAATGTAGAGAAACACTTTAATCCTGCCGTAAACAACCTGTGATGAGGCTGGTGTGAAGTTGATAGACTCCATTGTTTCAAAGTAACAAAAGCCACCATCTGTCTGTTTCTGAAAACAACGTATACATAGAATATTAAAACGCCTGAAAAGATTCTCCCACAATATTGCAGCGTCGACGTACAAGACAAGAAAACCAGATTCACCATTTGATATTTATATATAACAAAAGATGATGAAGGCCTTGCTCAATGGCAGTTTGCCCAGCCCAGGTATCTAACCCACAAAAAGAATTCTCTACAATGTGATTTCCTGGATTTCTCATTTTGTCTCTCATTAGTTGAAGTGTACCTATGATGAAAATTACAGACCTCTCTAATCTTTCTAAGTAGGAGAACTTGCACAATCAGTGGCTGACTAAATACTTGTTTGCTGTATATTTATATTTAACAGCCCAAACTCAATGTGAAACTGCTTGTACTCGGAAAGATAGTAAAATTGATATAAATTCTAATAAGATTTTTAAAGTAGATTTCCCAACATTACAATTACAAACCATAACAGTCTCAATACTGCAGGATTTGACTGAAATACTATGAGTGACACTGATGTATTACTTTTTAATACAAGCAGAAAAGTGACAGAATAAATGAGTGGAATCATGTTAATCCTGTAAATCACTTACCTGCAAACTATGCAGTTCACTAACCAGACAGTGTGACTGGGAAGGGCCTGTCAGTCCTGGCCTGGTACCTTCTTGATGTTCCCGGAAGGACCCCTGGCGGCTCAGGTGATTCTCATCTCTGGGTTAGAGGACCGGACGCCACGCTGCATCAGGAGGAGAATAGTGAAGAACGATGGTGCCAAAGTCACCTGGCGACGTACAAGACACGGGCATTACTGTTTATGGTCAATTCTTTTAAGTGTTTTACAGAAGAATCTCCAACAGTGAGAACACCGCCCTGAGGAGTCGCCCTCTGTGCCGGAGCAGGTGAAGAGCCGAGGTCCTTGAACCAGTTAGCATAGGCGAAAAATGGCTGTGGTGATGGAGGAGCCCTCAGCTTTTGTCAGCCAAGCTTGACGCTTCCAGGCCCTCTCAGGTACAGGAGTGGTAGATGACGACCCTGCACCGGTAGTGCTGAAAATAAGACCACGGCGTCACAGGCAGCATTCCAGGAGTCACTGGCAGCCTCTAGCCTCGTCTTCTGTCTGTGGAGTTTGGACTGCCTCTACAACAACAGCGTGATCTGCCGTAATAGCTTGATGATCTCCTGAGAGCTTGTTCCTCCACGGTCATGTCGGAGTAAAAACACAGACAACGGTCAGTGAGACAGTACTGTACAGCAACACAGGGAGCAGAGAGCACAAGGATCACAACAAGAAGACAAAGCTCATGAAAATCAACATATCCACAAAAGTGGCACCAAGTTCACCATTAAAGAGGACAATAGGCTTAATTACCTGAATGTGGTCAATGATCACAGTGGTGATGGTTGCAGTGTTTCACAACGTTCAAACAGCATGAAATCCTTGTTCACTGTAATTATGAAGTTTTACATTATGCAGTAGAGAGCATGAAGATCAAGGAGAAGATTGATGAACTGAACTGTGAAGTCTGCAGACAAGAGAAATCTGCTCAGAGTAGAAACAGAACCTGATGCACGAGCAAAAGCAGTACTAGTACATACTGACCTAGCTGGTCCTATAGATCCAGTATCCAGAAGAGGGTTGTAGATACACTCTGGCGTTTACTGAGGATTACTCGGGTGTAGTCTGTGTACTTCCTAAAAACTAAGGATGAAACCATAAAAAGCTACTGAGAGATAGTACACGCTGTCCAAAGAGATAGGAAAGCACCTCAGTACTCAGCTGATTCAGATACTGGAGATCAGACACTGACCAACACTGACTACTGCTACAGGGTCTGTAATGAACCACAGAGCTTTAAAGAGATTCAACAAAATCAACATTCTGGGTTGAGGCTATGAAAGAGGAGAAGACTTCGCTCATTGAAAATGACACATTTACTCTGACTCCTCTCCCAGAAGCTGAACATGCAGTGAGGGGAAGGTGGGCCTAAGATTAAAAACTGTAGATGGACCAGAAACATTATCTAGATGAAAATAGCTTTACACACTGAAATCAGGAGGATAATACTGATAATCTGGGTTGATGATCATTTACCAGTTTTACAAGAATTGTTTGTATTCTGCAAGACTAGGATACCAATCGAGTCTAAATTCTAATTCTGGTGACTCCACCAGGACCACTTCCACACCAGTAACTGCAATAGCTAAACCTTGAGGAGTCGATGCATTCAGTATGAAACTGCGACAGCCTTCGGGACTCTCACCAAGGACGTGGGGAACAAGGACGCCACAAACACAGTACCAAGCCCCCCATTAAAGAGGACAATAGACTTTACTACCTGAATGTGGTCAATGATCACAGTGGTGATGGTTGCAGTGTTACAATATTCAAACAGCATGAAATCCTTGTTCACTGTAATTATGATGATTCACATTATGCAGTAGAGAGCATGAAGATCAAGGTAAGATTGATCAACTGAACCTAAACTGTAACTGGACAGCGGTCAGAACTTCATGGACAATGACTGCTTTAGAGGCTAGAGATCGTATATTTAACAGCCCAAATTCAACAGGAGAACTGCTTGTACTCAGAAATATGGAAGATTTTGTCTCAATTCTAATAAGATCTTTAAAGCAGATTTTCTGAAGCTCCAATTTTAAACCATGTGGAGGACAGAGACAGTCTCCACACTGCAGGTCTGTCTGAGACACTATGAGGGACACTGATCTATTACTTCTTAAAACAAGCAGAGAAATCACAGAATAAATGATGATTAAATCCAGTAGATCATGGAAATCACTCACCTGCCCACTGTCCAGCTCACTAACCTGAAGGACGGAGCCAGACCGGACCGGGTGGAGCTCATCTCTGCGGTGGAGGACCGGACACAGCCGAAAGCTCTCCCAGTTCTCTACACAGTCCGCGTGGACGGACCTGTCCCGCAGCAGCAGTGGAGCGAGAGGAGCTGGGGGAGCGGCTCGCTCACTCGTCGGTAGGAGGGCAGGGGGAAGACGAGGATCCTCTCGTCTGGGTTTTTCTGAAGCGGCAGGGCTCCTTCTGAACCTCCGCGTCGGGCGGAGAATAGCGCCAAGGGAATCCGCCCGACGACGTCCAGCACACGGGCAGCTGGAGAACAGGAGACCGTGGTTCCTCTTCGGGCTCCGAGGACCTCGAACCGGTCAGCAGAGGTGAAAACCGGCGGTGGTGGAGGAGGAGTCCCCGACTTTTCCAGGCCAGACTGACGCCCCCAGGCCCTCTCCGGTGCGGGAGAGGAGACGACGACCCTCCGTGAGACAGAGAGCTGTACAGCAGCACAGGGAGCAGAGAGCTCCAGGATCACAGCAGCTGTCTCAGAGGAAGGAGACAGAGCTGAGAGGAGAGACTAGAAAGGAGGGCCGGTCGCTCGACGCTCTGTGAAGAATCACGACTCGAGCTTCTGAAGAAGAACCGAATCCAAACACGCGCTCAAACATACCGGAGATCACGTGTCGCCGGAAGTGACGCTTCCTTACGCAATCACGTTTCAAGGCGCGTCAGTTCCCCGGTCCCGCTGCAGCCCCGAGCGCAACGAGCTAGCAGTGTGAAGCTAGCAACACTTGTCCAGAGTAGCGAACGAAATTCTGTCAAAATAAAAGTCCCTCCTAAACCTGAATAAAAATACTTTTGACTCTCTAAACTGAAAATGATAAACTAGTTTAAGAAAACAGAGTGTTTACAACTATTTAATAACTTATTAAAAGTAACTCAAATTAATAACTGTAAATAATAACAGATATAAAGGAGAAATTAAAAAAATATATTTTTCCTTTGGGTACTTTATTAATATAATTTTAATCAGGAAACATAAATCTTTAATAAAAGGAAAATATACAGCTTTACACACTGGCACCATGTTTATCCCATAATGACAAATTTAAAACAGAGTTTTAGAAATTTCTGCAAATTTATTAAAAAAAGGAAAAACTAAAATGTTGCATTGACAGAAGTATTCAGACCCTTTACTTATTTGAAGCACCTCTGACAGTGATTACAGCCTCCAGTCTTCTTGGGTATGATGCCACAAGGTTTGCTCAGCTGGATTTGGGGATTTTCAGCCTTTCTTCTCTGCAGATCCTCTCCGTAAGGTTGGGTGGGGACGTCGGTGGACAGTCATTCTCAGGGCTCTCCAGAGATTTTTATTAGGGTGTAAAGCAGGGCTCTGGTTGGCCACTCAGTAGCATTCACAGAGTCGTCTCTAAGCCATTCCTGTGTTGTCTTGAGTCACTGTCTTGTTGGAAGGTGAACCTTTGCCCCGTCTGAGGTCCTGAGTGCTCTGGATCAGGTTTCCATTAAGAATATATCTGTACTCCATTCAGCTTCCCCTCAACCCTGACCCAGTCTCCCTGTCCCAGACCCTGAAAAATACCCCCACAGCATGAAGCTTCACTGAAAGAATGGTGTTGGGCAGGAGATGAGCAGAACCTGGTTTCCACCAGACATGACTCTTAGAACTGAGGCCAAAAAGTTCAATCTTGGTTGCATCAGATCAGAGAACCTTGTTTCTTATAGTCTGAGAGTCCTTTAGGGGCTCTCCTGTATCTGGCCACTGTGCCATAAAGCCCAGATTGGTGGAGTGCTGCAGTGATGGTTGAGCTTCTGGAAGTTTCTGTAAACAGGATCTTTTTGAACCAGAGTGACCATTTGGGTTCTTGGTCACCTCTCTTACCAAGGCCCTTCTCCCCTGATTATTTAGTCTGGTGGGGAGGTCAGCTCTAGGAAGAGTGCTGGTTATTCCAAACCTCTTCATTTAAGAGTTGTGTGATAATTATTCAAGGCTATTAAACTTTAAATATATAATCTACTGAGAAAGAGGCCGCAGTGTGGGAATTCACTTCATTTTACAGTACTGGACCCAAAAGAGGAAAAGACAAACACAGATCAGAATTTATTTGAAGGATTAACTAAAATATTTTTCTGTACACAAATAAAATATTCACCAAATAACTCATTACTTTTTTTCAGTCTTTCTTTAAACAAGGACAGAAATGTTCATGTTGAGCCTCCTCTCGTTGAGCTCTGGCAGCTTCCTCCCTCAGAAACTCCAGCACCTCTGCAGAGTCAGTACGCCTCCTCCTTTTGGCTGCTGGAGTTCCTGAGGGGGGACAGGAGGCACTCCTGCTGGTGGAGGAGACTGACTGGCTCACAGGGTCAGACTTGGCACAGGAGGGTGTGTCATCTTCCCCTTTGTAGGCCCCCTCTGTGTCTGAGCCTTTACTTGTTGAGGCCACTGAAGGTTTGCCTCCCAGGATGGCATGCACTGCCCCAAACCAGCGCCATGTGGCTGCTGTGGCCTCACCGTGCTCTGTGCCCATCCCTGTAGGGGGACTTCTTAGCTCCTAAAAGACATTAATGTGATGATACAATGTTGTCCCTAGTTGGGAATCTCTGAAAACACACTTTCTAAACACTGTTATTCTGGTTAGGATAATGTAACATAACAGACACCAGCGCAAGCCCTTATACCTACAGTCATTATCATTATGTGGAACATGACATGCACCTTATATAATTTATATTATATAATAATAATAATAATGGTCCCATTTTTTGGCCATTTGCTCAAGAGAACCCTTATTCTCCAGGCCTAAGTCTCTGTGAATTGTCCTGTAAACCAGGCACCCTGAGTCCGACATGAATAAAGATGCGGTTTATTTTTAGATTCCACGTCACTCACAACAAGTCAGCTGTACAAGACTGTATAGATGTAATTTACCCATAGAGGAAGGTTTCATGTGTAAATATGAAAATATTTAAGTAGTAAAATGTAATTTCATTTAATGTAATAAAACAAATATTTCTCCACATAAATATCATATTCCTATAATCTGCCACGACATCATCACTACAACAGAGCTCTGATACAGGTCTGAGACACAAGTGAGAAACCGAGACTGTATTAGTCTGAAAAGCATCAATGAGACACGATCACTTACAGATGAATATTTATAGCTGAAGTAATGATGTGATATAAAGACTAATAAAGCTGAACTCTATACTGGAACTGAGCTTAAATGATCTTTATTCAGTTAACAGAACCGCAAGTACTGTCTGTTCAGTTCAGCTTTCTTAATGACCCTACTACTAACAAGTTGTTATTATTAAATAAACAAATAATATAATATATATAATTTATATTAATATATATCATATATATATAATTCACAATTAACGCTGTTAAATAGACAGAATTGTCGTATACGTGCTGCTCTGTGCAGCAGCTGTGATTGGCTGGGCAGTACTAGGGGTGTGCTGAAAGCGAGTGTTGTGATTGGCTCAGTTCATCAGTAGTCAACATCATATCTAAAAGAGATCAGCTGTCCCATTTCCCCAATTACTGCTCCTGCTCTCCAGTCCTCCTGCTCCTCTCCTCCTCTCAGTTCCTCCACCTTCCTCCGGGGTAGACGAGGTGCAGTAGGAAAGGAGGAGGAGTAGCAAAAGTTTCTGGATGCAGACTATGTCACAACACAGGTATTTGGACAAGCGGCATGATGGCGCCTCAAAGTTTCCGGGTCTCGGAGGAGAGGAGGAGGTTTGGGGGTTTCTGGACGGAGCTCAGTAGCAGCAGTGAGGAGACCAGGCTTAAGCAGCGTGGCTGAAGTTTCCTCATAATGCTGCTATAATCATTTTCCATAGTGAATTACTTCTGCTCCACTTTATAAAAATAAACTGAAATGAAATAGAAATGTAGAAACTGTGTGAATCTGCTGGACTTTCATTTAAAAAGACAAAACATGAAGCAGTTTCTCTCTGAAGGTCAGGTGTTGTTTCCAAACCGACTAAAGAGAATAAAAGTGCTTGACAAACCTCCTCCATATTCGAGGGTTTTTAACTGGAGACGATGTGAAATGAGCTCTAATAAAACACTGAAGTGTTTCTGTTTATTTCTGTGTTCAGCAGATGTTCAGTCTACATGCACATTAAACAGGGGGATTTTTCACATTATCAAATATTAATAAACGTGACTATTTTATTTACGAGGAGAACAAAGCAGTTACACACTCAGATCAAATACATGCAGTTAAATGTAGATAAAATTACATTCAATGAACAGGAGAAACACAGGCAGACATCACTGTATGGAGCTCCTGTTTCAGTCTGGACGAAGCTTATGAACACAAGTGAATCAGGCGATGGAGGTGTAGTGTTTTATTAGAACAGCAGGTGGCGCAGTAGAGCTGAGAAGCTGAGAAGCACTTTGACCTCAAATGTGTTAAAAAGGCTGAAAGGGAGTTTTTACACTGTTTTACACTGTTTTTACACTGTAACCACACACACACACACACTCCATATAAAATGCTAAAACTAACATTTTTAAGAAACTGCTTCACGACTAAACATGGGATCAACATACAAACACCAAATGTTGGAATCATGATAATTTATCTTCAGATCTAGAAAAGATACACTTATACAGATGATGATGATGATGATGATGATGAAGATGATGATGATGATGGTGATAATAGTGATAATAATGATGGTGATAATGATGATGATGATGATCATGATGATGATGATGATGGTGATCGTGATGATGATGATGGTGATGATAGTGATGATGATGATGATGATAGTGATAATAATGATGGTGATAATGATGATGATGATGGTGATGATGATGATGATAGTGATAATAATGATGGTGATAATGATGATGATGATGGTGATGATGTGATTGTGATGATGATGATGGTGATGATAGTGATAATGATGATGGTGATGATGATGATGGTGATGATGATAACGATGATGGTGACGATGATGATGGTGACGATGATGATGGTGATGATGATGATGGTGATGATGATGGTGGTGATGATGGTGAGGGTGATGGTGATGATGGTGATCGTGATGATGATGATGGTGATGATAGTGATAATGATGATGGTGATAACGGTGATGATGATGGTGATGATGATGGTGGTGATGATGGTGAGGGTGATGATGATGATGGTGATGATGATGGTGGTGATGATGGTGAGGGTGATGATGATGATGGTGATGATGGTGATGATAGTGATGATGATGGCTGAATGTCCATGAATAAAAACCGCTCCTCTTTCAGCCTGAGTCAGGCGCTCTGCCTCTGCTCGGACTGCTTCCAGATGAAGAGGCTCCTCCTTGTTCGGACTCACAAAGTCTCTGAGCTTTCATTAGTGTCTGAAAGTGTAACAGAGAGACAGGACATCATGTCTTCTGTCCCTCCACAGTCCACAGTGTCTCCGTCCACAGCTGTGTCTAAAATGGAGAAGAGTTTGACCTACGAGTCTAATGTAACCCAGTGAACGAAGAACCACATTAGAGCTTAAAAACAGGCCTGAGAACAGTCCGTCAGTCCAAACCCCCTTTCTGTCTGTCAGTGTTTTCTTTACTAACATCTGCAAGCTTTATTTAATCAAATAAAAATATATATATATATATAAAATATGAATGATTTACTGATTTGGTTTCACTGTTACATTAAATGTGGATTATTCATAAAATAAATAATTTGTTGAAACTACATAGAATAAACTACGACATATTCTGCACTTATTTTCTTAATGAAATTAAATATGCTAATGAAGTAGTGGATGTACAATTTCATACGGGTTTATTTAGCATGTTTGTGTGTTTTATGGGATATAGAAAAGCATGTGTGTGTGATATTTAATGTTAATAATGAACTCTGGACAGTTTAGTAGTGAATAATCCCTCATCGTCGCTCCAGCTTCACCCAAAAGGAGCTGCAGTGCGTCCCCGGTAGCGCCCCTTCCAGCCTGTCCGGCTCCTGCAGGGAGGCTCCCAGCACAGACGCTCCCGATACAAGCAGCTGAGTTCATGTTAGCCAGCTGCTTTAACTGATATTTCAACATATATGAGAGCATGAACCTACAGCGAATATTTGAAATATGAGGATTATCGTTAGGTGTGTGTCTGTGCTGCAGCTGTACGACTGTAGGAGCTAACCTGCTAGCGCTAGCTCCGTTAAGACCTGCTGGCCACAGGGAACAGGGGGGGAGGATGTCTGTGGGTGGTCGGGTGGTGAAGTACGGAGTTCACTTAGAAACTTCTCTAAAACACTTTTAGTAACGTTTCTAAAAGAAAGACTAACTTTTATTTATGGCTTCATCCGACAACACAGGCTTTCTGCCCTGAGCTGTTTGAGCTGCTGCTGCTGTGTGAAGATCAGCTGGAGTTAATAGCTGGTGCTGAGCTGCATTAGCCCTGTTTAACTCCACTTCACCTCCAGATTTCATTAGTTCTTATTAAAGTGGGAATAAACTCCATTTCAAACTTCCAGGGTCTCATTTTGTGCTTAAAGCTGAAGTAAGGAGAGTTTTACAGTGTCTGAAAGGAGCTCTCCTCCTAAACTAAGTGGGTATCTAGTGAGAATGAAGCAGCTTCAGGAGCGGCTGTTTGTCTAGTTATTGATCAGGACAACATTTGCTCTCCTGCTCAGACCTGGATCTTTAGCTTTGGCAGAACAAGGGAAACATGAGTTTGTGGGTTTTATTAGGCACTGAAATGTATTATCAGAGATGCTGAATGAACTGTAGCTAACTGTATCATTTTATTTAGGAATATGTGTTTCAGACGCTGACTGGACTTGGGACAGACTGCTGTGCCACAACATGCCGGCAGAGCTTAAACAGTGAATAGTGAGTATTACTGCAGCCTCAGCTTCATTTAATGTTCAGATGTTTGTGCAGTTTTCCTCCTTATAATGTTTCCTTAATCATTTGTGACTGCAAACCTTTTTAGGGAGGAAAAAATGACACAATTGTCAATATTGTCAATAATGACACAATATGTAGTTTATCAGCCAAGATGTTTGTCCACATTGTGCATCTATAATTTAGTCTAATGATTCTAACAAATGTGACGTTAGACTTGTAGCTCCAGTGCTAAACTATGTCTTAAGTCTGGGGTAAGTGAATTTGTGTAGAATTAAGTATTTTTATTTTATTTTATTTTTAAATGCATCTTTTGTAAGGGGTCAGTGTCTGCTGCCACCTACCAGCAGAGGGCGACAGCGGTGAGGCACGGTTACCCAAGGGAACTCCAATCCCCAGAGATCCTAGAGGTAATCAGTGCCAACCAGACACACCTGGTCATCACAGCATTTAAAGCTGTGACAAACGTCCCTTCTCAGTCACACCTTTGTAGAGGGGTGACCGGTACGCTACCCAGAAGTGAAAGAAAGGAGTTTGAAAGGAGAAACAAGAAAAGTTGCAGAAACAGATAACAGGGTTGCAAAATGAAGTAGCTGAAGAGAGCTCAGCTCATAAGTAAAAGTGTTTGAGTAAAGCATTGAAGTTCCCTCTCCAGAAAGAGAGAGAGAGAGGTTCATTTGTTTTTCTTCAGTTGTTTTAGTGCTAACTGTCCTAAGTCTGAACTACACCATCTTGGCGTCTCCTTAGTCTGGTTTTCCTGCCTTTTTTAATTCTTTGTTTTAAGGGGTGCAACTCCACCAATTGCCTGTGCTTGCTGGTGGTGCAGTGGTAAGGTGTGGGACCTCTGTTGCCAGGGATGCTGGTTCAAACCCAGTTGGGAGCAACTGTTCTCCCACAAGTACACAAAAGCACCCACAGTCACATCAACCACACATACTTTAACCTTATATCACACGTTAAGGCCTGTCCTTACAGGCTTTCCTCTCTGCGTTTGGGTCAGCTCCCTGACCGCCCCGTCCTGTTTTAATTGGTGGTTTGGATCAATATTTCTTAACAACAGAACCACAAATGGCATCCAGTACACAGTATCTGAAAAGATGGAGAAGCTGAATGGCTGAAGTGAACACTTTAGCAACTTTTGAACCGGCACCCCATATTCTAAAGGAAGTTAATGAGGCTGTAACTGTGTAAACTAATGCCAGTATGAATCTAGATTTTCTGGACATAACCTTGAATTCTGATTCTAGTGTGCATCCAGAGTCTACAGACTATGGTTATTCTAAAATGTGTAGTAGTCAGAGAAAATGTGTAGTAGACACAGATGCAGAACTTTTAAGCACAGATGGGAATGGACCTGACCTTGCCTCAGACCTTGCAGAAAGGGCCACAAAGAATATGACAACTCAAAGCAGCGTTAATGAACTTTTAGGAATTCCTAGAGATCGTGGACACAATCTACCCAAAGTTGCACACACTCTGCTTTTAACCCTCTCAGATGTTTAGGTCAAATTAAAATGTGGAGGACAATGTGTTTATGACCTAGAATCCTACATTTGCCTCAGACCAGGTCAGAGTTAATGCCTGACACATTCAGATAGCACAGTTGATTTAGTAGTGAATGTTGATAGGCTTATCATTTTTAAGTCTAGCAGCACAGTTTTGACCTATTTGAGTAAAATTCCACAACGTGGAACCATTTGTAGGTGCACTGTTCTGTGAACAGTCAAAGCCTCATCCACTAGTGGACTACCTCGATGACTTCCTAGAAGAGCTGGTGAAACTACAGAATGACGGGTTTATCTTTCAGGGAAACGCCTACAATGGGCACGTCTAAGTATTTCCATGTGATGCTTCTGCTAGAGCTTTTTAAAATGTACTAAAACTTTTAAATGTACCAGACTTTAAATCAAAGAACAGATAAAGAGGTCAGTCAGTTTGCATACAATGAGAACCACCAGTTTGACAAAAGCCCCCTTATTACAGCTGGAATACCTTGTCAGTGGTGTTGCATTAGGCTACATGCATTTGGTGTGTTTAGGTGTTGTGAAATGTGTGCTTGTGTTTTCAGAGAACCCAATACCTGGCGTGAGACAGAAAAATGACATTTCTGACAAACTTGTGAGGTTGAATGGATCTATGCCCACTGAATTTGCCAGATCGCCTCATTCATTACCGGAAGTTAATCGGTGGAAAGCCACTGAATGCAGGCAGTGCGTTCTGTACACTGGACTCATGTAGTTAATTTGCATGTTTCTTTCTCTTTCTTTCTGCCTATGCTGTAGGAAGTGTCCCACATAAGACTTCAAAACCGGAGCCATTTCCAGTGTCTACAGCAAGTATGTTGATTATCTCTCTTTATACCAACCGGCCACTTAATGAATTACCTCTTGTCTCAACGTGTCTCAATTGTCCATATAATTAGCAGCAGCGTCCAGCCAACAGTCATGTGTCTATATGTTTGTTTTTTGGGTTTTATTTTTACATTTCTGGGGCGACTTTTCAGCCATTCTAAAGGAAAAAATTTGTATGTCAATCATTGCCCTCCTACTTTGACCCTTATAAGTGTACTCGAGCTCCTCTTTCTCAGGAAAAGTATGGAAAGTGATTCTTTCCATGTCTCCCCTCCTTGTAGCAGACATTGATTGATCCAGTTTATGATTGTGTATCATGTTCATATACCTAAAGCTGACAGTAGCCTAAATGGATCCAAATCTGAATGCCACTTGTGACAGATGTAACACTCACAAATATAATTGATATGTTTAGGAGATTCCCAGGTTTCAAAAAGAATCAAATCTCCCCATTTCATGCCAGGTGATTGGAAGATGTTATGATTCAACTAAAATAATGTTTACAATGAGGAGGAAAAGTCTGCCGAGTTGCTGATTGCCTGCTCTCCATTTATTTCTTATTGTTCCTCAATCAGTGGGTTAATAAACTGGAATGATTCGTAGGACCGGGCTCCTGCCCTTTAAAGCCTCCAAGATAAGGAATCTCCCACGTCTCCAGCGACAGACCGTTGAGATCACAGTGGAGGAACCCTGTCATGAGCACCTTGGCAGCAGCCGAGGTAAGGACCATAGTTAACGCACTGTATCCAGTTCCAGGTTTATATATACAGGACATTGAACTGCAAGACTACACAGGAGAAAGTGGTCCTTACAACGTTCTTAACCTTCTTACTTTAATCTCAGTCTTCCATTTACAGGGCTTCAAGGTTAAGCTGACCACATCCAAACAGTACCCCAACCAAGTGGCTCTAAAAATTTTGGAAATGATGACAGAGTCCGATGAGGATTCGGATTTCCTGCTCCTTGACATTCTAAGAGCAGTGAACCACCGTCACATTGTTCACATCCAGGAAATTTCAGTGTGTTGCGGACAGGTGTTGATCGTGATGGAGGCTGCTGCAACAGATCAGGGAGCTCCACTATATCCTCATCAACCGGGCTAAAACATGGTTCTTCCAGCTCCTTTGTGCCACGGTCTATCTGCACTAGCAGGACATTGTCCATTGAGACCTCACATGTGAATATGCGCTGCTGATGACCAGGTCCAACTGTCTGACTTTGGTTTTGGACACTTTTAGAGAAGCGTTGCTGACCTAAGTCAGATGTTTTGTAGCAGTCCTCCTTTTGCTGTACCTGAGGTGCTTATGGATCAACCTTATGATCCAAAGCAGAGTAATGTGTGAAGCCTGGGTGTGATTCTTTATGTCATGGTCACGGGGGATCTGCCTTTCAGAGGCTCCATTGACAAGAATCTCCCATGTCTCCAGCATGAAGCCTTAGTCTATCCAGATGAGATCACAGTGGAGGAACCATGCCACACCTTCATCTCTTATCTGCTGCAGCTTGATCCTCACACTCTGCCTTCAATAAGGTGACAGCACCATTGGCTGCAGTCGAGGTAATGACCATAACCCACTGTGCTGGAGGTGGAGTATCCAGTTCCAGGTTTTTATATCAATATACTTGTTTTATAGGAAAAATTGATTCTGTATTATAACATTATTATAACTTATATCTGAATTAAAGCAGATATGCCAGATACATTTAGTCCAATGGTGAGGATGGGAATGTCCCTCAGCTCTTCTCCTACTGAACAGGCTGGACTCTGGGCTTAAGTCCTCTGGCTGAACTGAGAATCCTACTCTGTAAAACACCCCTAAATGGCTAAATTACTCATGTCTTTTCATCAACAGTGAAACTGAAGGCTCATCTTTGACTAAGGCTGAAAGCTCTCTGGGTCACAATCTGTTTGGTGGTTCAAATAAAGACTGTCAAGGGTGCACTAAAACCTAACAGGACAGTATGAAGAGTTTGGAGAAGACCAGTCGGTATGTTTTATTTATTTGTTTCTGAATTGATTTACTAAGTGCTTTAGTTGTGCTGTGTGTTGTGTCTTGGCTCCTCCCATTAAAACCCTTTTTCTTTAACAGACCCTTAAGAAGCCCCAACTGACTAAACTTCTTAACATACAATTTTAACCAGGAGACAGAGGCTTCCTCTCCCCAGATTATCTAGACTGAGATTCATTTTTAAAGTATGTGAGATATTTCCTCTGATTGACCATCAATGTGACCTTCATTTTAAAAACGCAGTCTGTGAGAAGACCCTATACTCTAAATTCTTGTGTTCCTTTAATATCAGTGCAGCAATATTTTCATTTCTGCTCCAATACTTCTGCAGCATCCTGTTCAAAAGTACACACAAAGCCTGATATTGGGGGACATCTGCAATAGTGCCACCTTCAGCTGAATTGTTAATAAACTGTACAGTTAGCCGTTGTTGTTTTGTAGAAAAGTGTTTGTGTGCAGTGTGTAGAGTACAGCCTAAATAAACCCTCATAGTTGGAAGGAGATGACAGGAGTAGGAAGAGAAGGGGCTGAGATTCAAACTGGAGAACCTTCCTGCCCGCTGTCCTGCTCTGGGGCCTCGCATTGATTCATCCTCACCTCCCTGCATGACTCTGCTTCTGACTGTTTACCTGCATGGACTTTATCACTCTCACTCACATTCTCATTTTGTTTGGCTTCATGCCACATTTACCTTTTTCTCTTTTTCTTAATCCAGTTTTGTTTTATTGTTTTTATTCCTGTTTTGATTTTTATTATGATCCGGTGTCGACCTGAGGAGGATGGGTTCCTCTTAAGATTTCTTCCTCTCGACTCGAGGGAGTTTTTCCTTGCCACTGTTGCCACTGGCTTGCTCAAAAGAGGCTCTGACACATATCCTTTGTAAGAGGCTCTGGATAAGAGCGTCTGCTAAATGCCTTAAATGTAAATCTCTGTAAAGCTGTTTGTGACTACATTTGTTGTAAAAGCTCTATTTAAATAAAATTGAGGTGAATTATCTGGCTGTGTGTATTTAGGGGACTCATATTAAGGCCATTGACAGGGAAGATTCCGGATTGACTCTACAAGAACCAAACCAAGGCGTCGTCCTGCTTCCTCCACTGGATCCAGAGAGCATTGAGCTGCTTAGATTAGCTGTACGACTAACGTTCTCATCAGAGAGCTTTGGCCATGATATCTTTGGTGTGTTTCTGTTATGTACTACAGTGGGAAAGACGTGACCAGGATTGTGCTTTCCAGGTTAAATTGATGGACGTCTACAAAAGCAGACATTCTGAGCTGTGGGAACGACAGTGTAAATGGAGTTGGTCTAAAATTAAGATCCCGGTCCTGCTTCTGGACTCCCAGCACTGCACATTTCAACCTTACCAGCAAACTGATGGACAGTGACTGCTGGCATGTTTCAGGGCTTGTGAATGATAATTGTCTTCCCTTTACAACCAGTTTCTGAACGTTTCACACACTTGTATCTTTTTCCTCCTGAACTCTTCTTTAAAAAAAAGGACCTACCGTGATGCTTCTACAATTTAAGACACAATTGCACCAAAGGTAGCAGGGTAGGAGGCTGTGGAACATTGAGTCTGGTAAGAGAGAAAACTCATTCTACATTAAACAGCATTTATTACTGCTTTAGTTTATCGCCTCAACATATAACTTAAAGCCCACTGACAGCCGTAGATTAGCTATAATTGCTTTCTGAAACCTGGGCTAATTTATTTACAACATTAAAAGTGAACTTCTGACCCCGTTCATCACACCGTTTATAATATAGTAAAGTTGAGGTCTAGAGCTTTGGGGAGAGAAATAAATGAACCAGCACAACAGATCTGATGCTCAAGTGAAATCTTTTATTATTTTCAACATGACAAACAAACAACGGTCAACATCATAAACCTTCAGGGTGAGAAAAGACCAAAATAAACAAAACCTCACATCCCATCTTACTAAATAACCTAGAAAAAGAAACAGAAAATACAGTGGTCTTACCTCCTCCCTCATTTAACACAGGAGAAAAGAAAAAGAATAATAAACAAATAAAGGGCCCTCACCCCTACACTGATGTGACCAGAGCTAGACTACTGACCACCACCATATTTACAGGAAAATAACACAACTACCAGCTAAAAGACTGAAGCTAAAAGACTGTCAGAGCAGCAGGAAATCCACAGAGTCCCAAGCTGCCTCAACGGGACCGCCATTGACCGCCAGTGCTGCTGCTGCTCCTCAGTAAGGAAAGCAGCTGTTGACTGTCCTAAAGGTCGCTAGACGTCGCTAAATGACATCATCTCCTAATTTGTATGACTGTCCAAATTTGCATAATTGTGTACAAATGAACTCTGAATAAATTCACCTCGGGTACAGAGTCTCGGAGTCAGTAGAGCGCCTGAATTGACTCAGAATCACTCATTGGGACGTGGGCGGCCGCCTCTGTCGGTTTCTGATCCTGTCTCTGAAAACTCTGGACCAGAGGAATATTGGGATCTCTGTGGAACCTCCAAAACTGTAGTAGTGGGATTTGCTTCTCCACGCTTAAAGAATCAACTCGATCAGTCAGTCTTAGGAATGTAGAGAAACACTTTAATCCTGCAGTAAACAACCTGTGATGAGGCTGGTGTGAAGTTGATAGACTCCATTGTTTCAAAGTAACAAAAGTCACCATCTGTCTGTTTCTGAAAACAACGTATACATAGAATATTAAAACACCTGAAAAGATTCTCCCACAATATTGCAGCGTCGACGTACAAGACAAGAAAACCAGATTCACCATTTGATATTTTTTGTTACACATATGGAATTTGTCTTGCCCCTGTAACCCAGCTGTGCAGAGAACACACACGCACGCCTGGAGCAGTGGGCAGCCATTGCTGTGGGCCCCAACAAAAGACGGTGAAGGCCTTGCTCAGTGGCAGTTTGCCGAGCCCAGGTATCTAACCCACAAAAAAAAAAATTCTCTACAATGTGATGTCCTGGATTTCTCATTTTGTCTCTCATTAGTTTAAGTGTACCTATGATGAAAATTACAGACCTCTCTAATCTTTCTAAGTAGAACTTGCAATCAGTGGCTGACTAAATACTTGATTGCTGTATATTTATATTTAACAGCCCAAACTCAATGTGAAACTGCTTGTACTCAGAAAGATAGTAAAATTGGTATAAATTCTAATAAGATTTTTAAAGTAGATTTCCCAACATTACAATTACAAACCATAACAGTCTCAATACTGCAGGATTTGACTGAAATACTATGAGTGACACTGATGTATTACTTTTTAACACAAGCAGAAAAGTGACAGAATAAATGGGTGGAATCAAGTTAATCCTGTAAATCACTTACCTGCAAACTATGCAGTTCACTAACCAGACAGTGTGACTGGGAAGGGCCTGTCAGTCCTGGCCTGGTACCTTCTTGATGTTCCCGGAAGGACCCCTGGCGGCTCAGGTGATGCTCATCTCTGGGTTAGAGGACCGGACGCCACGCTGCATCAGGAGGAGAACAGTGGAGAACGATGGTGCCAAAGTCACCTGGCGACGTACAAGACACGGGCATTACTGTTTAGGGTCAATTCTTTTAAGTGTTTTACAGAAGAATCTCCAACAGTGAGAACACCGCCCTGAGGAGTCGCCCTCTGTGCCGGAACAGGTGAAGAGCCGAGGTCCTTGAACCAGTTAGCATAGGCGAAAAATGGCTGTGTTGATGGAGGAGCCCTCAGCTTTTGCCAGCCAAGCTTGACGCTTCCAGGCCCTCTCAGGTACAGGAGTGGAGATGACGACCCTGCACCGGTAGTGCTGAAAATAAGACCACGGCGTCACAGGCAGCATTCCAGGAGTCACTGGCAGCCTCTAGCCTCGTCTTCTGTCTGTGGAGTTTGGACTGCCACTACAACAACAGCGTGATCTGCCGAAATAGCTTGATGATCTCCTGAGAGCTTGTTCCTCCACGGTCATCTCGGAGTAAAAACACAGACAACGGTCAGGGAGACAGTACTGTACAGCAACACAGGGAGCAGAGAGCACAAGGATCACAACAAGAAGACAAAGCTCATAAAAATCAACATATCCACAAAAGTGGCACCAAGTTCACCATTAAAGAGGACAATAGGCTTAATTACCTGAATGTGGTCAATGATCACAGTGGTGATGGTTGCAGTGTTTCACAACATTCAAACAGCATGAAATCCTTGTTCACTGTAATTATGAAGTTTTACATTATGCAGTAGAGAGCATGAAAATCAAGGGTAAGATTGATAAACTGAACTGTGAAGTCTGCAGACAAGAGAAATCTGCTCAGAGTAGAAACAGAACCTGATGCACGAGCAAAAGCAGTACTAGTACATACTGACCGAGCTGGTCCTATAGATCCAGTAAAGGGGGGATGAAGCATGGAGCACTGGGCATTAGAAATATGACAGCGTTCTGGGTGAATGATGAATAAGTGAGGAAGAATTGAGGACAGGCTGACGAATAAAGACTATGAAATAAACAGAATACATGCACAATATTAAATAAAAGTTCAGAAAGGCTCCAGGTCTATATCATAGTGCTACTAAATGAGCGCATTCAAAGAGAGATGTGTATACGCTCAACAGACAGGAGAAACAAAGCTAATAATTACCACTCAAAGCTTATATCAAGACACCAGCTTTAACCTGCCTCTGACCGTTTTCACTGGTTAAACTATGGGGTTTTAGCGCCCCCACAAGGACAAAAAGAGGAACAGCAATAGCCTCTGAGCAGTAGTTCAATAAAAACCAGGACGTTGACTAAGAAAACAAATTTAGCACATATCCACAGAATTACACCATCCATACTAACCTAAAACAGCTCAGTAGCGTGAAACATGAAGAAATAACAGAAACCATGAATATTCAGTAATACACAGGTAAACAATGAAGCTACACTGCTAAGAAGAAAGCTAGCATAGCAACAGAACTAAACCATTCCCAAACTAAATGAACAGCAGCTTACTTTGTGTCTCAGACTCTAAATTAAAGGCACCCACAGTCACACAGCTTGAGCAGTTTCTAAAGTTCAGTCTTCCAGAGGAGCTACAGAGCTCGGTCACACCGGCTCATTTGCCCTGCGCACTGCTGCAAGACCATGCTGCTGCTTTACAGCGGAGGCTCCTGATTGGCTGAGACTCCACATTATATACTGACCAATGCAGCTGAAGCTTCATGAATATTAAATGAGGTCACCAATTTAAGGAGCTTTTGATAGATCCAGGGTTGGAGATCCACTCAGACATCTACTGAGGATTACGCAGATGCAGTCTGTGAACTTCCTGAAAACTAAGGGTAAAACAGTTAAAAGCTTGTCTGTAAACTGAATAAATCATTGTGTGCTCTCAAACAGTCTGGAGGAACCTGAACATGTTGCATGATTATCTAGATGAAAATGGCTTTACACAGAACCCAGCTGACCATTGAGTCTACAAAAACACACTGAAATCAGGAGGATAATACTGATGATCTGGGTTAATGATACACTTAGGATGGCAGCAGCAATCTCTGAATAGTGTTGTTGAGGTAAAAGAATCTGCAGCAATTCTAATAAGGTTGTTAAAGACAAAGTCTTGATGCTGCAGGGTTTGTCTGAGATACTATGAGTGACTCTGATAAAAAAATTAATACAAGCAAAGAAGTGACCGAATAAATGTTTAATAAATTAGAAAAAAATATGTAAAATTACTTACCTGCCAACTATTCAGTTCACTAACTGGAGGAGGAGAATAGTAGAGAAGCATTGTACCAAAGGCATCACGCAAAGTCAAGGACACGGGCATCTGGAAAACAGGAGACAGTGGTGTTTACTCTTTGGGCTCGATATTTTTAAGTGGTTTTCAGTAGAATCTCCATCAATGCAAACACTGCCCTGAGGGGTTGTCCTTGATTGATGAAGCAGGTGAAGGCAAAGTAGCGGAGGACCTGTGGTGGTGGAAGAGCCCTCAGTATTTTCAGGCCACGCTGACGCCCCCAGCCTCCTTTTTCAGTGTGGACAAAGCTTATGGACACACAAGTGACTCAGAAGCTGAACACTCAAGGAGTCATCAAAAAGTTTAACATTGCTCTGCTCCGACCTGGATAAATTAGCATTTTCAATGGGGCCGCTTGTGCTCCCCATCCATTGTCACAAAGCTGCACTATTATCAAGACTGTGTGGAGTAGCAGTTTAATCTACTGGATACCTTTGGTGTCATTTCTGTATATAGAATTAATCTAGAGAAAAGTTAATACCAGCCCCAACAAACATCAATTTATAACAAATTCCATTTTAGAATAAAAAAAAAAAAAAATCACTGTGTGCAGAAGTGTGCGGCAGTGCTGCTTCAGTGCCTCGCTGGATCGAGGAGAATAATGGTAACGAATCGACCTAGCAACGTCCAGGACTCCTAGCCAAAAAAAACTACAACCAAAAAAAAAAAAAAAAAAAAAAAAAAAAAAAAAAAAATAAACACGAAACTCTTTGGGTTTTACCAACAATAAAAACATTACCCTCTGTGAGGATTGAAGAAGTGAACCTCGCACCAGTTAGTTGAGGTGAAAACCTTCTGTGGTGGTGGTGGTGGAGCACTCGGTTTTTCCAGGCCATGCAGACGGCCCCAGACCCTCTCCAGTGCGGGAGTGGAGACAACAACCCTCCATGTCCGCCACGCCGGTAGTGCTGAATTTAAGATGCCCAGCGTTGGAGGAGTCATAGGCAGCCTACAGCCTTGTCTTCCGTCGGTGGAGTTTGGACTGTCAGCAGCTGTCAACCCTGGTGACCTCCTTGCAGAGCACCTGGAGATCTCGCTCCGACAGAAACACAAATGACGGTCAGTGAAACAGAATACTGTACAGTAACACAGGGAGCAGACAGCACAAGAATCACAACTAGACAACAACTAGAGATGCTTCATCAACCAAAACTGGCAAGTCATTAGTCTCAGTCTCGTCATTCTCACTTGGCAGCTCAGATCTTGACCGTGTAACAGAAGTATCATCAATTATTTGTATCCTCAATGTATTTATACTGGGTCCAAAAATACTATTGCTTTTCCAATATTTAGCATCAAGACTATATCCTTCCCCCTGCCCCCCTTTCTTGCCCAGGAGAAATATGCAATTCACCTGCATCTCTAAACAACTGTCTCTGTCCTTCATCCAAGACTACATGGGCGGCTGCTTATCGCCATAGTACACATAAGATACTGATATTGTTCAGCTGGTATCTTTTGTACCACAATATGTTCATACATAGTCAACACCATCTGGAGACAAATAAAACAATGTAAAAATGGAGGATTTTACCATTCAACCTTTGACAGAGCTCCATGTGACCCATCAGGTTCTCTGCTCTGTCAGATCCCAAGAATATTCTACTGGGCCTATTTTAAGTGGAAATATCTCTACACTAGGACCAGCAGCAGAAAAAAATGAATCTGTACATTGTAGGTTTAGACTGAAAGCTCCCAATAAGTCACGTCCTAGTAAATTCACGGGGCAATGTGTGGAGACTGTAAACCAGTGTTTTACTGTTCTATTACCCAATTTCACCTTCACAGGACTGCACAAATGTTCTGTAAGTGGTAAGCCTGAAACATCCACTGTTAGAATTGTGTCCGTACTGACGGATATGGGTACTGACCCCTCCATAAGTACTGAAACTGCTGCACCAGAGTCAACCAAAACAGAATTCATTTCCCAGCAAATCCTTACATTTAGACTGGGTTCCTCACTGCATTTCAAAATCCTCTTTCCAGACTGTCTACATTTTCTCCCACCTTATCCTATTCAGCATAGTCTGGATCTGGTTCTGTAACTGAACTCAGGTTATTGCTGCTCTGACCTTCTTGATCCATTTGGCTGATCCAGAGTACAGCTTCTGCTGTGTTGCCACTTTCCTGATCTAAACGCTCTACAAAAAAGTCTGATCTCCCACAATTAAAACAAGCACATCCTCTCCTACCTTCAATCTCGCCTGCTCCAGAGTCCCCTGCCTCAGTCCGGCAGTACATTAACTGAGCTTGTAACAATGTCGCCTTATGTATTAATTTCATGTGTATAGTCTAAACTTGGCTCCCTCGTCTTAGAACCTTCGAAATCTCCAATTTGAAAAACCCTGAAAAATAACATTGATTTCCAGAATCTTGCTTCTACCTCTTTGAATTTTCTAAAAAATACATTTGGATCCCTTTACAAAATTCTTTAGGTTGAACAGTACTGAGAATAAATATCCTAAAATTAAATGAGCTAAATAAATTTGAAAGATTCTCTGGTTTAAACAACCATGAGAATCTAAATATTCCAAGACAATATCTTAGAATCTTCCAATTTAAAACAAATCTGGACACCAAGAAATTCCCAGTTCAGACAACTGTGAGACCCAAATGATCTTAAGGCAATGCTTTGGACATCTTCATCCTTTGAGTCCAGATTGCTGCAAAAACTCAATGATCTAAAACAAACTTGAAAATTAAAATATCAAAAGGGATACGGGTTAAAGTAACCTGAAGGTCTAAGAATATGGCATCCCGTCTCCTCCAGTTTATTCTAAATTCGTAAGGCAAGCGGTCTAATTACTTACTTACAGTCACCTCGGGTACAGAGTCTCAGAGTCAGTAGAGCGCCTGAATTGACTCAGAATCACTCATTGGGATGTGGGCGGCCGCCTCTGTCTGTTTCTGATCCTGTCTCTGAAAACTCTGGACCCAGAGGAATATTGGGATCTCAGTGGAATCTCCAAAACTGTAGTAGTCGGATTTGCTTCTCCACGCTTAAAGAATCAACTCAATCAATTTGGCTTCCCCCTGTAACCCAGCTGGGCAGTGAAACACCCACCCCCCCCATGAACAGTGAGCACACGTGGTTGAAGCAGTGGGCAGCCATTGCAGCGGCGCCCACAAAAGAAGGTGAAGCCCTTGCTCGAGGAGTGGCAGTTTGACGAGCCCGGGTATCGAACCCACAACGCTGTCATCAATAACCTGAAGCTCTAACCGCTGAGCCACCACTGTGGGGGCACAGCCACCACTGCCCCTACAGCTGCTTATAGTTACCAGATTGTCACCATTATTGGGCTTCAAACATCAGGGCTGTTCCTGCATGTTACGTGTTGCTCTGTTCAAAACTAACCATACCAGAATCTTGGTCTAGCTGTTCACTAAACCAGACTGTGAAACAGTCCCTGAAAATCTGGCTGCAGTTTGAAGAGTCTTTTCACTGAGTGAATTATCTATACACAGCTCGATGATGAACAACAACCTTCACTCCCTTTTCATCTTGGAGAGAAAAAAAAGTTTATGCCCACAAACTCTCGTCATTATTAGATACGGTTCTGAATGTCAACCCATAGATAAAACATGTAATTGGCACCATCTCTGTTATTGAACTCATTTCATATGAAACCCTTACAAGTATTAAAGCAACAGTAGGTGGAGGATCCATCTGTCCATCAATATATTATAACTGAATGGTGGTAGAATATTGTAGATAACACTCCTCATCTACATGTTTAACACATTATAATTCAGTTTAAAATAGTGCATTCTTTACACTGGACTAAGGCATAGCTGGATAAATTTGTTTAAAACTTGAATCTAATGTGTGATAGATGTCAAACAGAACCAACACAGGCACACGTTTTGGTTTTGTCCAAAAATGACTTTTGGAATTAGGTTTTCGACTTCTTTTCAGGAGTCTTCAAACAGCCGATCCAGCCTTTCCCTACAACAGCAATATTCGGGGACTTCTCAAGAGCTTTATCTGGATAAATCTTGTTCTAAAAGTGCTGGCTAAGACTGCTTAGATTACTTAAAGGGAAACAGAAAAACTCTCCTACCTAAAACTGGATGCAGTGAACTTAGTGAACTTCACTGACAATGACTGCTTTAGGGGCTAGAGATTGTATATTTAACAGCCCAAATTCAACAGCAGAACTGCGTGGAAAGATGGAATTGATATAAATTCTAATAAGAATTTTAGAGCAGATTACAAACCACAGTCTCAATACTGCAGGATTTGTCTGAAATACTACGAGTGACACTGATGTACAAAAAGCAGAAAAGTGAAAGAATCATGTAAATCACTTACCTGACACCGGACCAGACACAGCCGCAAGCTCTCCCAGTTGTCTACAAAGTCAGCACAGACAGACCTGTCCTGCAGCCAGCAGTGGAGCGAGAAGAGGTGGGGAAACGACTCGCTCACTCTTCGGTAAGCAGGCAGGGGGCCGAAGACGATGATCCCGATGAACCTTTTCTGAACAGCATCCAGAAGCATACGGCAGTGCTTCTTCAAGGCTACGTTTCATCACGCAGAGAATAGTGGAGAACGATGGTGCCAAAGCCACCTGGAAAACCAGGAGACTGTGGTGTTACTATTTAGTTACTATTTACTATTTATTAGTCGATACTTAAAAGTTTTACAGAAGAATCTCCAACAGTGAGAACACTGCCCCGAGGAGCTGTCCTCTATGCCGGAGCAGGTGAGGAGCGGAGGACCTTAAACCACTTAGCAGAGATAAAAAAAAAAAAACGACCGTGGTGGTGGACTCCTCCTCTGCTTTCCCAGCCACGCTGACACTTCCGTGCCCTCTCCGGTGCGGGAGAGGAGACGACGACATTCTAAGTCTGCCACATAGGTAGTGCTGGAATTACAGCCTTGTCTTCAGTCTGTGGAGTTTGGACTGCTTCTACAAGTGCAGCTGGATCTGCCGTACAAGCTTCACAACCTCCTGAAGAGCTTGTTCCTCCGTGGTCGCCTCTGAGAAACA